>NC_136980.1:27715229-27867729 GCF_032717465.1 Coenobita brevimanus
TGAAGTCTGCGCACACAGTTCCTGTGCTTCATTCTAGGTTCAATCCGTCTCTTACGGCGTTCATTGCTTGCAGGTGCTGCCTTCCATGGTCGTGATTACTTGAATTTTCTTGTCCTGTCTTCGTGTGGTAACGCGAGGGCGACTTGTTCGATGACTGGGCATATATCCAAAAATTAAGTTGGGGTCTTTCAAGACCCCACATGGCGTTCCGGGTTACGTTTCTCACCTGTCGTATGAAGGGTTAGTGGAAGAGTCCCGAACGGATAATGCAAACATTCGGTGTAAGCAGAACCGTAGAAAGATGGATTGGGTGATATCAGAAGGAAGGCCCGACGGAAAAATATGCACAAAGTTACAAATGTTAAATTTTGTACACATATTGCCCAGGGCACGGCACGTGCAGTCATTCTACCGTTTGTCCCTTTTCTTTTGTGTGTGTGTGTGTGTTTGTTTTATAATGGAAGTAAAATTTTTATGATTTTCTTGAACATTTTAGAAAGTTTGCACATATAATGAATAATGTGACATATACTTGTAGGTTAAATCATTCTTATTCATTCAGCTTGCTCTTAGCATAATAAAAAAAATGTATCATCAGTTACAGTACTATCAATCTATCTATCTATTGCCAGACGCCTTAATCCTGTAAGGGGTGGCCACAAACAGATCGCCTCCATGTCTCCCTGTTCCCTGCCATTTCATTGCCCTGCTCCCAGCTCACACACCCCTCTCTCATATACCTCTCCATTCTGTACTCCATACCATCCTTGGCCTCCCCCTCCCTCTCCTCCCCTCCACCTTACTCATATACACTCTCTTCGTGAGTCTGTCACTCTCCATCCTTTCCACATGGCCAAACCACCTCAGTGCATTTCTCCTAACGCTTCCTATCACATCCACATCCACACCACAATGCTCCTTCACTTCCTCATTTGTCAGT
Source organism: Coenobita brevimanus (assembly GCF_032717465.1). Lineage (NCBI taxonomy): Eukaryota > Metazoa > Arthropoda > Malacostraca > Decapoda > Coenobitidae > Coenobita > Coenobita brevimanus. The sequence goes on from NC_136980.1 coordinate 27,716,170, forward strand.
CTGTCTCTCAGTGTGACTCCTCATGCTCTTCTCAAAAAACTCATTTCCACTGCTCTCACTCTTGACTTCTGTCCCTACAACAAGGTCCAAGCTTCACTTCCACACGTTAGAGGTGGTATCGCAATACTGTCATGTAGTATCTTTCTCACTTCCATGCTCACTTCCCTGTTTCTTATCTCTGCTTTCAAGGAACCAGCAACCTTTCTTCCTTGTTGTACCCTTTCAAGTACACCCCCTAAATTTCCATCCTTACTCATCACACTACCCAAGTACTTAAACGCACTCAAATTTTCCATTTCCTCCTCATCCAACCGCACTGTACTTTCACTGACTTCACTTCTCTCGAAGACCATAACTTTACTCTTCCCTACATTTACCTTTAGATTCCGTTTCTTACACACTCTTCCAAACTCATTCACGAAGCCTTGCAGCTCCACTTCGTCTTCACTTAACAGCACAGTATCATCTGCAAACCACAGTACAGAGAGTTTCCAAACACTGCCCTCTCTCACCAGGGCCGCTACAACATCTACTGCCCTACCTTGTGTCTCTTTTATAACCCCACTCATACACATATTGAACAACCGCGGAGACATGACACATTTTTGCTTCAAGCCAACGTTCAAATAGAAAAATTCACCCAGTTCACTATCCACACGCATTGCAGCCTTTGCACCCTCATACACTCTTCACGGCCTTCAACAACTTCCCATCTACTCCATATATTCTTTATACTTTCCAAAATCCTTACCTATCCACCCTGTCATATCCTTTTCCAAATCCATGAAGGCCGCATACAATTTCTTTCCTTTCTCTAGAAACTTTTCCATCAAAGATCTAAGAATGAATATCTGATCTACACAACCTCCTCCCTTCCTAAAACCTCCCTGTTCTTCTCTAACAAATTCCTCTGTTATTTCCCTAATTCTGTTAATAAATATCCTACCATATACTTTTCTTATTACACTAAGGAAATAAATGCCCCTATGATTACTACACACTTCTTTTTCTCCTTCTCCTTTGTACAGGGGAATAATACCTGACTTCGAATCCTCCGGACTCTATCTTCCTCCCAGGCCAATCTGCATAAATTCCACATCCATTCTACTACTATCTCTCCCCTATGCTTCAGCATTTCACCACACACTGCAATTCCTGGGGCTTTCCCCATTGTAACTTTCTTCATTGCTTCCACACCTTCCATCCTACCGATTTCTTCCTCTCTTCTCACCTCCCTCCTTCTTCCAGCCATTCCCCAACCATTATACTCACATTACTTTCATTCTCTATGTTCAACAATTGCATAAAGTGTTTTTTCCATCTGCTCACGTTTTCTATCTTCTGCTAAAGTAATCTACCATTTTTAACTTTCACTCCCGAACCAACTTCTTTGGCACCCTGTCTAACTCTCTTTAACTCTTTCCAGAACGTTTTTTTACATTCCCTTCACTTTACACTCAAATCCCCTCCAGATTCCTCATCCGCTCTCTTCTTACTCTCTCTTACTAATCTTTTCACCTCTCTCTTCCTCTCTACATGCAACTCTCTCTTCCGTCTCTCAATTTCTTCCACGCCCCTGTTTCTCATCCACTCACTAAATGCTTTCTTCTTTTGTGCCACAGCCTCTCTCACCTCTTCATTCCACCAGGCTGTTTCCTGCACCTCCTTTCGTCTTCCCTTCACCCCACACACCACCTTACATGCTGCACAGATTTCTTCTGTGAATATCTTGTACACATCTTCCACTTCCCCCATCTGCTCCAAGCCATATTTTCCCAATCACTCCTCCACTTCCTTCTTATATTCTGCATTTTTTCCATCCTCTTGTAACCTTTCCACCTTCCTTACATATGCTACTTCCTATCCTTCCCCGCTTCTATTTCTCCTTTCCATTTGGACTTTGATGCTAGAAAGTCCATTCCCCTAACCTCTATATACTCTTGCATCCATTACACACCTTCTCATCCTTTCATTCACACACACATAATCAATCATTGCCTTCCGTTCATTCAGTTCATCACCCACACTTCTCATCACTCGCGACATATACCTATGGATGATATTGAGCCTGAAGAGGTTATGGCTATCACCAACCCCCTCTTGGCACAAATGTCCACTAAAGCACTGCCATTCTCATCCACCTCTGCAAACACACCTCACTCACCAACTACTCCATCCACCTTCACATTCCCTACTTTTCCATTGATATTTCCAATCAAAAACACTCTCTCATTCCTTTCAATCTTTTCCATACACGCTTCTACATTTGTCCAGAACTCTTCTCACACACTACTTGACGATCTTGCATTGGGGCATAAACGCACACAATCGCCCTTAATTGTTACCCACACAATCATTGAGCCAAGTGGTCCATACTCTCTTATACTTTCCTTCCATCTGTTACAACATTGCACACTCCTTTTGCACTTTCATTTTCATATACCCTCGTGCATATACCCCATTCAAGCTCCCATTCTCTCACACTCTCACCTCACCATTTAGTTTCAGTTAATCCATATACATACACTTCCACACCCTCAAGCTCCTGGACAATCTTTCTTTCATTCACTTCATCAGTAGCACCCCTTACATTCCATGTAGCTATCCGTACCATGTCCTTTGTTCGGTCTTTAGTCGTCATCTTTTGGTCAGTCCTGGTCTGAAGCTTCTTGTTCGTATTTTTAGTTAGATGCTTTCCGGGGAGGGGCACTAACCCTCCGCCAACCCACTTGTTGTCACGTAGGGAACACGTGTTGATTGGTTATAAGGTTACCACCCAGCGTTGTAAATACTTTCCTGGTTTACAGGAAATCATTTGTCTTACCACTCAGTGTAGTGCTGCCCTAAAACAGAGTACCACTACACTAAGTGGGTGGATGATGGGCGCCCCCACCTACCACTTATAATATCATCGAAAAAAACACAATATCATGAACATAAAATGAGGCAAAAAATTTGATTGAATCTATGTTCATAATATAAACAAGACTGACATATTCAGACAACCCCTGAATGATGTACAAACCAAGTAAACATAAACATAAACAAGACTCACATATTATAATCAGAAAACCCCTGAATAATTTTAACATCAGATAAATCACTGCAGGTGTGGGTATCAGGATCAAAAGTGGAAGGTTCTACAATTCTCCCCCGCTGACTGTAGGACATCTCAGCATTCAGTGGCATGGTCAATAATATATAGAATCTAAAAAAAAAAAAAGTTGCACGGAATGTTAGGTGGGGTACCGGACGACCCCCAATGAAGTTTGCGCCCTCCTAACTCGTGAACTATAAGAGTCTTTCCACTCAAATGTTGTGTGCTTATACGCTGAGTAAAGACAAAGCCATGGTTGCCAGATCCCTAAAACAATAAGTGGGTGAATGGCATCATTTTAGGAATGTGTTGGGGTCGATCTGACCCCACATGGCGTATGGAGAACTAAATAAAGGTAGATCCTGCCCTCTCTCATCTGCCTTGTAGTTGGATGCATGTTGCTTGCCCTCCATACCAAGGTATACGAGTATACTAAGTCTGCTTGATGTTTTTGGTAAGATGCATGAGGTAACGGTCGGACGAACAACGCCTGATCGAATTTGGTTCACATTTCGAACCTTGGATGCAGCAGGTTTCGTGAATCGATGTTAAGGCTTCTGAATTTCCTGGGTCCATTTATACCGTCATCCCATATGAGGCTTGAGGAAAATCGGGCTAGCCAACCACGAATATGTAACTTTGGTAGAGCTCTTATATTGTTTCCTTGTTTAATTGAAACTTCGAACAAAATAGCGATAAGACTTTTGCCTTTGATTGTCCATTGGAAGACACACACAAAACAAGTGAGTACCACAAGGTCATGAAGGCGAGATTTAACCTAAATGAACCCAGAACTTGTCTGCTCGAAGCAAGATATGAAATACTAATTTAGTGAGTGAACAGTTTAAAGGAGAAAGGTTTCAGTTTATGTATAAACAATGATTCTTCTATTCTACGATTTGTTACATCATTATTTGTCAACAAAACCTCTAAACCATATGGATCAATATTATGACCCAGAACAAAAAAAATGTTCCATAATCTCCGAAAATTAAGAATTTGACAAAGGTAAATATGTTGTATATGACAGGCCTTTGTATTCGAATGTCATAGTTTTCAGTTTTCCAAGGGAGCCTCCAATGTATCTTGTATGACAATAGGAACAGTGAAATTTGTAGACTATATTTGAGCACAATACAAACTTTATAAGGTTCTATCCTTACACCTAAGAAAAGGACCCAAGTGTATAGTAGTTGGTAAAGGTGAACCCAAATGAGGCAAGGGGATAAACTGCACTGAGCAATCTATTAAACTTTCTTTTTCTGATATGAAAACTGTTGTGTCCTTGGTTGAGGACTCTGACGTAAAGGACATGCTTTGGAACTAAACAAACCTGGTTTGTACGCCAGAATATATAATCCAGAAATTTGCATTGGGTAATTTAAAGAAAATGAGAAGGTTATCTATTATTCACGAACTATGTTCGAAACCTAGTAATTTTCAATTGAAAAGAAAACCAGTCTTAGCAAACATTACAGCATCAAAACATCAAGGTTTAATGGAGTTGGTTTTGATGACTCTAGGTACAAAGGACATAAAATTCACACTAAGGTTAATGTATTCTTCCTGTCGACAGGTACAGAAGCTAGATGTCAGTGAACTAACACATCAGGGAAGGGAGGCTTATTATTATTTTCCATTTCTACAGTGAATTAAATGTCAAAGTGCTTAAGATTAATATAAATATGAGCAAGTTCCTTGAACAGAAAAAAACAACAACCATCTACATATCTACAATAATTATTTGAAGTGAGTAGGTCAGTCTGCCACATAAGTTCGTGATGACAAAGAAATGCATTAGGTCTGGTAGGACTCAAAGGAGAACCTATTGCAACTTCATCTTGTTTATAAAATATGTTGTTATACAAAAAATGCATTCTTTGACGGCCTAAAAGAGATTTGAATGTGTGTGTGTGTGTGTGTGTGTGTGTGTGTGTGTGTGTGTGTGTGTGTGTGTGTGTGTGTGTGTGTGTGTGTGTGTGTGTGTGTGTGTGTGTGTGTGTGTGTGTGTGTGTGTGTGTGTGAAATCCAAGAACGTTTTTGATGGTTTGCAAATGAACTGTATGTGCAAATCTGTCCTGTCTCCCCTAGGGGGACATCAGTGAATAAGTTTTTATTATCAAAGTAAGCTATGTAGATTCGATGAAAATATTGTAATTGCTATTTTCACAAGCAAAAGCGGCAGAGTTACGTATTGTATAAACACTGGTAGCGAGAGGGCTTAATAGAGGGAAAAAAGTTGCAAGATTGTAGATGTGAGTAGTGATAGCCGAAAGAACAGGACTGATGGGGCAAGACGGGTTTATGTACTTTAGGCAATCCAAACAAAATCCCAGAACAGATCCAAATGCGAAGGTTATTATAAATGTCATAGGTAATTGATTTATCTTTTAGTGTTCTTAATAGTCTTTTAAATTTTTTCTATTGTAATTCCAGAACAGGAAAAGGAATCAACATTTAACATGAAAAATTTTTAAGTATCAGTGACGATAGATTCAATTTCTTCAGTGTACTTACTCTTATCCAAGATTGCTATTCCTCTTCCTGCATCTGGCCTGATAATAATCATAAAATTATCTTGTTTTAGATATTTTTTGATAGTGATTTTTGGCTTATTAAGGAATCTACGAGTGAATGTAGGGAAGAGTAAAGTTATGGTCTTCGAGAGAGGTGAAGTCAGTGAATGTACAGTGAGGTTGGATGATAAGGAAATGGAAAATGCGAGTACGTTCAAGTACTTGGGTAGTGTGATGAGTAAGGACGGAAATTTGGAGGGTGAAGTGCTTGAAAGGGTACAACAAGGAAGAAAGGTTGCTGGCTCCTTGAAAGCAGTGATAAGAAACAGGGAAGTGAGCATGGAAGTGAAAATGTTACTACATGACAGTATTGTGATACCAACTCAAACGTATGGAAGTGAAGCTTGGACTGTGCTGGAAGGACACAAGTCAAGAGTGATAGCAGTGGAAATGAGTTATTTAAGAGGAGCCTGTGGAGTCACATGGAGAGACAGGCTGGCAAATGAGGATATAAAGGAGCGTTGTGCTGTGGATGTGGATGTGATAGGAAGCTTTAGGAAGAACACACTGAGGTGGTTTGGCCATGTGGAGAGGTTGGAGGGTGAGTGACTGACAAAAAGAGTGTATGTGAGTGAGGAGGAGGGGGGGAGAGGGAGGGGGAGGCCGAGGATGAGATGGAGGGATGGAGTGGAGAGGTATATGAGAGAGGGGAGTGTGAGCTGGGAGCAGGGCAGTGAAATGGCTGGGGAAAGAGCGACGTGGAGGCGATTTGTTTGTGGCCACCCCATACGGGATTCAGGAGTCTGGCAATAGATAGAGATAGAAGGAAAGACTTTGAGAAGCTATTGACATTACTATACGAGCTATGAGCAATTTTGGAAACTTTATTCTAGGCTACTAGTGCTTTAAAAAGTCAGTTGACTTAATTGGTGGACTGTAATTGCCAGTGTTAATAACAAATTGATAAACTCTTCAAACTTCATGAAATGACTGACAGACTTGGGTTTAGATACCGGAAGACTAAAATCCAAGACAACAAACGATGCATCCTTTTCAAGTGCAATTGGGTTCTACTGGACAAATTTGTAATTACATCAGCACTGACGGAAAAGTTAGGAATTCATAGCTTTTTTTTATTTTTTTTTCGTGTTATAGTTTGGTAACCGTAAGTTTCTTATCAGAATTATGACTTATTTTTGCAGTAAGTATTTTGAAATCTAGCCAAGAAAGTAAGTTCTTGAATTCCGTTAAACAGTGAAGATAATCTGTATTTTACTTGCGTGAGGAGTTTTGTTTTTAATTTCAAAGAAAGTTTTTTAATGAGCATGGACTTATGCATACGGCTGTCACTGGAATACGAGTTTAGGAAAAAACTTTGTGGTCCTCACAAGTGGTTAAAAAGGTTAAGTCCTGAGCTGCCTTGTGAGGAGTCCGGTGTAGGTGTTCTAGTCGGCAATATGCGACAAGTGTTGGTCGGCCATAACAAGTTTGTATGACGTCAGCAATTGAGGATCCACTGGGGAACTATATGGAATATACAAACCTGAAGACCAGGAGAAGGGGACGAGTTAATTGCAACATATTCTTGATTTATTGATGTGGCGTTTAGAGGAATTCCATCATCCTCACATATAGGTAAAATATATACAACTCCGTTAAAAGCAAGAAAAAGGCTATTAAAAATACATACAGTTATAGATAAACGAAATAAAAAGAAATACTGCAACTTAGTTTACATTGAGTATACACTGGAGGAAGCACACAAAGCAACTGAGTGCCACAAGGTATAGTAATGAGATATAACTGTAACGTGCCAGTGCCATTTCATTTCGGTGAACTGTTCCTTATGAATCCAATATATAACTGTGTACCTCTTAATTTAAAGACAGAACACTGGATAATTTTCGTGTAACAAAAACTGTGGTTACTACACAGTGACATATCTATATTCGAGACACATTGTAATAGCACTGCTGACCAAACTGCACACGCCCGTAAGCTTTAATCTATGTAACCTTGTCGTGTCTATGTCACTTGTTATTACTCAGACCATTCAGCGAGGCAGTATTGGTGGTATTCAGGGCTATTAAGCTCCAAGAGTTCCATTTACGTCCCTCTTACTCCTCCAGTCTCTGATCTATCTGGTGAACAAGTCTCCTTCTTTTCTATCATTTATGACCCAGAGTAGCGTGTTCAGTAACCTTCAAGAATTTCGAATCATCTTCGAAAGAACTTCCATCACATTTGTCATCTTCCTTATAAGTACTCATTGGACATGTCTGTTTTTTATAAATGTACAGCTGGCCGCACTCCCGCGAGGGCCACAGCGTTGTCAACGCTGGCCAAGATATTGACTCTGAAACACTAGTAGAGAGATGCGTTCGAAGCATCCACAGCCAGTAAGAGAGAGTCGTACAGAGAGAGTTTGGGGGGGAGGAAGGGGGTTTGAGGAGAGTGGGGGGATACCTATGCACGAGAGGTGAGGGATGACGTCTGAAACAGATGAGTGGAAGGCTGGAAGCTATATATAATAAAAATCTACAATACCTGGTAACAAATCATATATATTTTAATACCTTTATTGTCAAGTTATTACCGCTGTGAAAAGTGGCACAGTTAATGCTTGGAAACCATAAAGCATAATGCTATTGAATATAGCAAATGTGAATCCTTAATACTGCATGCGGTAATTGCTGACACCCCTAGCACACACCTCCGTATCCTCCTTACCAAGCGTTTCCTAACACCCGACAACAAACACCGCATTTAGGGATGCTGTATCACTCTTTTACCTTACTATTTTTTCTACATTCTGATTAATGATACTAAACGCTAAATGCTATAGTCAGATTTTGCTATGTAAAAATTTACATAGTACGAGATAGGCAAAGAGGCACGGACACGATGGCAACAGATGGTTGTTTGTAAAAATGAAATTATGGGCGTCTTGACCAATGAGGCTTTAAACAATTTGTGATCTCTCTCTCTCTCTCTCTCTCTCTCTCTCTCTCTCTCTCTCTCTCTCTCTCTCTCTCTCTATATATATATATATATATATATATATATATATTTAATCTGCTATCATGTGAAGGTCAATGGGAGCCCTGATAACTCCACGATGCGATGACGCAACGATGCGATTTTAAACTGCTTGTTAGGTAACGCTAGATATGGGCGATGTTGATATGTGCCAGTGGTGTCAGCAGCTGCCACATTCCGGATGAAGTTACTTACATTAGTTACATGTGATTAATAAACAGCATTCTGATTCATTATTTTCAGGCAGTTTTTGTCTGTATTTTACAGCGTCCATTGCTTGGAAACGACAATAAAATAAAATACGATTAAAGTCTACAATTATGAATCTTGATCGGTTGTCTTTGTTTTGCAGTATAATATTTAAAGTTGATCTTTTTACTTTTCATGATGGCAAAAGTAACATCGAAAAAAAAAAAAATTCTTTTAATAAATATTACACTTTTCTGTCGCCTCAACAATCGTCATATCTCGCCTCTCGTGTACAGGCACCCACCTACCCACCTCAAACCCGCTCCCTCCCTCAGTCCTGTGAATGCTTCGATCAGAGCTCACTACTAATGATTCGCGGTTACTATCTCGGCCAGCGTTGACAACACTAAGGTGGCCCTCGCGGGAGTGCGGCCAACTGTACCTTGTGTTACTCCTGTCACATTTATCTTATGTAATATAGTTTTATGTTCCAGTAACGTCTCTGTCCTCAACCAGAAACCAGTGTTTATGGCTGTAGAGAGCTGTGGATAGGAATGGAGTGACTTGGCTGACTGCCTTTTGAGTGTAAAATATGTATCATGTAGGTTAGCTTCTCAGTTATGATGTAATAAGCAGTACTTTTTTACCTACATTTAGCGTTAATTACCTCCGGTAAGTCACACTTGTTCAAATGCTGTTCACATGAAATTATGTGGCGTTCAGAATACACCAAACCCAGTCTACCTGAGAAGCATGATCACTTTGGTTCGGCGTGGCTTTACGATGAATTTGTTCTGTGCTTTGCAAAAATTAGTTTAATCACTTTGGCAGCACCTATCTGGTCTCCCCATGAATAAAGCATAATGGTCTGATGAGGTCTACCTGGCTGTTCTCAAAAACTGTTTCTGTGTTGACATCCTACTGAGACATCCTTTAGTTTTTGTCATACATCTATCATTCTTGCCAGAAGCTTCTGTCATTCATCTTGTCCCAAAATAGAATGACTAATACCGGTCGCTTGTATTCTCAAAGTCTTGAGTTTCTCCCACACAAGATGATGCTAAAGCACCCTCCTACCCTTAAACTTTGTTCTGACTCCCAGTATGAACTCTCGTCAAGGATGTTCTACCGGTTCTTCTCTTACATTTCCTTCAAACGCCTCGTCATTATCCATTCGGTATTGTGGAAAGATTCTTTCTTTTATGCTACAAATACTAAAGGAATTCCAGCAAGTGGATTATATTATTTGGTTCATAAACTATCCTTAAAGAGTTGGTTCATCTACCTATGCCTTCATCTCGAGTTTCCTTCCTAATTGGTGCATGGTTGCAGTCGTTAAAGGTCACTGTTCGTCGCCTAAAGCTGAAAACGGTGGTGTTCCTTAGGATATAATCGCCTCACCGCCTGTCTTTATTTTCTTCATTAGTTACCTTCTAATTCGTACATATCGATCTGTCCTCTCATACATTAATGATTCCACCCTTCACTTTACCTGCTTCTCTCAGCATCCATCACAACAGCTACTGCATGTCACATGTGATAAGGCCATGACGTACGTAATCTCAGATCTGATTATTATTTCAGTTTGGGACAACGAAAATCACGTGATACTTCCTGAGAATCTTAAAATCTTCTTCTCTCTGCTGGCCTCAGTGTTTCACAGACCAGCCCTTCATCCCGTCTCTGTATCTTAGTATAGAGATCATATTCTTCCCAGTGCAGAGTACAAGTTTCCTTTGTGGAGTCAAAGACTTTGCGTCTTATCAGCTCAGCACTTTCCAGTGGCTTATTTCCTATACTTTCTTCGCCGCACTATTGCATATTATTTCACTGTACTATTCTCGTTGCTCTGTATTTAGTTCTTCTGAACTCCGTGTTTGCATCTCCTTTCCCTGAAGGCGAGCACACAATGATGCCTTAGTACACATTCTCGCCCTCCCCCCAATTTTTTGTGCAGCTCTCTAGTGGAGTGCCAAAGGTGCTGCTTCAAGGTCCTTCCACAGTGTCGGTAAGCACCTGCCTTGTCCGAACACGTTGCTCATCAGATATGAAGTACAGTTACGAATCACACGATAAACATTAGATCTGAAAGGGGCAGGCGTTTCATTTAACCCTTTCTGCACGATTATTTTCCAATAAATATTCAGTATCATAGTCTAAAATCACAAGTGTTCAATGATCGTGTGAACGGCCCTTCTGGCTGAGTGTTCAGCCTAGGTGTTGCGTCCTTTGAGTGCTTCTTCTTGTTTCCAGTTGTTTTTGCCATTACATGTTTTTATTACTCTTAGGAAGGACCTGTTGTGGTGAAGGTGCCAACCGGCATTCTTCGTCCTCCGTCTAAACCACTGGTCAGATCTGGAACAGTGTTCCTAATGGTGGTTTCTGCCCTGCCTCCTACCTGCACTTCGTTACATACAATGTTTCCTGGCATACCGACAAGATCAGATCTTTATTTTGGCTGATTTGCATGTCTTTGTTTCAAAGGAATTTATTTTACAGGTTTTGCTTACTGTCTTCGTTCCTTTAACACGTGAATAAATTCATGACCAGTCACATAATTCACGATCATTTTGGACAATTTCAGTCCCATTCTGGGCATTTTAGGACCTCTCAGAACCACTAGGTCATATCAAACCCGGTCTGTGTAGATGAGTCAAGGTCCATTCAGATAAGTCAAGGTTCATTCAGGTCAATCAAGGTCCATTCAGGTAGGTCAAGGTCCGTCCAGGTCTAAGAAGGTCCATTCAGGTGAGTCAAGATCCATCCTGATCTAGGCAGGTCCGTTCAGGTGAGTCAAGGGACATCCAGTTCTTGGTAGCTCCATTCAGGTTCGTTGAGATCATTTCGGTTCTCTGTATGTGTACCCTTTTAGGCCATTTCGATCCAGTTCAATTGCACTTAGGGCGCGTAAAAGCCATGCAGGTCGTTTATGATGGTCATCAAAAAGTGTTAAGAACGTTCTATACCCACTTTAGTCATTAAAGGTATTCCAGTCATGTTTAAAGCCTGTCGAATCAATTAAAATAAATTTTCATCAAATGAGGCACCATTTGGTGATTTCAAGTCGGTATAATAATGTTTATTAAGGAGTGAGTTCGTCATGCAACACCCTTTCAACTTCTTAAGTGCAAGCTAAACATGATGTTAGTGTCCTGACCATATGAAACCACATACACTCTTTACACAGATCATATTGTGCTCTCACTGAACTGTATATTGACTAGGGATGTTTTCCTCATAACAGAACATTCCTATTGGCCTCGTTTTGTTGTTGTTGTTTTTTGGTATAAGGCATTTATTATTTTCTCACTAACCAGAACCAGCACAACCCCCTGTCCCCAACAGGTGGGCAGCAGCACGTGGCCGTGGCCGTAGACGTGAGAGACATGCGGAGTGTGGAGGAGGCCATGAAGTCAGCCCGGGACCAGTGTGGTGCCCTGCCCTCGCTGCTTGTCAACTGTGCTGGTGTGTTTTCATTCACTCCCGTCTCCCAGCCTGACGACGAGGCCTGGCAGAAGATTATTGATGTTAACCTGAAGGTTAGTTGTTAGCTGTGACAATAGGGTCGACTTGACTAGTATTAAATAAATATTATAAAAGTACTAAAAATATGCTTGCTAAAATTGCTGTTAAAAAGGAAACAATGAAGCTAATATAAGTAATCGGCTTCTTTTACGCAGGGGACATTCTTAGCGACCCAGGTTTTTGCTACATCACTACTGAAAAGTGGGGAAGGTTCGAAAGGTGTTGTTGTGAATATTGCAAGCATTTTTGGGAAGACTGGTTATCCAGAAACAAGTGCTTATTCTGCCAGCAAAGGAGGAGTTATCTCACTCACCAAGACATGCGCTCAAGAACTGGCCAGGTACCTGATTTACAGATGCATGTGATGAATTGAATGATAATGATTTCCATGTATTTGTATGCAGTCATACATATTGTATTATTTAAATGCACAGATGCACATTTCTTATAGTAAAGGATATCACTTAGCCTTCCCAACCTTTCAGCAAGGCCATTCGCGTAAACGCTGTGCTGCCTGGGTTCACAGACACCAAGATGTTAGATGCCGCCGATGAGGAATCGTTGCAGAAGGCCATTCGGCTCATACCACTGGGCAGATTGGCTCGCCCTGAAGGTTTGTGGTGGTTTTGAGGTAGGTGGTGACTGTGAGGTGGTATGATGCTCCACATGTTAAGCTCTGTCATAGACTGACTGTCCCAGGATACAGTATTCTGACGGCGTAAATATATATATATATATATATATATATATATATATATATATATCTAAATTAGAAAACACCCAGAGAGCTCATACCTCCTCCAGTGCCATTGCCATTAAATAGGGTCCGGATCCTCATCCGTGCATCTAGGAACCGGATACGGATCCAGATCCTCCCCCAAATTTTATCAATTCTTTCTCGGTCCATGGCCCACCCTTCCACAAAATTTCATTTAAATTCATTGGGAACTTTGGGCGATATTGTGCTGGATACTCCTAATCCGGGTCTTGATTCACCCCCAAATTCAGGCACTTCTTTCTTGGCCCATGGCGCATCCCTTCCACAAAATATCATTGAAATTCACTGAGTATTTTTGGAGATGCCGTCTGGAGAGATAGACAGACAGAAAGACAAACAAAGGTGAATTCATATTCTCCTCTTACTTCGTTGGCTGAGGTTATCATATATATATATATATATATATATATATATATATATATATATATATATATAGATATATATATATATATATATATATATATGTATATATATATATAAAATCATTATCGTCATCTGCCGTTTGAGTATCCACTGCAGGACTGGCCTATCCCGACCGAAGTCGGGACGATATAGTCAATGTATCTCTACCAAGACAGTGGCTTAGGCTGTCTGGTAGAGATTGTATTTAGGGTGAGAAATGCTTGTAAGTGTAATTGTAGTGATGGAGTGGCTTTAGATATGTGTGTAGTCTGTGAACCAAGTGTAATCGGCCCGCGGAAGCCGACTGGATGCAAGCATACTTTATAGTAAGCAACAATGGTTCAACCACAGCACCCCTTGTGTCCGCCAATGCAGTACGTGGCGAGGTGAACACTCCCGAAGTTTATTACCCTGGCGGGGCGCGAACCCTGGTTCACCCGTGTACGAAACGCACACTCTACCACTGTACCACAGAGGCTCCATATATATATATATATATATATATATATATATATATATATATATATATATATATATCTGTATATATATCATTTCCTGTGGCACCCTCGGGGATGCATAGGGCCTCGATGAACTCACACCATCACATCCTATCTTGTGCTAACTCCTCAAGATCTCCCCAACACTCATCTCCAGCTTCCCGTCTCATTGTCCTCACCCACGTCTCTTTTGGCCTTCCTCTACCTCTCCTACCAAGTGCCACCCACCCTGGTGTACCTCGTACTATTTCCTGTCTCCTATACACATGTCCTAGCAACTTCCATCGTGAGAACCTAACATTCATCGACCGGCTGCACTCCCGTTATTTCTCTAATTCTACTATTTGGTATCCTTTCCCACCACTTAACTCCTAATATTCTTCTAAGTGCTTTGTTTTCAAACACCAAGAATTTAGTTTCCATAGTCACTGTGCTGTACCAAGACTCCTGTCCATAAATTAAGATACTCCTAACCATTACCTTATAAAGTTTGATTTTTGTATGCACAGAAAAATTGTTATTATTCCAAATATTTTTAAGCATTCCCATTGCTTGATTAGCCTTTTTTAACCTTTCCTCGAATTCAAAGTTCAAATAAGTACCTAAATATTTAAACCTATCAACTTGCTTTACAACCATACCTCCAATTACACATTCCTGCGCATTTTCCATATTCATATTGATTATTTCAGTTTTTCCACAATTAATAACCAAACCCACCTTGCGACCTTCACTCGCCAAACAGTCCAACACTCTCTGCATCTCTTCTGGCCCATCACAAATCAAAACTATATCATCTGCATAATCTAAATCCAAAAGTTTCCTGTTCTCTCCCCAAAGTATACCTGCACCGGTTTCTGTTCCAACGCGTTTCATAATGTAATCAATCTTTCTATCTATCTATAGCCCGACGCCCTAATCCCGCAAAGGGTGGCCGCAGACAAAACGCCTCCAAGTCACTCTGTCACCCACCATTTGACTCCCCTCCCCCCAACTCACCCCCCCTCCCTCATATACCTCTCAACTCCATCCCTCCACCTCATCCTCGGTCTACCCCTCCCTCTCCCTCCCTCCACCTCACCTACATACACCCTCTTAGTCAGTCTTTCATTCTCCATTCTCTCCACATGTCCAAACCACCTCAGTGTATTTCTCCTAATCTTTTCAACCACATCCACATCTACCCCACAACGTTCCTTCACTTCTTCATTCGTCAACCTGTCCCTCCACGTCACTCCACATGCTCCTCTCAAGTAACTCATTTCCACTGCTCTCACTCTTGACTTCTTCCCCTCTTGCAATGTCCACGCCTCGCTTCCATACGTCAGGGTAGGGATCACAATACCATCATGCAGTGACTTCTTAACTTCCATACTCACCTCCCTATTTCTCATCACTGCTTTCAGTGTACCGACAACCTTTCTTCCCTGCTGTACCCTTTCACGTACTTCATCCCCCAAAGTTCCATCCTTACTCATCACACTACCCAAGTACTTGAATGCACTCACATTCTCCATATCCTCACCATCCAACCTCACTGCACACTCTGTGACTTCATTCCTCTCAAACACCATAACTTTACTTTTGTTTACATTAACTTTCAGCTTCCTCCTCCTACACACTGTCCCAAATTCATTCACCAAACCTTGCAACTCCCATTCATCTTCACTCAACAATACTGTATCATCAGCAAACAGCAACACCGGAAGCTTCCAAATCTCACCCTCATTCATTAGGGCCACCCCCACATCCACTGCCCTACCTTGTACTTCCTTTACAACCCCATCCATATATATATTAAACAGCCATGGAGACATTACACACCCCTGTTTCAGTCCCACATTGAGATCAAAGAACTCACTCAGCTCACCATCCACTCGCACCGTAGCCCTAGCTCCCTCGTACATACTCTTCACAGCACTCAACAATTTCCTCTCCACTCCATATATTCTTAATACCTTCCACATACCTTGCCTATCTATTCTGTCATAAGCTTTCCCCAAGTCCATGAAGGCAGCATACACTTTCCTTCCCTTCTCTAGATACTTCTCCACTAAACATCTTAGAACAAATATCTGATCTACACACCCTTTTCCCTTCCTAAAGCCCCCTTGTTCTTCTCCGACTAGCTCGTCTGTCATATGCCTAACCCTATCAATGAGTATTCTACCATATATTTTACCAGTCACACTAAGAAGGCAAATACCCCTATGGTTACCACATACTTCTCTCTCCCCTTTTCCTTTGTACAGAGGAACAATTATACCTGATTTCCAGTCCTCTGGAACCCTTCCCTCTTCCCAAGCCAATCTACACAACTTCCATATCCACTCCACAACAATCTCACCCCCATACCTAAGCATTTCACCACACACTCCATCAATTCCTGGGGCCTTTCCCAGCTTAATCTTCTTCATCGCTTCCACTACTTCCGACCTACTGATCTCTTCCTCCCTCCTCTCATCTCTTCTTCTCCCAGCCATTCCCCAACCACTTATACTCACACTGCTCTCACTCTCTACATTCAACAAATCCTCAAAGTGCTCCTTCCATCTCCTCAATTTCTCTCTCTTCTCCACCAACAATCTATTATTCCTATCTTTCACTCCCCTACTATTTCCCCTTTCACACTGCCTTACTTTCTTTACCTCCTTCCAAAACAATTTCTTACTCTCCCTCCATTTCACACTCAGATTCCTCCCAAACTCTTCATCCACTTTCTTCTTACTCTCCTTCACCAGTCTCTTAACCTCCCTTCTCCTGCTCACATATACCTCTCTCTTCTCTCTCTCATCTTCTCCCCTACCTCTACTCACCAACCATTCACCATATGCCTTCTTCTTTTGTTCCACAGCTCGTTTCACCTCATCATTCCACCATGCTGTCCCTTGCACACCCTTACATCTCCTCCTCACTCCACAAACCGCCTCACACGCTGCGCTTATCTCTTCCGTGAATATCTTACATACGTCTTCCACCCCTTCCATCTGCTCTAGCTCATACCTTCCCAATCTTTCTTCCACTATGCTCTTATACTCTGTCCTTTTCTCACTATCTTGCAATTTCTCCACTCTTCTCACAGGAGCTGCTTCCTCCTGTCTTCCCCTTCGCCTCCTCAACCACTTTCTTTGCAGCTCTACCTTGGCCATCACTAAGTGATGGTCCGAGACTCCATTCCCCCACCCTCTCCACACCCTTGCATCCAACACTTGTCTTCTCATTCGCTCATCCACACACACGTAGTCTATCATTGCCTTTCGTTCAACAAGTTCACCATCCATCCTCCTCATTACTCTCCATGTATACCGGTGGATCATCTTATGACGAAAGTAGGGGTTGGCTATTGCCAACCCCTTACCAGCACAGATGTCCACCAAAGCACTACCATTCCCATCTACTTCAGCTGGCACACCCCACTGACCAACCACTCCATCCACTCGTACATTCCCAACTTTGCCATTCATATCTCCAATCAACAGCACTCTCTCGCTCCTCTCAAACTTGTCCATACATGCTTCTACTTTCGCCCAAAACTCATCTTTCACTCTTGCCACTCGATCCTCTGTTGGAGCATACACACATACAATCGCCCATGCTTGTATACCTACTTTCATCCTCACCCATACAATCCTTGCACCCACTGTTCCATACTCTCTTATATTCTCCTTCCACTTCTTGCTTATCATCAGACATACTCCCTCTCTTGCCCTCTCATTCTCACTGACTCCCGCACATATACCTACACCATATTCCCATTCTCTCATCCTTTCACCTTCTCATTTAGTTTCAGTCAATCCACATATATCCACTTTTGCATCCTCAAGCACCTGAACAATCTCTCTCTCTTTCACTTCATCATTCACTCCTCTCACATTCCACGTTCCTAGCCTCAGAATGTCCTTTGTCCGTTCCTTAGTCGTCAACGTATGGTCCGTCCGGGTCCGAGGCGCTTTATTTGCTTTTTTAGTTAGTTCTTTTTACGGGGTGGGGCACTAACCCACCACCAACCCTTTTAGTCGCCTCGTACGACAAGCAGGGATACTGGGGGAGTATTCTTGAAACCCCCCTACCCCCAGGGGGGTAGGGGGGTCCAACACTCTCTGCATCTCTTCTGGCCCATCACAAATCAAAACTATATCATCTGCATAATCTAAATCCAAAAGTTTCCTGTTCTCTCCCCAAAGTATACCTGCACCGGTTTCTGTTCCAACGCGTTTCATAATGTAATCAATGACCAATATAAATAGTAAAGGCGATAGAACACCACCTTGAATTACTCCGGAATTGACTTCAAACGAATCACTCAGACAACCATCAACCATCACTTTACAAAATATGTCCTCATGCATGTTCATAATGACCCTCACAAACTCCTCTGGTATTCCATAATGTCTCATGATCTTCCCCATATATATATATATATATATATATATATATATGTGTGTGTGTGTGTGTGTGTGTGTGTGGAGAGAGAGAGAGAGAGAGAGAGAGAGAGAGAGAGCCATGCAGTGGTTGAGATAGCCGGCCGAGGAGACCTTACACTGTAATGTCCAGTGATAACAGATAATTGCTAAACATACAATGTAGTAATGAAGAACATGTCTATCCTTAAGGAACAGTTGCCTGAGATTACAAGGTAGAGTTACGTGGAGGTTTTTGATCCACGGTTCCGAAATACACGAACGAGACTGACTGATTTAACTGACATAGCTGTCCACTGTGGAAAGTTTATGCTTACGTTCTAGTGATAACCATTTTTACCTGCCGCGATAGCGATTACCAGCCGCGATAGCGAAGCTGGTATTGTTTTCAGTTTGTGTGTGTGTGTGTGTGTGTGTGTGTGTGTGTGTGTGTGTGTGTGAGCACGATAACTTCGCAACCACTCAAGATATCATCACAAAATTTTACAGGTGTGTAGTAGGGGTGAAAATCTACGAGTACTGTTTTCAGTTTGTCTGTCAGTCTGTGTGTCTGTTATCATGATAGCTTCGCAAACACTCAAGATATCACCACAAAATTTTACAGGTGTGTTGTAGGGATGAAAATCTACAAGTTCGAAATTGGTGAGAGTAGGTCATGATCAAGATCACATTCCGAGCCGCGCTAGATATGTATCGGCTAGCGGCTGATGTGATTTCCCCTTGGGGGGCCTCAAGTTTAAATTATTATTATTATTTTTTTTTTTTCGGACAGAGGTGGCAGAGGTGGTGGCGTTCCTACTGAGTGAGAGGAGCAGCTACATGGTGGGGGCCTGTGTTGAGGTGACGGGAGGATATTTCATGTAATATATTGTACCACACATCAGTACTGCATCAAAAATGGCTGTTATTTTGATAATACGTATTTTCCATTATCATAGGTTTTAGGAGGTTCATGTGAATAAATATAAACATCTAATATAACCCTCCACCTGAGAGTCACGGGTTCGATTCTCGGCATATTGGTGATATACTGGATGATTTTTCCTGTGTACAAAACAGGTGTCTCTCTTCAGTCTAATATAACCCATTTATTCAATACTTGATACTGTTATATGCAAGAATTGCGGTCACTGGTATAGGTTTTATTTGTGGGTAATCTCTGTATTATATATAAATACACTGTGTTTGGGTTTCTTCTATGATGTAGTTGTCTTAAGTGTGACCGGGTTAGTTATACTGTTATATGCAAGAATTGCGGTCACTGGTATAGGTTTTATTTGTGGGTAATCTCTGTATTATATATAAATATACTGTGTTTGGGTTTCTTCTGTGATGTAGTTGTCTTAAGTGTGACCGGGTTAGTTTGAAAGGAAGATTGGTGAACGATTTTTTTTGTTTTTTGTTTTTGAATATCTTTCTCAAATTACTCTTTACTGTGAGTGTGTAAGTTAAAGAATAAATTATCTCTCAGTACTATACCTTTACAGATATACCCTTACAGACATAAATACATACATACATATATATATATATATATATATATATATATATATATATATATATATATATATATATATATATATATATATATGGAGCCTCTTTGGTACAGTGTTAAAGTGGGCGTTTTCGTACACTGAAGAACGAGGGTTCGCGTCCCGCTAGGGTAATAAACTTTGAGAACGTTCTTCTGGCCACATACCGCCTTTGCGGACACAATGGATGCTGTGGTTGAACCAGTGTCGCATACTATACAGTATGCTTCCACCCAGTCGGCTTGCGTGGGCCGATTACACTTGGTTCACAGACTACACACGCATCCAAAGCCACTACAACACTACAATTACACTTACATGCACTTCTCACTCTACATACAATCTCTACCAGACAGCCTAAGCCACTTGGTAGAGATACATTTGTCATAAAGACTTTGTAGTTACTTGTAGAGAAGTATATTTTAGACTTGTGGTCGAGCGGCTTTTATATCTTGTAGTAGTTTCCCCACCAGATGTCATGTAGTGACGGGAGAGGTAAAGAATAGTATGGGACTATTTTTATTTGTCTTGGAAATATTAAACAGGTATAAGAGTATAAGTCCCGGGTAGCTACCTCCCTGTCTCGCTATCTCTCTCTCTTTCTGTTCTAAGGCTAATCTCCGTCTCGACCTCTCTCTAGGGTCGCTAGTCTCCTTCTAAACTCTCTTTTCTAAAATCTGGTGTAGTAGGGGTGTGTCACATATGTTCCTCATGGCAACAGATCTTTCTCACGAGAGGACTGCTGACAGCTAACTGCATCATCTCCTTACTGGCCGCTGTCGTCAGCTTTCCTCCGTGTAAGCATGTTTAGCGCTGCTAGATTCTCGCAGACACAACACCTTCTCATCATTTGACTTCCTGCTCTATCTGTCTCTCTATCTATCTATTTATCTATCTATCTATTATGTAGTCCTATATTTGCTCGGCCGCGCGAAAATGGCGTACCATCGACATTTAATAGTTATAATATATTAATACATACTACATACACATTATAATGAACTTATAAGCTAATTAAGTGAAATACATAATATTGTAAAGTAACATAATTGTATGAATATTGTATACATATATTATTCATAGTAAATAGTGATTATTCAGTAATACTACATTTTAAATAAGTTGTATACATATTGGAATAAATGCATTAAAGTAAATTATTTAACTGTAATACAGTATGTACTTGGGATATTATAGTGAAATGCATACATGCAAGAATAAAAATAGTTTAAAATTAAGATTATTGTAAGAGTTATTAATATTTCATTCAAAGATAATGGTACTGGTCTGTCATATATGGGTCATTCTTCTTTGTGTTATTATTATTATTATTATTATTTTTTTTATATATATAATTAATACTATATACAAAATATATACACTTCATTCAGGGTGGTTAACTGTGATGTTAACTCTCCCCCCACTAAACAATGACTCCAAATTAGCAATTCTTGCATGCATTCTGTGCATTGCCAACAGCAATACTGCAACTACAATGCAGATGATTATAAAGACAGAAGGTGCTTGGCTATACACATAATATGGGTTGAACATACTCAAACTCAAATCTTCCCAGGGCTTCATTGTTTCATTGATCAGCTGCATAGTTTCAAACTTAGGTGAAGTCAGCTTAATACTTGTGCTCATGTTTAAGTTCATATCAGGCAGTGGGTGGAAATGTTTGTGTGTATGGTTGATAATGGCGTAGTGATTGATGGTGGAAAAAGTAGACATGGATGGTGTAAATACCGCACAGTAGTCTGGTGCTATGTATAATCCTGAGGCTGATGTATGAGATGGTGGTATATCTGGACAGACTATGTAAACTGATGTGTTATGAGGGAAATAAAAAAACTGCGAGTGTCCAATGCGTTGATGGTGTACAAGTTTATCTGGAGCAAAAGTGAAGTTGCAATGATGATGAATATTGTTATTGCTGATGATAGCCATTTCACAAGGGACCGTATCAGTAGGCTGAAACGTGAAAATGTACGCAGGACAAAGATGAACAGCATGTAAGGATGTGCGGCACTTTCGCTCAATCGTTGACTCACTTGCGAAAGTGACAGTGTCTCGTCTCTTGGAGACCATGATGAGTTCGGTGTCTGTGTTGATGTTGATGATGACTAAAGTGTTGTTGTTTCTATAGGGGAAGGGGTGTATTTGGTATACTGTGAACAGGTCTTCCGTGATGAATGGTACATGAACTATCACTGATGTTGGTGTTAATGTTGCTTCTAAGTATGGGTAATATTGCATAAATTTCCTACTGCGGAATAATGGCTTCAATTTATGTTTATGTATGCCTTGACTAACTATCTGACGTAGCTCATGAACTGGGAGTAAGTCATTCGTGATCTTGCCATCACCAGCATTCGAAATTCCTTGCATAAGTGCCCTGAAATGATCTCTAGTGTTCTCTAATTGTAGTAGAATCGTGTCAATATGTTCTGTGATGATGGAGAAGTGCTGGAAAAGAGTAACGTTGCCCTCTAAGTCATTTATTTTATCTATACTCTCGAGAGCTACGTTTTCTGCTTGTTTCAGATTTTTCACAATTGTCTTCATTGCCGAGTTCTGTCCTGTGATGAATTTATCCTGGTATGTTAGTACCTGAGCTATCTTATTAAATTTGTTGTTTATTTCTTTAAGGTCATCCTCTGTAGCCAATCCAAAGATGTTCCCAAGAATTGCGCCGCCCAGATCGAACAAACCGCGCTTTTGGCGAGTATGTGTGATGTTGTTCCTGTCGCTCAGCACCTCCGTTCCATAAGATGGGAGATCTTGGATCATGACGAGCATAGTTGACTTCGCCTGTTCTAGTTTCCATTTCGCTAACTTCACCATTTCATCCACTTCCTTGGTGATATGTGATTGTGAAACATAATTCCCTATCTTGAAGTCCAGAGTTCGCATCGGCGTCGCAAGTCTGTCTAGATAAGTAGGTAAGTCATACAAGTAATCTAGACTTATTTCAGTACTCATGACGTCCTTGACGATTGTAGTCGTGGCCGTTGGAGCTATGAGGCATCCTTGTCGTACTATATGCTTGGGGTCTAGGTGCGCATATACTCTTACTATGTATAGGAGAATCCATAGCATAAGTCCCTTCATCGTAACCTACCGAAAAAAAAAAATCTATTAATTTCCTATAAAGCTGTGGTTGATGATAGTGATGATGTGCGTTACGGTTGGCTGTTATTTCATTTATAGAAGGAGTTTAAATCGATATTTAATTCTCGTAAATGATGTACTGTAGATTTCATTGGAATAGTTGCACCTATGTTCGATTGTTTGGTATATGACCTTAATTTCTTTTTGTAATCATTGTTGTGTTCTTGCTTGGTTTCTTGAGGTACGTTCACCTGTTCGGTTGTATCCGAGGCTGAATAATTATGTGATAATTCCCTTGAAACTCGTTTTAAATGGTCAATATGAACTTGTTTTTCCTCGCCACTTGAAAGTGACTTAATTAAAACTTTGTTTGCCTTTATGTTAATTACTCTGTATGGGCCCTCAAACTTAGGGGATAATTTATTGTCTCTCGTATGAATGACTCCGTAAACAATGTCTCCTAAGCTGATAGGTGAATCTTTTGCCTTCTTGTTAAATGCCTCCGTCATTTCTTCCTTGGACATCGTTAATTGTTTTTGCACTCTTTTGTGAATGTCCTGGAATTCACGTAAACGGAGTTTAGAGTAATCATCGTAATTGTATATAGGCATGCTGTCACCTTCTAGGAGCTCATATGGTAATTTTTTATCTGTGCCATATATAATGAAATGTGGTGTGTCACCAATGGATTTATTTATAGACCCATTAATGGAGGCCTCTACTCTGGGAATCCAATCATCCCAGCTTGCATAATTTTCACTGAGAATGTGTCGTAGCACATCTAATACCTTTTATTTTGTCTCTCTACCAACCCATTCGATGCTGGGTGATAGGCCAAAACGTTAACCTTTTTAATGTTGTATTGTTTACATATTTCTTGTAAGATCTCAGAATTAAATTCTCCTCCATTATCACTTATTAATACCTTTGGGGTAGTAAAGCGACATATTACATTATCTGTTATTGCCTTTGCTACTGTCTCTGCTGTCTTATCTTTAATTGGAGCTAAAATGACATAACGGGAAAAATGATCCGTTGCTACGAATAAGTATAGGTTATTATTGTATGATAATGGCATCTTGAGTAAATCAACAGCGACAACGTCCCATGGTTGATGTGGTACTGGGTAATTACCCATCGGTGCAGGTGTGATTGGGTATCCTTTGTGTTCTGCACATGATTCGCATCTGTCTATATGATTGTTTATATCTCTTCGTAATGAAGGCCAGTAATATAATAGCTGGGCTTGGTTGAATGTCTTATCCTTTCCAGGGTGTCCTGCATGTGGGCTGTCGTGTATCATTCGTAATACTTGGGGTATCATGTCATTAGGTACTACCAACTGGTTAGTATTTCTTTGGCGTTTTGGTTGTTTAGAGTTAATTTTGTATAATGTATTATTGACCATTGTGAATTGTTCAAGTGGGACATGCAGTTTGGGTAATTGTATGTCATCTCCACTTTCTAACTTGTATATTACTTTTGACCATACTGGGTCAAGTCTTTGTGCCTTTGCGATATCCTCGTGGTTTGGGATATTTCCTTTGAGATCTAACGCCGCGACCTGAATTGTGTTCGGGTTCCTAGATAATGCGTCAGCTACTATATTCATTTTACCTTGTATATAATGTATTTGTACATTGTAGTTTTCAACTGTACATTTCCATCTTGCTCTCCTCCCAGAAAGGAGTTTTTCTTTAAACATACCCACCAGTGGTTTATGGTCGGTGAATAAGTGGATTTCGTAACCATATACCAAATCTCGAAACTTTTGTAATGCAAAAATCACTGCAAGTGCCTCTAAGTCTGTAGTGCTGTAATTTTTCTCCGCACCTCTTGTTTGTCTGCTGGCAAATGCAATTGGTTGATTCTTTCCTCTTTTATCTTCCTGCATCAGTACAGCCCCTAATCCTTTAACTGATGCGTCTGTACAAATAAGAAATGATTTCGTGTAATTCGGATATGCTAAACAAGGTGCATTTGTTAGTTTAATTTTTAGATTGTTAAATGCCCTTTTTTGTTCTTCTTCCCATTGGAATACAGCATCTTTTTTGAGTAGTTGGAATAGAGGGAAGGCTATATGAGAGAACTGTGGTACGAAGGACCTATAGTACCCAGCCAGACCTAAAAATTGTCTAACTTCGTCAGTCGTAGTGGGTTCAGGAAAATCTCTCACTGCCTGTATTTTGTCATCAGTGGTGTGAATACCATCAGAACTTAATTTGTGGCCTAAGAAATTTATTTCCTTAAAGCAAAATTTGCATTTAGAAAGTTTAATTTTTAATCCCTTTCCTTGGGGGAAGCAGCCTAGGTATATAGATAGATAGAATTTTTAATCCAGCATCATTAAGCTTTTGTAAGAGTAAGTCTAATTTCCTGAGATGATCCTTAATATTCTTCGTTGCGATAATAATATCGTCAAGATAAACAAATATTCCTTGTCCTAAAATTCCGGACAATACGTAATTCATAAGACGCTGGAACGTACCGGGGGCTGTCCTCAGTCCCATTGGCATTCTTGTATATTGATAATGGCCTCTGTTTGTTGAAAAGGCAGTGTATTTACGTGACTCCTGAGATACCGGAATCTGATAGTATCCGTTTAGGAGATCGATGGTCGAGAATATATTATTCTCAGGACCAATATTCTGTAGAACATCACTTAGCAATGGCATGGGAAATCTGTCTGGGATGGTGTGATTATTTAGTTTACGGTAATCTACTACCGCACGCATTTCTCCATTTCTCTTGGGCACAAAGAAAAGGGGAGCGTTCCACGGAGAAACTGAAGGCTCAATAATTCCAAGCTTTAACATTTCATCGACATACTGATTTGCAAGTGTACGTTGGGAGTGTGGTATGCGATAAGCTGGTACGAAAATTGGTGGTGTTTCTGGGTGCACATTAATCATGTGATTAATCAAGTTAGTACACCCTAATTGTTCTCCGGGCAATGCCACGGTGTCCCTGTGTTTTTCCAGCAGGGTTAACAAATCATTTTCTTCGTCAAATTCACCTGAGTGAATTAAATTCTCTTTTATTCTTTCTCTATCCGTAGATTTTATCTCACTTGTTACTCCACCAATATTTATTTCCTTCACAGGGGCGAAACATTTTTCAATATTAACTATGCAAGTTCCCTTCTTCAACTGAACTTCCCCATTCATGTGATTAATAATGAATATCTGAGTTAGCCCTTCGTCGTTCGTATGACATAATGCGTTTTCTACTGACAATCCCTTTACTTTACATAATTCTTCTAAGACAAGAACAGTACTATTCCGTAATTTGCTCTTTATGGTAACCTTCATGTATGAATTAGGTGGTATAACCAAATCATTAGTGAGATGGGCTGGAAAAATTGATAAATCAGTACTGTTATCTGGGTCACTAATTCTGGAGGATGGGGTTGCTGGTGTAAGTGGATCTATACACTCATCTGTTTGTGTATGTTTGTTAAAGCCTTTAATATTACCAATTCTTTTTGGCTCTCTTCTACCAATCGGTGAGGGCTCTGAAAGTATTTCCTCTATGAATTCATTATCAAAGTCTATTCCATTCATTTGTGGGAGTATAGTTATGTTCTCAGTTCTCATGGATCTTAAGCCCAGTAACATATGAGCTTTAATTGCTAAGTTTTCAACGATATAGAACAATGCAGAGAATGGTCTTGTAGTTTCTGTGAAACTGAGATTTAATCTTATCATACCTTTTACTGTAATCTCTTGACCATCTACTGTGTATAATTCTAAATCAGCTTCATCCAGAAAAGTTACTTTCTTTTTATTTTTAAGAATTCTATTTAGTTCTTCATGTGTTATTAAGTTCACTGGAGAGCCTGTATCTAAAAATAAGGAAACGTTTTGATCCTCACATACAGCTGGTATCAAGATACACTCATTTCCCAACATGCCTCCTATGTGAAGTTTAGCCTTGTTCTTCTTTACGTTTGTTCGTTTTTTGTCATGACTTGGTCTTCCCCTGATTTGAACATAGACACAATTTTTTCTACTGTTTTGCAATCACTGGTCCAGTGCCCTTGGTATCTATGATGCCTACAGTAAGGACCAAATCCTTGTGTCTTTTGATTATCCTCTTTTGCCTTGATAAAGCATTCATACCTTGTGTGTCCTGGTTTTGCACAGTAATGACACAGAATGGACCTATCCCTTGACTGTGACCTACGAGGTGATTTCCCATAAAAAGTGTTGTTTATGGCGCGAGACCTGCTCGGGCTGCGCGAAAACTTATGAAACTGCCTGTAGGAAGGCGTGTGGGAACGAGGTCTAGGCGTCTTTGTTTGTTTGGGCTGCCTCATTTCTGGTCGCGATCGATTTTGTTCTCTGTTTGGGGTCGGTGTTGATGTTTTCACAGCTGATACTGTCTCAGGTACCCTGATTCTACCAGAATGTGCATGTGTGTCGACCACACCTGCTTTACTGCACTGCATCTCTACCTCGTTCATTAAGTCTAGTAAGCACATTCCCGGGGTGTACGCGATTGTTTTGGCGATCTTAAGGGTTCTATCAGGTAATTTACACAAGGCAGCTACATAACCAATGATGTCCACGACGAGGTCTGGGGACATCTTTCCATCATCTGTTATCCACTTAGAATTCTCCAGAGTAGCTAATAGGGTTCTCTTGATTGTGGAGACATCAGCAGTTATTTCACTGAGCACATGGTTTGTAGTGTGCTCCCTTACAAGATCTACAATTTTATGTAATTCTGGAATTATACCTGGCAAGAAGTTCATACCTCCAGAAAATTTCTTCAGAAATTCAGTTTTAAATTCATCATATGTCCTAGCACGATGTAGCTTATCGGAGCGCAATAAATTGCTTGCTGGACATCTTTCCTGGCTTATGCAAGATGAAAAAATAGCAATTTTCTCTTGTTCATCTAGTATGTGGCGCTTGATGAACATTTGTTCGCACTGACTGATTAATGAAATGACATCAATGCGATCCTTGTCTGTGCCAGAGAATTTTGGGGCAGTCTTATCCTCGTGATACACAAAAACGTGAGGTGTGGTTTTTAGATCAGCAGTATTTGTTTCTTGATTCATATTTAATGATTGCCCTGTTAATTCATCTTGTACGAGTTTATCGTTATGTGAGGGAATGGTAGAATATGTATGACCGGACCGGTGAACCCTGTTAAGTATATTGGCATACGTATTCAAGGCAGCTGCAAAGTCGATACTCTCTACGTCTGAAGGGGTTTCCCACTCATCATCCGAAACTCCCGTATTTGTTTCCTTATCTATAACATGTGGTGTGGGTTGTACAATGGGTGGGCTGTCTCTTAATTGTGAGTCTGATGTTGTGGCAATTTGTGTGTCATCTGGTATTAACGTGGGTGGTGGCGAAAATATTCCTGTCATTAAGATATGATGTTATGAAATACGCCTCTTGTTTATTTATGTCCTAGCAAACTAGATGATTAAATAAGTTGAATATAGCTAATTTTAGCACTGAGAAGAAATGAGCAAGTATAATTTTACCCACTTGATACAGATCGTAGAGGTGTGTCGATACAAAAGTCGATCTCGGAAGAAAATACAGGTTTGATTGAAGATCTCTTGATAATTCTAGTGGTGTGTTGATGGACGATATTACTCAGGAAACTCCATGGCCTGGTATTTGTAGTGGTTAACGGCTGTCCCAGGCAAACCTCAGCATAGAACGTCGAATTTCCAACTTAACTGTGAAAATAAGTGAATATGAGTAGGAGCTATGTGAATAATGAGTAATGAGTAGTGGGTGAGAAGCGCCTGGTGTCAGTCACACGTTGCTTGGCATGGCAGACTCGCGTTGTGATGTCATCTCAGCACATGGTGACGTCGGCTTCCCACACTGGTAGCTGTGGTGAGTGAATGAGTAGCGATGAGTAACTTGAGTGAAGATGAGTTGTGAGTCGTGTCTCACTCATCGTTTGTTTGTTCCCTTTATTCTATGTGGAAGTTTTCTCGGTCCTTTTCTCTAGTGATTTATTCGTTGTGGGATGAAGACTGCCGCTACTTGTAGGTGCGTGTAGAAGATTATACAGACGACGTAGAGTTGTTAATTGTAGTTGATTGTAGATGGCTGTAGTTGATTGTAGATGGCTGTAGACTTTGTAGAACTGAAGCTAATCTTGTAGTCTCAGTTGCTTTTGTAGAAATTTGCTTTTAATTCGGAGACGATGTCCGCAGATTTGCTGGTTTGTCGTTAAGCTACTTGCAAGGCGTCGAGTGATCTCTTGACCTCTGCATCAGTGTAATGATCTGGGAGACGGAGGGGGCAGGATGGAGAGAATACTGTCAGGAGCTGATATTGTTGGTTCTTTTCAATCTTGATATTTTGTAGGAATTTAATGTTGATTCGTAGACGAGGTTCGTATACGTTCGCTGCTACCAAATGTCATAAAGACTTTGTAGTTACTTGTAGAGAAGTATATTTTAGACTTGTGGTCGAGCGGCTTTTATATCTTGTAGTAGTTTCCCCACCAGATGTCATGTAGTGACGGGAGAGGTAAAGAATAGTATGGGACTATTTTTATTTGTCTTGGAAATATTAAACAGGTATAAGAGTATAAGTCCCGGGTAGCTACCTCCCTGTCTCGCTATCTCTCTCTCTTTCTGTTCTAAGGCTAATCTCCGTCTCGACCTCTCTCTAGGGTCGCTAGTCTCCTTCTAAACTCTCTTTTCTAAAATCTGGTGTAGTAGGGGTGTGTCACATATGTTCCTCATGGCAACAGATCTTTCTCACGAGAGGACTGCTGACAGCTAACTGCATCATCTCCTTACTGGCCGCTGTCGTCAGCTTTCCTCCGTGTAAGCATGTTTAGCGCTGCTAGATTCTCGCAGACACAACACCTTCTCATCATTTGACTTCCTGCTTCTATCTGTCTCTCTATCTATCTATTTATCTATCTATCTATTATGTAGTCCTATACATTGGCTGTATCGTCCGCACTTCGGTCAGGATAGGCCGGTCCTGCAGGGGACACTCAAACGGCTGGTGGGATTTTATATATATATATATATATATATATATATATATATATATATTCCCACCAGCCGTTTGAGTGTCCACCGCAGGACCGGCCTATCCTGACCGAAGTGCGGACGATACAGTCAATGTATCTCTACCAAGTGGCTTAGGCTGTCTGGTAGAGATTGTATGTAGAGTGAGAAGTGCATGCAAGTGTAATTGTAGTGTTGTAGTGGCTTTGGATGCGTGTGTAGTCTGTGAACCAAGTGTAATCGGCCCACGCAAGCTGACTGGGTGCAAGCATACTGTATAGTATGCGACACTGGTTCAACCACAGCATCCATTGTGTCCGCAAAGGCGGTATGTGGCCAGAAGAACGTTCTCAAAGTTTATTACCCTAGCGGGACGCGAATCCTTGTTCTTCAGTGTACGAAAACGCCCACTTTAACACTGTACCAAAGAGGCTCCATATATATATATATATATATATATATATATATATATATATTGTTACGGAACAGAGAGAGATAATGAACACTTCAAGTGAGAATACTAAAATCACTACTGTCCCGCAAAGTTCCAGGTTCAAAACAAAAGACAGGTAAAATTACAAGTTAAAGTTGAATGCTCAAACTAACAACTAAACATTCAGGACTCATAAGGATAATGTAATGGCAAAACAGGTTACATATATGGTTAACTGCAATAGCCTTTATTAACATGAATTTAGCAAGAACAAATTTATCTAAGTTAGCCCTGATAAATGAGAAAACCGGATAATGCTGAGTTAAAGCAAGATATAATATTATTACAGATACAAAATATTACTAATACTGGCTGACAGTATGGAACCATTATGAGGCATAAAAACTTTACCAGGCTTACGAATTAACGCTTGAGGCTATACAGTACAAGAAAAATGGTAATAACACTTATACTCAAACTATACACCAGCTAGATGGCTGGAGACTTCCTGAGCACTCACAAAAATAATAATATACTGTACAGGGGAGGACAGAGATGTGAACAGAATGAGGAGTAGATCTAAGTGGCAACTAATGCAGAGACTGAGCTCATTATATAGGGGCCGGCAGAGCTTGATTCAACTTGCAAGAAGTACGTGGAAATGAAGGCATAGGGGAGGAAGAGTTGACAGTCCTGCTCTGAACAACAGAAAGAACGACTTACTCTACTATAAAGGGGAGAAGGGGGGAGTGAGATAGAACAC
The DNA here is from genome assembly GCF_032717465.1 of Coenobita brevimanus. Classification (NCBI taxonomy): domain Eukaryota; kingdom Metazoa; phylum Arthropoda; class Malacostraca; order Decapoda; family Coenobitidae; genus Coenobita; species Coenobita brevimanus. The sequence continues at coordinate 27,747,485 of NC_136980.1, forward strand.
GCAAGCCTGGTCACTATGGAAGCCACGTGGCGAATCGTGAACAAACATGCAGCATAGTATACATTAAGATCAAACAAAGGATGATGCAATCATGAACAAAACTGTATCATAAGTTAGAATTATACAAGGGATGATGAAATCATAGGCTATGTAACACCTCCCCACAAAGAAAAAGAAATTTACAAAGGAAATTTCTTTTTACTCTAAAACAATCTGTCTAAAGTCTAGATAAGCAATCTGCAAACATTTTCTTTCCCCTTGACATGTTGCATGTCTAATGAATACTCCTGAAGAAGTAGACTCCATCTTGTCAATCTCTGATTTTTATCTTTAAACTTACTAAGGAATTTCAGAGGGTTATGATCGGTATAAATGACTATGGGGTCAAAACCAGAACACAAATAAAATGAAAAATGCTGTAAACCCAAAATCAAGGCCAAAAGCTCATTCTCAATAGCTGAGTAGTTCTTTTGAGGTGGAATGAACTTCTTACTGTAATAAGATACACTGTGTTCAATACCCTGATCATCCTCTTGCAGCAAAACAGCCCCAGCTCCTGTATCACTTGCGTCAACAGCCATCTTAAAAGGCTTAGCAAAATTTGGAGTAGCGAGCACTGGCTAACTTAATAGGATAGCTTTAAGTTTGCTGAAAGAGGATTCACAGTTATTGGTCCAGACAAATTTAACTCCCTTTTTCAGTAGGTCTGTAAGTGGTGATACAAGAATTGAAAAGTTAAGAACAAATCTCCGGTAATAACCTACCATTCCCAAAAATCTTTGTAGCTCTTTCCTACTTTTAGGTCTGGGAAGATCACTTATAACCTGAACCTTAGCTCCTGGTGGTGCAACATGTCCATCACCAATTACGTACCCAAGGTACTGAACTTTAGCTTGACCAAACTCACACTTTGATAAATTAGCTACAAGATTAGCCTGAACCAAACGCTCAAGAATTTTACTGACATGGCATAGGTGATCTTTCCAGTTGTCACTGAAGATTAATACATCATCAATATAAACAACACACCCTGCCAAACCCTCTGTTACAACACTCATGAGCTTCTGAAAAGTGGCTGGTGCATTCTTCATACCATATGGCATTACAGAACATGCAAAAATCTTTCCTAGTGTTACAAAACATGAGATCTCCCTAGCACGTTCAGTCATAGGTACTTGCCAGTATCCCTTTAACAAATTAAACTTACTTATATACCTAGCCTTTCCGATATTGTCTGTGCAATCTTCCACGCGAGGGAGAGGGTAAGTGTCTGTTTTGTTTATCTGATTAACACGTCTGTAGTCGATGCAAAGCCGCTGTGACCCACCTGGCTTAGGGACTAGAGTGACAGGAGAACTCCACTCGCTCTGACAGGGCTCAATCATCTTGTGGTCCAACAGGCAGCCAAGCTCCTTCTGGATGAGAGGAACTTTCACTGGGTTCACACGGTAAGGAGGCAGTTTAACTGGCTTTGCGTCTCCAACATTGACATCATGCATCAACACAGTCGTTCTTCCTGGAGTGTCACGGAACATTTGCGGGTACTCCTGCAGTAATGCTGAAAACTCCTGCCTTTCCTCGGGAACTAGATAAGAAAGCTTAGTCTGGAGATCATTCATGATATCAGGATTCTTCCCCAGACTATCAATCAGGCTCATACTGCATGGGAGAGCTTCACTTGCAGACTCGGGTGGAACAGCTACAGTGCAGACTGGGTTATTTTCGTCCCGCCTGTGATATAACTTTAGCATGTTGATGTGACAAAGTTGCTTGTTCTTTCTACGATCTGGTGTGGCGATGACATAGTTGACATCACTGAGTTTCTTCTCCACGAAATAAGGACCACTAAACTTGGCTTGAAGAGGTTGCCCATGCACTGGTAGCAGAATCAAAACCTGATCTCCTGGCTGAAAGTGGCGTAACCTGGACTTCTTATCATACCAAGTCTTCATCTTCTCCTGAGCAGCTCCTAAATTCTCTCTCACCAGCTGTAAAGCAGTGGACAGCCGTTCTTTGAACTTCATCACATTCTCCAGCAGGTTGACGTCATCTTCCTCTGACAGCCTGCATTCCTTGAGTAGCTTAAGGGGTCCTCTTACTTCATGGCCAAACAGTAGTTCAAAGGGTGAGAAGCCCAGTGATTCATTTTGAGATTCTCTTGTGGCAAATACAACGAATGGAAGACCTTTATCCCAATCTTTCTGATGTTCCAAGCAGTATTTCCTGAGCATCGATTTGAGTGTTTGATGATATCTCTCCAACGCTCTTTGGGTCTGGGGATGGTAAGCTGAAGACGTGATCTGGGTGATGCCCAACTCTTTCAGACTGCTTGAAAACATTGGACATGAATTTACTTCCCCGGTCTGACTGTACCTCCTTGGGCAGACCAAACTTTGTGAAGAACCCTAGCATTTCCTTAACCACGTTCTTTGCTGAGATATTTCTAAGTGGAATGGCTTCAGGATAACGAGTAGCCATATCAATCAGGGTCAACACATAAGAAAATCCTGAAGAAGTCTTAGGAAGAGGGCCAACTATATCCACTAACACACGGGTGAATGGCCCCTCAAAAGGAGGAATGGGAACTAGAGGTGCAATCTTTTCGGTCTGATTACACTTCCCCACAACTTGACAGGTGTGACAAGACTTACAATACCAGGAAACATCTCTGAAGATACCTGGCCAGTAGAAGTGTTTCAAAATGCGTGCCACAGTCTTCCTCACTCCAAGGTGTCCTGCCAAACTGGAATCATGAGCCACTCTAATGATATCATGCCTACAAACACGAGAGATGACAACTTGATGTACAACCTCCCAGTCACAGTCGGCTGATACTGTTGGGGGTCTCCACTTCCTCATAAGTACTCCTGACTTCATATAATAACAAGTAGAAGCACCAGCTGACTCTTCCTCACTGGAAGCAGAGTTAGCTAGACCTTTCAACTCAGGGTCAGCAACCTGCAACTCAACCAACTCTTGACGAGACAAATTATCAACACTACGGGGTACTGCCTCATCTGGTGAGTGGTCCAAATTAGCAAGAAAAGTGTCAGCTAGGATAACATCATCATCATCATTATCCTCTAAGTCACCAGTAACTTTAGACTTAACTCTAGTGATAGCACATGCAGAGAACACATCAGGGACATCACAATCCTGGGTCGCAGTCACTGGTTCACTAGACAACTGAGGAGCTGGACACACTTGACTTCCACCAATATCATTTCCAAGTAACAAAGTTACACCTGACATAACGGAACCATTAACAAAACCAGACTCTAAATTCACTCTGCACCTAGGGACAGAGAAGTAATTATTCCCTACACCTTGTAAAATTACAGTTTCATCAGAGGAATTAACATTAGAGCCTAGAACACTGGTCAGCATAAGGGATTGGGAAGCACTTGTATCACGATATTTTTAATTGATTTCCTGTCATTACTGTCCAGAGGACTGACAAAACCATCAGACAGGAAATTAGCACATGAACTCTTGACAGTGTCACCCACGTTACTGCTCAAAAGAGGAGCTTCATCATGAGAATTTAATTTACACCTCAAAATAGGTTCAGTTAACTCGGTTAAAGAATTCTGGGAATTCTCAAGGGTGGACACTAGACCAATTGACTGAATATTTAAAGACTCCTTTTTGTTCACATCACGCTGTCTCCTGAAACATTTCTCCGTAGTATGACCAAGCTTAGTACAATAAGTACATTTACTTTTCTGAAATCTAGAGGTGGAGCTGGTATTTACTTCCTGAGAAACATCATCTTTATTCTCTTTCCTCTTACCTGTATTCTGAGTAGAGGCAACGTACTTACTCTCAGCTTTCCTTTTTTCTTTAGAATATCTCTTGTGAGTGAGAACATATTCATCAGCTAAAACTCCAGCATCAGACAAATTATCTATTCTTTTCTCATCAAGATATAGGCTTACATCTTTATTAATACACCTTTTGAAGTCCTCCAGCAAAATCATCTGCTTAAATTTATCAAAATCAGAATTTACATTCTTAGAATTTAACCACTGCTCTAACAGATCTTCTTTGATTTTTGCATACTCAACATGGGATTGCTTATCTTGTTTATAAGTTGTCCTAAATTTTCCTTTATAGGCTTCAGGAACAAGCTTATAGGTCTTAAGAATCAAGCTCTTAACTACATCATAATTATCAGATTGATCCTGAGGCAAAGATGCATAAGTTACTTAAGCTTTACCGGTGAGAACACTCTGAAGGAGTACTGGCCAATACTTTTTGGGCCAATTAAAACCTGTAGCTACCCTCTCAAACAATTGAAAATACTTTGTTAAATCAGATTCATTAAAAGGAGGGACAAGTTTAACATTTTTAGCCACATCAAAATCATCAGAGCTAGATGATCCAGTTCCACCTTGTTTCATGCGATACTCATGGTCTCCCTGAATCCTAGCAAGTTCAATTTGTGTCTCCTGAATACAAGCCTGAGACTCAGCCTTCTTAGCACGTGCATGAAACTCAGCCTCCTTAGCACGAGCCTCCTGCAGGGCTAGCTGAAACTTAGGTATTTCAATCTGCGTTTGCTCGTCTGGAGGAGTTACATTAAACAAGCTTTTATTAATCATGTCAACAATTTGATCTTTAGAATGATGAGAGTGAACAGGAATTCCCAATTGTTAAGCAACAAACTTAAGTTCATTCTTTGTTCTGTTTCTACATCACACACTGTTTGCAGATTTGACAAAAAATCTTTGGCTTCATCAAGAGTAGTAATAGTAGACATCATGAATAAATCACAGTCACAATATGTCAAGCAATATCCTTACGATAATATCCTGAATATCCTGGCGAGGTCGCCAAATTAATGTTACGGAACAGAGAGAGATAATGAACACTTCAAGTGAGAATACTAAAACCACTACTGTCCCGCAAAGTTCCAGGTTTAAAACAAAAAAGTTAGGTAAAATTACAAGTTAAAGTTTAATGCTCAAACTAACAACTAAACATTCAGGACTCATAAGGATAATGCAATGGCAAAACAGGTTACATATATGGTTAACTGCAATAGCCTCTATTAACACGAAATTAGCAAGAACAAATTTATCTAAGTCAGCCCTGATAAAATGAAAAAACCAGGTAATGCTCAGTTAAAGCAAGATATAATATTATTACAGATACGAAATAATACTAATACTGGCTGACAGTATGGAACCAATATGAATCATAAAAACTTTACCAGGCTTACGAATTAACGCCTTAGGATATACAGTCCAAGAAAAATGGTAATAACACTTATACTCAAATTATACAGCAGCTAGATGGCTGGAGACTTCCTGAGCACTCACAAAAATAATAATATACTGTACAGGGGAGGACAGAGATGTGAACAGAATGAGGAGTAGATCTAAGTGGCAACTAATGCAGAGACTGAGCTCATTATATAGGGGCCGGCAGAGCTTGATTCAACTTGCAAAAAGGACGCGGAAATGAAGGCATAGGGGAGGAAGAGTTGACAGTCCTGCTCTGAACAACAGAAAGAACGACTTACTCTACTATAAAGGGGAGAAGGGGGGAGTGAGGTAGAACACGCAAGCCTGGTCACTATGGAAGCCACGTGGCGAATCGTGAACAAACATGCAGCATACTGTACATTACATTAAGATCATACAAAGGATGATGCAGTCATGAACAAAACTGTATCATAAGTATATATATAGGTATATATATATATATATATATATATATATATATATATATATATATATATATATATATATATATATATATATATATATATACATATATAATCTTAGAAATGTTTATTTATCCTCTGTCACTATATACATCAGCCTCCAAACATTTCCAGTTATCTTTTAGACAGAATTACATGGGAAGTCCTAATTATAAAAACAGTCTCCGTAACTATCATTCCTATCAAACATCTCAAAATGAAGGCAAAGAAGCATACCATTGACAGTAAACACGTATTATATATGCAGCAATGTAGACAGACTTAGAGAACAGTGTGGTACCAAACAAACTACATACCTCCTTTGCACTTTAAGAATACGTCGTACGCATAAATTATCATTAGCTACTGATTCTGTGACGTGAGCGACTCTCCAAGCCCTCCCACCCACGGCCATCCTTCCTGCAACTCACAGTTACCAGACATGTTTGGTCTGGTTGCTACTTTCGTGACTATTTGTCGACCACCTGTGGTCCGAACAGTGGGTAATGCGGAACTTTCCCTGACTGTACATTGATTCTTTTGCACTGCTTCACACTTGCAGTGCAGCTGCACTGACGAATGATGCCCAGCCTGACGAAATGATATTTCCTAGAATGCACACATCACTCAGGTCATACAACTGTGTAGTACACAGATCACACCAAACTCTAACGTCCCTTGACGAATCTGCTCAAACGTTCTGCCATATCGGTAATTTTTATTACCATTTAATACAACACTGATATTACCGGGAACACTCTTGCCTCAGTTAATCTGTGGGATGGAATTATATTACATTATCTGCAGGATTCAGGGGCCTTATCTACATAATTAGGGCTGACCATCTCTTCAATCTCTGCTAAATGATGATCAGTTATTCTTGCCCAGTTATCTGTTATATTTTTATGCATCACCTGAAGCTCTTCTAGGGAATTCAGGTCAGAGGATTTTGTTGTTGTTTTTTACTTCACAGTATGTAATGGTATTTTGTTGGAGTTCAAACCCCTCAGGGCAATCATAAATTCTGCAGGTTCTGTGACATGTAAGCACTTCAAGTGGCCTGTCACACTGTTGTCCCCATTTGAGGGCACCGTTTCTGTCTCCTTTGTACAAAACAATGAGGATCTGGTTAAGAAGATAGAATCTTTTAATGTTTTTTATCATTACAAACTAGTTAGTTCCCAATGAACTGTGCTAGCTTTCCTGATAAATGTTTTGGGTAGCAACACTGATAGTGTTCCCTGTGAAAACATCATTAAACTGATAAGACTGTTGGTAGATAATTCAGCTTTTGTTTTTGAGAGCAACCATTTCACACGAAAATGTGGTATGGCCATGGGTATTCCTGTCTTGTGCTGACAAATTCTTACATGGAATACTTTGAGAGTAGTTTGCTGACCTTTGTAGACGAGAAAGAGAAAAATTTGGAAAAATACGTTGATTACATCCTATGGTTCCCGACCAACAACCTTTCCATTGATGAATTTTTACTTCGACTAAAGTCCCTGGCCCCAGCCATAAAATTCACCTATTAACTGGAAATGGATAATAAACTGCCCTCCTTGGATGCAGAGGTCATTAGGGATAATATGTTCTGAATACTAAGGTATACAGAAAACCTACACATATAGTGTCCCATGTGCATTATTTTTCGAATGATCACAATAATGTAAAAAATATCTGCCTTCTTATCTACGTACTTGAGGGCATATAGAAACACTATAAATGACTTAGAGCACAGGGAAGAAGGTTAAATAACATTCAGCATAACAACCCAGTGTCATAATGCAGCGGACAAAAATATAATTGACAAAAACGCCGGACAAACCGAAGAACCTTTGTCCTCCCTCTCAGTGAAAATCTTGATGTTTTTGACATATTGAGAAAACTTAATGTACAACACATGTAGGCTTCAGGTATGAGAACATCATCAAGAGAATTCTCATCATGAATAGCCCGTCCAGCAATTCCCCTCCTATATGCAAAATTCTATGCAAAAACTGTAATAAATATTTTATAGGACAATCTGAAATTGACTTGGAAACCAATATCTAAAAGCATCAGTAATGTATAGTGCAGTATTTCTCAAACTTTTTCACATCATTCTTCTTCACATCCTCGTGGCCCCCAATTTAGTTTTCTCTCAAACCTCTCACAAATAATGGTTAAAAAATAATGTTTTGGTAATCTCCATTTATTTTAGTTCTTAGAGCTGTCAATCAGAATGCATATTTTGTTATATATCAGTGGGATGGATGACTCTGCTTTCAGTCAGTCGACTGAATCGAGTTTGAGTAATTGGTAACGTACATCTCATATCTGGGTCCACATCCAACCGGTGTCGGCTTTTACTTCTTATATGTAGAAGAGTGATACGTGGAACACCAGAGCACAGTCAGAGATTTCTCTTCATAAAGGTGTCTAGCAACAGAACCATTCCTGAAGTCAAGGAGTTCGTCTTGAACATCATCGGGAAGGGCAGCAATGTCAAGAGTGTCAGAGAAAGGATTCCTCACCAATTTCCCTTCTTCCTCCTCGAATTCCGGGAATTATCTTTTGAGCTCACTATCCAAGGATTTCAAATGCTGAATTATTTCACTTTTGAGTCATGGGTCAAGTAGGTGATCCTCTTCAATATCGTCAAGAACAGTAGAAAGATTCTTAAACATGTCAACAGTTTCTGCACTCAGTTTCCTTTGCCAGCTCTGGAGTTTTGTAGAAATGAGGGGAAATACATTAATTTTCTTTTCTTGCCTTGTAGTTTAAGATTTTGCCTGTTCAGCTGCTCACAAACGTCAGGTATGCAAGACGTGACTCCCACAACACCTGGTTGAAGAGACTTAATGGATAATCCTTCCCTTTCATTTCCAGTAAAAGTTTAAATTCTGTCCGAAGCTCAGTTACTCTGTTGACAACATTGCCCTTGGAAAGCCATCGCACACTGGAGCAAAAGAGGAGGGATTTGCGCTCTGACTCCATGTCTTCACAGAGTTTCTGGCAAAGTTGAGAGTTCAAATCTCCTGTTTTCACAAAGTTGACACATTTTACCACTGCCTCAAGGATTTTGCAAAGGGGATCAGGGAGGGTTTATTGACGCCAGTTTAAAACGATGGATCATTCAGTGAACCACTTTCGTACTCGGAGCTACTTCCTTGACATGCTTCTGTAACCCCGATTATAATCCCAGCATCACCGGAGCCCCATTAGTACAGACTCCACAACAATTTTCTCAGGCTATTCCGTTAGCTTTGATGAAAGAGGTCAACTTTTCCATCACATCTAAAGCTTTTGTGTTAGTTCCAAGGTGTGTACAGAACTGATATTCATTTTTGATGTCATGAATACATACCTAACAAACACGAGTAGCTGTGCAGAAGAACTCTTATCAGTTGACTCATTTAATTATACTGCAAACATACCAGATGGAGACACTGTAATCGCCTGTATCACTTGCCTCATGATATCGCTGACATTTCACTAATTCTTCGTTACACTGTGTCGTTTGACAAGATCTGTTGAATCTTATGTGCACATGACTCTCCAAGAACCCGCTAGACCATCTTCACAACACATGGCTTTTATTAAAGATTCACCTATCGTGTGAGCCTTTTTCTTCCTTGTTGTTTCAAGGGAAACCTCATATGATGCCCCTGTTACACCTAAGTTTTGTTGTTGAAAAGCACCACTCCCATCCAGACTCTGTTTTCCCAAACCCTGTTCATGGCACTTGAAGAAACTTGGGTCTTTCTCCGCATTCTGAGGGTAGATTGTCGTCAGATGATGCTTCAGCATACTAGGCCTCATACAATCATTCCTCAGCACTTTGAAACACAGAACACACATTGAGATTTCTTGATGCCATCAGCGAGGACTGATGTAAATCCGTTGTTAATGTATTCATCATTGTACTTCCACTTCCTAGCAACACTGGCAGCCATTGCAAATCCATATAAAAAAGCCAAATAGATAGAAACAAACGAATGATAAAGTTTAAGTTTATTTGGCCACTTGCACTAATGTCAGTTAAATCACTACAGTGATTAAAGATCAATGTAAAAAAAAAAAAAAAAAGGTGATGTCAGGCACAACAACCCTCGGCCTCCAGCAGATAATTTATTGCTGTTAAACAGTGAAATTGTGTCATTATACAATTAAAGGCTAAGGTAATGGCACCAATGTTTTCAAGTTACGCCCTCTGAAAATCCGTGATGTTGCGTTTGACCTTACAAGGTCACTCAAGGTCAAAGGTCGTAGTGCCAAATGAAAGCCCATATGAGACTCCCTATATCTTGATAATACTAAATATCTTTATCTTCAACCAGTTTCGAGTTATAGCCTCCTGAATACCCGTGACCTTGAGTTTGACCTTTCAAGGTTATTTACTGCAAAAGGTCATGGTACCAATTAAAAACCCTATGGGACATGATTAGTTTACATTAGAGAAACCAAAACTGAAATCAAATACATGATAAACATTCTGTTATTTTGTTGATCCAAATGTTGTTGGCATGACGAGGATGGCCTTAATGTCACTGAATTTGACAGAAGCCATATTTGGACCTGTGAAAAGAAGAATTCCATTGATTTCTACTTTTTCCGAAGACACAAAATTTCGCAGTCTCCTTCATCTTTACCCTGCATTACAAGGTGTGGTATCAAACTCAGGAAGAATATAATAATTTACTTGGAGCTCTCCTTCCAATGCAGGAAAGTCATCTTTATGATAACCTGGTCATCAACGATATCAGATTAATGATCTGACAGAACTATTTCTTCACCAGATGATGAATCTTCATCAAAAACTAGTCTCTGGATCTTGGCTTGTTTTTGGCGTCCTTCTTTGAGTCCAGGTTTTGAGTAGAGCATCGAGCTTTACATGACCAAGCATTTCCTTTTTTAGGAGTTTCAGTTGCAATCATACTACACTCACTTTTTTGGCCACTTCCTGACTCTTTCCTGGTTGCAGCCATAGGATAGCCTCAAGTTTCCTCAGGAGACTGAAAGCATTGTACAGTAGTACTAGACGCCAAGTTTCCTCCTTAATGAGATGGTCCTGATTTTGGGACCATACCAGTTTGCGTAGGTTCTGGGCAAAGACGGACAGTAGCTGTGCTTGGAGCATAAGCCGAATCGTCAAATACAGTACATTCCCATCAAATGGAAATATGCTTGTTCTTTGAAAACTAGAAGTGATAGTTGATGGTGTCATTGAGCGTTTGAAAGCAATGTTTGCCAGTGCTACAATATCATAAACTGTGAGTGGAATTCCTGGTTTCTGCAGAAGTCGTGAATCCATAGGAGGAACACAGAAGGTCTCGAAAGGTCTATACACCGTCACATCTAAAGGTTGCATTTTATGGCTGCAGTGAGGGTGAATGGTGAGAATGGTCACTCCATTTTCTTTCCCAGTATTAAGCACAGACAGTGAAATATACGATTCATAATTATCACAAATGAGCAATGCTGGATTCTCTTTCGATGCAGATGCGTGCTTGAAGATGTGCTTCAAAACCTCATGAAACAGTTGACTGTTCATCCACCCACTTGCACCAGTTAGGCCAAGAGTTCCTGTTGGTGCGTCATTATTATGTGCTCCTTAAAATGGCATTGTGTTAAGAGCATTACAAGAGGAATATGGCTTCCATAGAGCATTAATAAAGCAGCAGGGTGTCGCCAATGCCCCTCATTGAGCGCTAACAGCCTGACTGACCTGTTTTCCAACGCCCCTCTCTGCAATTTCTTTTTTAGGCTTCTGCACTGTTGTGGTTGAAGTTTCATCAAAGTTGTAGGTACGAGAGCCGTCAGCAAATGAGGGATGTAGTCCATAAACCTCTTTGAGCTTAGTATAAAAGCCATGAACATTGTGTTTGTTGACCGCTATTGACCCTGACAGACTGCAACTCTGTTGTTTTTGTGCTTAAGGAAGGATATCGGTTCATAAATCCATAAAGCCAATCTTATTCGGTCATTAGGTTCTTTTGCCACGTGTCTGAAACTTGTTTTCCATTTTTTAGTGCAACCTCATACGCCAACAAGCTCACATTTTTCCGTGTGAGTCCATACTTCATTTTGGAGCAAATGATCAAATAGTTCTTGAGTGAGTCTTCCTCTGAAAGTTTCTTGCGACACGCATAGTCTGGTTGTGGATTGAAAGATTCACCTTCAAAACCTTTCTTGGTCTTTTGCACTTATCAGTGTGAAAGGAGGAAATGGAAAGTAAATGAGAATAAGAGTAAAGTGATGAAGTGTACGAGGTTGATAGATGGTAGGGGGATGAATATAGTTTTGAATGGTGAGATGCTTGAGGAGGTAGATTGTTTTAAATATCTAGGGTCACATGTTGCTGTGGATGGAAGAATAGATGCAGAAGTGAAGTTTAGAATAAATGAAGTAGGAAAGGTGCTGGGAGGAATGAAAAAAGTGTTTAAATGTCGTTCGCTTAGAATGGATGTAAAGAGAAGGCTGTATGAGGGTGTTGTGGTACCGACTGCGTTATATGGGGCTGAAACATGGAATATGGGTGTAGCAGAGAGGAAAAGTTTGAATGTAATGGAGATGAGATGTCTGAGGAGTATGTGTGGAGTGACGCGTATGGATCGAGTGCGAAATGATGAAGTGCGAAGGAGAACTGGAGTTGTTCGGGAGATGGCTGGTAGAGTTGAGCAGAGGGTGTTGCAATGGTTTGGGCATATGGAGAGAATGGATAATAAGCAATTGGTGAAAAAGATAACTAGATCTGATGTGAGAGGTGTAAAACTGAGAGGAAGACCACGAATAGGATGGATGGACAGTGTGAAGAGAGCGCTGGATGCGAGAGGGATGTCCGTTGAGCAAGGAAGAGTGGCTGTGCGTGACAGAAATAAATGGAGAGAAATTGTGAATGAATAAGTGATGACGCAGCCCTGAGGGGATATTCTCCCGCATTTGGTCTGATCAGCTAGTCAGGTCAGGTGCGGGTAAGGGGATGGGTCTGTTATGATGTGGCAGGGGTAAACCAGTTCTGCTGTCGGGCCCTGCTGTGGATGTCACTGCTTGCATTGCGCAGTTGACCCTTGTGCGGTGTGGTGCGGTGAGGATCTGTCCGTTCTCCCCTTTGGGGCTAAGATGCGAATGAATGTGTTTGAATGGATGAGTAAATGGAGAGTGAGTCGTCCTGTCTCGGCTACCTCCCTTTCCTTGGGGGAAGCAGCCTAGGTATATAGATAGATAGATAGTGTTATGTATTACCTGCTACTCCATATTTGTCAGCAGCATCCCTAACTCTTGCTCCACTTAATTCCATGGCCACAGCTTGTTCCACTGCTTCCTTGGGGAAACTTCCTATTTCAGTTTTCCTTTTCCTGTTCTGAGCTATGACGAATCTAGAACAGATGGGATATAAAACTGGTATAATTAATATTATATATCATAAATAGCATTTTTGAACAATATGTAATAATATATACTATATATAGTCCAGTACATAGTACAATAAATTACACAGCAAAATATATAATAACATACGTAATATGCATTGTACATAATGTAAATCATTACCCCATAATGAGGCACAGTGGGGCACTGTCCCACTGTGCCCCATTTTCAATGTCCTATTGTGCCCCGAGGGGTTATTTTCTACACAAGATTGAATCTGCTATATCAGAAAGTAAGAAAGCACGTGCTAAGGACAACACCTCACTATGCAGACATTTAGTTGCTATACTTCGGTGATTTTTAAGTAAGCATTAAGTACAATACATATGAATCACAGAGACTTCCATATTATTAACTCTTCTCCAGTCCTAGAACAATAGCCTTCAGTGCAGAGGACCAGGAGCAGGAAACCCTACCTTGACAACGTTAGTGGAATCACGGCGATGAAAGTGTTGTGTTGCAACAGAGCTGCCAGCCAGACTTGCCAAATACTTTTGATATGAGTATTGTCCCACCGTACACCGTGTCCCACTGCGCCACACTTGCCCTATGATGCCAGACGAATTGTTTTTCAGTTGCACTAGTGGTAACATGTACATTATTAACTCGAAAGTTTCTTTAATGAAACTTACTCTAACTTATTAGAAACATAAAATAACGAACAAATGAATGCAGTATTGTTTGTAAAAATTCAATTAGTGAAAATCAGTGACTTTCTGCCACACAAAATTTAATTCATTTGTGTGTAGTTAAAAATAAATCATACAAGTTTGATGAAAGTAGTTTGAAGCTGGTGATTCTTACCTCGCCTGGACGGAATCCGGCGAGGTATTGTGTTTGGTTGAGTTTGTGTTTGTTTTTGTTTCTGTTTGTTAGTAATATTACGGAAAAACGGCTGAATGAAATTACATGAAACTTTCAGGATATGTGAACACTGGCCCAAAAGAAAGTGATTAAATTTTGGAGGTAATCCAGTGACCTTGAGAGGTCAAAATCAAGGTCAGGGATTTTCAGAGGGCTATAACTTGAAACCAGGTGAAGATATTTATTATTAGGAACATACAGGAACTCGTAATATGGGCTTTCATTTGGCACCAAGACCTTTGACCCTGAGTGACCTTGAAAGATCAAACTCAAGGTCACGGATATTAAGGGGGAGTTTAACTCAAAACTTGTTGAAGATAGAGAGATATTTACTATTATCAACATATAGGAAGTCTCAGTGTTGCCCACACCTGGGGCACAGTGGAACAAATATGCTTTTCTTCTTTAGGAAAGACCACAACTTAATCAAACAAGTTTAAAGTTATTTTTGTATATGCTTATCAGTGCTGAATGGCAATAGTTTTTTTTTTAATCAGTTGTCCATTTTTTTTATTGGCTTTTCAAATACAGAACGTATGGTGTCGATGTTTTTGGTCCCTCTTTGCCCCATTCTCCCCATAACTATTAAATTCTCGAAATTCTCCACATGTGGTAGCCGGGTTCCGCCGTCATTACTTATGCAAAGACTATGTAAAATCATGGTTACTCTGTAAGAAGATGTGAAATATCGTGTGAAATTGCTAAATGCAGCATTAAACTTTGAATAGTCATATTAAATCATTATTGTATCATTTTCACACTGTCACAGATTTTGACAGCAAAGATTAAATGCTGATGCAAAAAATGGGCAAAAAGATATCAATCAAAACAAAAGAAACATAAGATACCACACTGTGAACGCATCGGAACATCGATAACTATAAGAAAGTAGCAAAAAACAAATACTGTTTGTAATTTGAAGCCGACCCTACGCAGCATTTAATTTTCACATTGTTTGTTACAAATTTCAAGTCAAAGCTGCTAAATTTGCATTGAATTCGGGTTTGGAAAAAGCCGATTGATTTAAATTCCATGTAACTGATTTTTTTTTTTTTTTTAGCATTGATTTTAATTCAGATCGTTGGTGAAAGTGAATTACTTTGAACATCGTCATATTACTAAAACCAATGCTTCATTTTTCTGATGCAAGTGGCTAATTATAATAGAAAGCAAGTTAATGAATGACAAAAAAAAAAAAAAAAAAAATTACAAAGAGAATATGTGAGAGGAGCCTCGAAGGTAGAGGTGTGATGCGGAGCCCACCAGTGAGCTGGGAAAGCAGAGTAGAGGAATACATAAACCTGAAAAGTATATCTATAGCTAAAGGTATGTTGGAGCGAGAGGGAGCAAGGTGACACGTTTAAACATGTGGCCTCTCCCACCCGACTGTAAGGCAGACACACTCTAATTTCCTACCTACACTAGCCCCAGGGCCCCCCTAAAGCCCTGCCATAGCCCCCTGAAGATCCTGTCATGGCCCCCTTGGGGGCCGCGGCACCCAGTTTGAGAATCAGTGGTAGTGTGTAAGAATAACTCCACAGAGTAGTGGCTTATTCCAACACAAAGCATCCAATGATCACAACACTGGCCGGGCAGGTTCTAAAATGCCAGCAAGAACAAAATGTTCCGATGAAAGAAATGTAATTGAATCAGGCCTCATTTCTGGAACATCATGAGAAAAATGAAAGCATGAGCTGAGGCCATTTCACATGGGGTAAACTGTTAACAGAAATGATTACCAAGAAGTATTGCCCAGACTAACATTCTTTGCCTAGGCTTGTTATGGTTCAGGATGTAAGGGCAGCCGAGGTAAGGTGAGTTTATGGTATATATGTCAGGTCAAGTCAGGTCTCCCTTCATTCACTGTACCCCTTTCTGCTGCAAGTGTTTATATATGACCTCCACCTTCATGTCTCTATGTCACTCTGAAGACGTCTCTATATATCTGTTTATTGCCAGACACCTTAGTCCTGTAAGGGATGGCCACAAACAAACCGCCTCCATGTCGCACTGTCCCCCTCCATTTCGCTGCCCTCCCCCCAGCTAACCTCCCCCCTTTTTCCACTCCATCTCTCCATGTTATCCTCGGCCTACCCTTCCTTCTCCCTCTCTCCGCCTCACTCACATACACTCTCCTCGTTAGTCTGTCGATCTCCATTATCTCCACATGGCCAAACCACTTCATTGTATTTTTCCTAACGCTTTCTATCACATCTACAGTACATTCACGCCATAATGCTCCTTCACTCCCTCATTTGTCAGTCTGTTTTCCATGTAACTCCACTTGCTCCTCTCAGATAACTCATTTCCATTGCTCTCACTCTTGAATTGTGTCCTTCCATAAGTTAGAGTTGATATCGCTTCCATAATGTTAGAGTTGCTATCACAATACTATCATGCAGCAACTTTTTTACTTCCATGCTCACTTCCCTATTTCTTCTCACTGTTGAAAAGAACCAACAACCTTTCTTCGTGTTGTATCCATTCAAGCACTTCATCCTCTAAACTTCCATTCTTACTCATCACACTACCCAAGTTCTTAAACGCACTTACACTTTTCATTTCCTCCTCATCCAGCCTCACTGTGCATTCAGTGACTTCAGTTCTCACGAAGACCATAATTTTACTCTTCCCTACAATCACATTTAGATTCCGTTTCATATAAGCTCTCCCAAACTCATTCACCAAGCCTTGCAGTTCCCCTTCGTCTTCACTTAACAATACAGTATCATCTGCAAACAACAGAACATGGAGTTTCCAAACACTACGCTCTCTTATTAAGGTCGCTCCAACATCCACTGCCCTACCTTGTATCTCTTTTATAACCCCATCCATATACTGTACAGACTGAATAACCATGGAGACATCACACATCCCTGCTTCAATCCAACATTCAGACAGAAAAATTCATTCAGTTCACCAACCACACCCCCTTATACATACTCTTCACGGAATTCAATAACTTCCCATTTACTCCATATATTCTTAATAATTTCCACAATCCTTGTCTATCCACCCTGTCATATGCTTTCTCCAAATGCATGAAGGTCGCATGCAACTTCTTTCTCTTCTCTAGAAACTTTTCTACTAAAGACCTAAGAATTAATATCTGATCCACAAAACCTCTTCCATTCCTAAAACCTCTGTTCTTCTCCAACTAATTTCTCTGTTATTTCACTGACTCTTTCAATAAGTATCCTACCATATACTATTCCTTTTACACTAAGAAAACAAATGCCTCTTTGGTACCCACACTTTTTTTTCCCCACTTTTCGGTTATACAGGATAATGATTATAGCTGACTTCCAATCCTCCGGGACTCTACTTTCCTCCCAGGCCAATCTGCACATCTTCCATATTTATTCAACCACTATCTCTCCCCCATGCTTCAGGATTTCACAACAAACTCCATGAATTCCTGAGGATTTCCCCATTTTGACTTTCTTCCACTACTTCCATCCTACTGATTCATTCCTGTCTTCTCACCTCCTTCCTTCTCCCAGTCATTCCCTAGCCACTTATAATCGCATTACTTTCATTCTCTATGTTCAATAATTTCTTGGAGTGTTTCCTCCATCTGCCCACTTTCTCTTCCTTCTCCACTAGCAATCTACCATTTTTATCGTTCACTCACCGACTTACTTGTTTATCATTCTATCTAACTCTACATACCTCTTTCCAGAACATTTTCTTACATTCCCTCCACTTTGCACTCAAATTCCTTTCATATTCCTCATCCACTTTCTTCTTACTTTCTCTTACTAATCTTTCACCTCTCTCTTCCTCCCTCCATACAAAGCTCTCTTCTGTCTCAACTTCCTCCACGCCTTTACTGGTCCACTCACTATAAGCTTTCTTCTTTTGTGCCACAGCCTGTCTCACCTCTTCATTCCACCATGCTGTTCCTTGCACCCCCTTTCGTCTTCTCTTCACCCCATACACCACCTCACATGATGCACAAATTTCTTCTGTGAATATCTTGCACACACCTTCCACCTCCCTAGTCTGATTCAAATCATATTTACCCAGTGGCTCCTCCACTTCTTTCTTATATTGTGCCCCTTATCCATCCTCTTGTAGCCTTTCTACCCTCCTTGTATGGACTACTTTCTTCTGTCCTTCCTTTCTCCTATGCCTTCACTTCATTTGAGGTTTGACTTTCATCACCACCATGTGGTGGTCAGAAAGTCCACTCCTCCAACTCTATTATTATTATTATTATTATTATTATTATTATTATTAATATTATTATATCTGGACATTGCTACTCCTCACCCCGCCCTTGGGTGGGAAAGGAGGTCCGGATGATGATGATGATGATGATGATTACTTTTGTTGTTGAGAAGTGGGATTTGTTAGTGTAGGAGGTGCTGGAGTATTCCTGTCGATCCCCGACTTCTTTTTTAGGTACGTGTCAGAGTTGCCAGCTAGCCTGCTATTTGTGGACGGAGGTATTTTGTAGAGTTATGCATTAAGTTTCATGTTCTTTTTCTGTATAATGTGTTATTTACATGGTTGTTTGTTATATTATGTAATTTTATCTCAGTTTGTATGCTAAATAATTTAAAGCTTTATGCAATATAAGAAACTACTGGATATTCTGGATGTCTCCGAGTTGGCAACTGTTGCTTTCCCGAGGAGGTAATACGTAGATGATTCTAGTACATAGGGAGCTTATAGAAGGATGGGAAAGAGACTAGAGCAGTTTCAGTCAGCGTCTGTTTAGTTTGAGTGTAGTTCAGTGTCAGTGTAGTGTAATTGCAGTTAGTGAAGACTGTATATCTCTGGTACTTGTGAAAACAGTGAAGTGTTGCTGGCAAGCATTAAGTGTAATTATTTGGAAAATAAAGACAGTGAACTTAAGAAGCCGGCGTGTATATACGATGGCTGAGCTGATCTTGTGTACTGTACAGCAAAAGGCTGACCATAAGAAGAACAACTCACTGGGCAACATCTTTCCAATACTAAACTACTGCTGTTGGAACCTGTGGCAGTGTGGGATGGGGACGTAACAGTAGTGCCAGGACTCCAAGGAGTGTGGATCATTTAGTGCTGCAGTGAGTCAAACCTTCGACATGGAGGCAGACGGTGTACAGACGAGAAGCCAGGCTAGACAGGATGAGGTGTCATTGGCTGCAATCATGAAGCTATTGCAAGCACAAAGTGTACAACAACAAGCACAAACTGTACAATCACAGGCACAAAATGAAGGACAGAAAGAAATCAAAGAACAATACTGCAAGCACAGAGTGAACAACTAGAGGCACAAAGTGAAGAACAAAAAGAACGATATGAACAGCTTCAAGAGGCATTACAGGAGCAACAGAGGGAATTACAACTGAGGATGCAAGGACAGCTAGATGTTTTCATGGGGGAAATGAAGGAAGAACAGCAACAGTTTAAGGGAAAAGAGATGCCAAGCTAGAGTAGCAGAAGTATGAGTTAAGCAATAATGTGATGGAATGTTCACAGCATGTAGACGACCAGTTAAAGCATGTACACGGCCATGTGAAGATAATTTGTGAGAGAAATGAGGCTGCAGAGAAATATTGCACTGATCAGCCTCAGGTTAGTGTACAGGGAGCATATGAAAGTAAGTGTACAGGGAGCATATGAAAGTAGTAGACAGTGTATTGTGGATCTTGACGAATCCCAAGCATCTACAGGTAGTATTACAAGCATCTACAGGTAGTATTACAGGGTGGAATAATAAGAATGCAGAAGCTTTAGTCGAGGACTTAATTACAATGTCCCAGTTTTTAGGCCCCAAAACAGTGAAGTGCATGGCTACAGTGGGGGTCCAATTCAACCATGGATTGCACAATTATCTTTTTTTTTTTTTTTTTATATCTCACCCCGTGGTGCGCAAAAAATGATGGAAAAAGTTTTTTTTTTTTTTATCTCACCCCGTGGTGCGCAAAAAATGATGGAAAAAGTTTTTTTTTTTTTTAGTTTATTATAGGCTTGAAGACAAACATCCAGGGCATCATCTGGTGGAAAAAAAAAAAATCTCTCTCTTTCCGTCTTTGCGTACGGGCATGAATAAGTTTACATAGAGGAGTAGTGAAAAAATGAAAAAAAAAAAAAAAATGTTTTTGATTGTTATAAACTTGAAGATAGCCATCCAGGGCATCATCTGGTGATATGGAAAAAAATCCCTCTCCCTCTCTCTCTCTCTCTCTCTCTCTCTCTCTCTCCGTCTTTGCGTATCGCCATGCATAAGTTTGCATAGGGGTCGAGTAGTTAACGGTGATGCACGGCTAGCACAGCCTAAGGTATGGCTCGTAATCCATGGGTTAAAAAGAAACCTCAGGACTTTGATTGTAGAGTATCTTGGGAAGCTTACCGTGTGCAGTTTGAGCTACTTGCTGATTAGGATAGTTGAAATGGTAGAGAGAGGGCAGTGCAGCTTGCTACTAGCTTCAAGAGTGCCACAATGAAAATTCTGGACCAGATGTCAGTAGAGGATAGGAACTGTTATCAGTCCTTAGTAGAAGTACATAGGGACTGAGGTTTACAGAGCAAGATTCTGGACCCATGTATGGGCTCGAGGTGAATCAATACAGCAGCTTGCTCATGACCTGGATAGTATGGCATACAAGGCGTACCCTGGAGCAATACATAAACTGTTGGCTACTCTACTGAGGGACCAGTTCCTTAATGCTCTTGATATTGCAGAGTTGAAAGTGCAAGTGAAGCAGGCACAACCCAAAAGCATGCAAGAAGCACTAGCCAGGGCTGTAGAATCTGAGTCCTACGTCAGGTCCAGTACGTCCACTTTTCAGGCAGGTCGTAGTGCAGGATTCAAGTCAAGAAAGGGGCAGGTACACGAACCAGAACATTTTGAAGGAAGTCGCTAGTACTATGAAAAGCCAGGACATAGGAAAGAGGACTACTACAAGTGGAAGAGGGAAAGGAAGACCGGAGGAAGTTGCTGGTTCTGTGGGGAGCTGGGACACAAGAAGTAGGATGGTTACTGTACAAATGGAAGGAGCAAGAACGGAGTGGTGCAAGGAAATCTACATTATTATTGTATCAAAAGGGTATTCGATATGTAGTGAGGTGGGACACTTCAGTTCTGAGTGTTCAAAGAAGAAAAAGTAGGAAAAGAAGAAGGCTGAGGGAGACCAGAAAGAAGTGGAAGCTGGTGTTAAGAGGCAACCATCAGCTGACATTTCTGAAGTACCTCCACCACCGAGAAATTGCAAGAGAACTGCGGTGAACAGTGTGTGAGTAGATGAAAGAATAGATGGCAAGAAGTGTTCTCTTGTGATTGATTCAGCTTCGGAGCAGAGTTTTGTGCGGCGTGATGTGTTACATCATCAATATCTGCCTGAGTCATCAGAACAGTTGTGTGGCGTAACTGGGCACTGCACAGAACTGAGGGGACCCTTGCATGTCTGTACTGAAGTGGCAGGGCTAGAGGCTACGCTTCCAGTCTATGTAGCAGAGATGAAGGATCCTTGCCTTCTTGATCTGGACTATCTGATGTCCATGGGATGTGAGCTGGTCTTCTGCTCCATGAAGCTGAAAGTTCGAAGAAAGTCGGTTCCTGCGATGGCAGTGAGACGTATCAGCTCTGGTGGCGAGGTGAGGTCGCTCTGCACTACAGTGATACCATCCAATCAGAACCATTGCTCCAGTGCAAGATGAGTGGCTCCAGTGGAAGACGAAAGCCGGAGTGATGAGAGAACTTTGGTGGAAACAGGTGCAGGAAAAGTGCCGGTTGTGGTTGTCACTTTCTCCCGTGAGCCACAGAAGGTGAACGAGGGAGAAATTATGGGACTGTGGCAGGCAGGGGACACAGAGTGACATGAGAGGAAGGCCTGTAAAAGGAGTGTAGTCCAAAAAGATGGGTATCTGCCAGACCACTTATGAGACCTACTTTCAAGGAGTTGCCAATGCCTGGATGGCTCACAAGTGCTGAAGTTGAGGCAGCTGCTGACAAAGTTTGTTGATGGCTTCACCACCAAAGACCAAGACTTAGGGTGCACTGATCTGGTGGAGCATTGTATAGATACCGGGGATCACTGCCCGATTAAACAGCCAGCATGGAGGACGGCTCAGTTCAATGGCAAGAAATTATCACTTCCGTATGCATGGAAAATAAAACGTGTGTGTAATTCACCGGGTCGGTCAGGATCATTTGATGGTCGTGATGGTCAGCTTTTACCCTCCTGGAAGGGAGCTGAGAGCTCATATAGTCCGATCTAAGGGCAAGGCTGTGACCTTCACACACCCACACACCCGTTCCTTTGCTCAAGGGGGACAGTAACTACCCACTTCGTCAGTGAAACTTTTCGCAACCTGAGCGAGGCGCGAACTCCCGTCCACCAGTTGGCAAGCGAGAACGTTACCACTGCACCTGCGAGCGGTCTGCACCCGCGAGCTGTGTGTGTGTGTGTGTGTGTGTGTGTGTGTGTGTGTGTGCTTTATGCAAGAACCAAGGAAACAAAGGTTAGAAGCACACGAGTTGTTCCCTCCAAGAAAAAATAAAAACAAGATAATAGAGAGCCAAATTCAAAGATCAGTTCATTTCTAGATGCATTGACACACTGCCTTTAAGACTGGAGGTCAAAGGTAGTAGGAAATGTAGACAGACAGACAGATCCAGAGTTGAACTGTTGCATACCTGAAGGACGGGAGTAACAGTTAACTCTTGTATTAGTGAGTTGGACAGAAAAAGGATGAGAGTTTGCTGTTGGACGGGTGTTATGCCCCCTACGTAGTGGTGGACAGATGCAAGCAAATAGTTTATAAGAACAGTGACCATTGTATTAGTGACAGGCAAGAGATACAGATTCAACAGTGTGCCGAGGAGATAAAGGTTGAAGGGGGCCAGGTGAGTTAATGAGATGAAAAGCCTTTGATTCCACCTTGTTAAGAAGACCTGTGTGTGGGGAGCCTTCCTAGAAATGAGAGTTGTATTCTACAGAGAGGCGAATAAAACATATAAAGTCAGCAACTATGCAGGGGCAAAGAGGGCACAGAGTAAGCTTAACACACCTAATCTCTTGGAAGCAGATTTCAGAAGAGAGCTACTATGATCTTTACAAGATAAATTTCGAGAGATTGAAACCCCAAGTATTTTCCAAGACGATGCAGGACTGAGTTTGGTATTATAAAAAGTTAAGGATATTCCTGCGGTAGATATTGAATGGTTGAAAGAAGTAAGAACTGAGTTTTTGATGCATTAAAAACAAGGTTGCTTTTACCCCAACCACAGATATAAACCAAGTCAGATATTTGGTGACCCATAGCCTCATCCCCTGTTTGTTGAAGTAACTGCTGAGATGGATGCTGAGGGAAGCAAATGGAAAGGGGTTAGGTTACAGCTTCGAAGGTCATAGATGAGTAGAAGGGAGTTGGTAATGGGACAGAGCCCTGAGAAACACCACTACTGATAGCCCAAGGAGAAGAATGGTGGCCGTCAACTACAGCAGTTGTAGAACGACCAGAAAGCTAGTGATAAAGGCACAGATAGAAAGTTATAAACTGTAAGACGACAGTTTCGAGATTAAAGATTTATACCAGTCTCGATCAAAAGCATTTGAGACGATACGTGCAATGGCAAAGCTTTCGCCAAAGTATCGAAAGGAGAATGACCAGGAGTGTGAAAGGAAAGTGAGAATATTGCAAGTGGAATATCCCTGGTGGAACGCATACTGACGACAGGAAAGAAGGTAATCATGGGAAAGGTGCTATATATTTTTTTAAAGAATAGATTCAAAAACTTTTAAATGCAGGATGTGATAGCAACTGAGCCATATTAAGAGGGCTGGGAATAGTCACCCTTCTTTGGGACAGGCTGAATGAGAGCAAGCTTCCAGGAAGAAGGAAAGGTACAAGTTGAGAGATAAAGATGAAAAAGTTTATCTAGGAAGGGTGTAAGCACAGGAGCATAGTTCTTGAGGACAACAGAAGGGACTCATGCAGGCCCATATGCCTTGTTAGTATTGACGTCAGTGATGGCAGAGAACACATCAATTGAAGAAGTGTTATCCACCGATAACAAAGATGCTCGACTGGGCCTTGGTCTCCAGCATTCGACGGAGAACGATGCATTTTGGAACAATGTAGTATTTACAGATGCAAAGTGCTTCTCGTCTGTAAAAACAGGGCCTGGGGTGTGCTAGAGAGTCAAGAACATGAGGTATTTAGACAATCATATCATTGGCAAAGCAAAAAGTGGATGTGTATCTACATCACTCTGGGGTTGGATGTGGGCACAAGAACCCAGAGAACTAATTGAAATTGAGGGTAAGTTAACAAGTGAACAATATATTGCAATCCTCGAGGAAGTTCTGTTGCCCTCAGTGCGCGTGATGGCAATTCCAGCCCCCCACACTG
Organism: Coenobita brevimanus; assembly: GCF_032717465.1. Lineage (NCBI taxonomy): Eukaryota > Metazoa > Arthropoda > Malacostraca > Decapoda > Coenobitidae > Coenobita > Coenobita brevimanus. Next base: position 27,771,822 of record NC_136980.1, read on the forward strand.
TCCACGTTGTGCATGATGGCAGCCCCATCCACATGAACAATATGGTGACAGATTGGATTCATACACATCCTGAGGTTCACTTCATCGACTGGCCGGAGTAAGGATGTGATATGAATCCAATTGAAAACATTTGGGCTATTATGATTCAAGAGTGGGATATCGGACAAGAGCTAACTAAAGCTGCCATTGTGCGTCACGCACAGGACGTGCGGGAAGGTATACGTCGGCGCCCATGTATATGCGTCAACCTTGTAAAATCAGAGCCAAACAGAATTCGGAAAGTAAAAGATGCACGAGGAGGCTGGTCATCCTATTGAATCACCAAAAGGAAAGAGTGTTATTATAAGAAATATCAGTGTTAAATTCAAAAAAAGAAAATGATTTCAACATGGTTTAGTTGACAGTATTCTTCATATGTTTTTTCTTGGTTAAGAAGCTATAATTTTAGATTATGTAGCAGGAAACCGATTACATAATATAATATGCACGTTGCGTGACTATGTATCATGTAATAGAATTATGTACGAAAATATATATTGATATATATACCTGGAGTGTGTATTACTTAAAATATCTTTTTTTAATGTTGTTGTGGTTTTCCCAGTGTGACAATGCAATATAGGCCTACGCAATGTGTAAATATTTACACAGATAAGCAGAGATACCTGCTTGAAGCATGTATCAACTATTTCAAGACACTATATAACAAAGTAATTCCCTCTCAGCTTAGCACAGTAACGTAATATCCTAAACCTTTGACTTCAGAACATGGTTTTTACAACAGATATGACGACTCCCATAAGTATATTTAATCATATCAGCCGTCTTATCACCGAAGGTCGCCGATCGCATCACAGCCTGAGTGGTAATAATAAGCATTGTGAAACAACAATAAAATTATTCTAAAACATTTCACCCTCCCATTTGTTAAGTATGTGATTATATGATTCACAAATGCTTACCATCAAACTAGGCATTGTCCTATACGTATTGCACTTGCTAACTCCTTGTTCTCTCTCTCTCTCTCTCTCTCTCTCTCTCTCTCTCTCTCTCTCTGTCCTTGCCTCTTAGTTTACGTCCTTCTACCTCGCTGTCTACCTTTACATTACCTGACACGATTATATTATTTTCTCATTTCCTTAAGCCTTAGACGATGGGGATATTCTTGTGGCCTCTTTGATCATCTGGATCAAATTCAAATCGTTGTTTATGGGTTACTAGCCTTTATCAAACCTTTAGCCTCTGGACATCACTAGTGCTTCCGTCACACAAGAAATTTATGATTAGAATAAACAGAAATGTAAGCCGTTTTCTAAGGGCTAACGGTGGATTACGTCTTAAGTACGCTGTACTTATCTCATACATAATAATAATGATAATAATAATAATAATAATAATAATAATAATAATAATAAGTTATAATAATAATAATAATAATATTATAAATAAGAAAACATCTGATATGAGGTATCTGCACAGGCTGGCTCTCTCTCTCCCTCCCTTCTTTTGTTGCCTCCCCCACCCTCCCAAGTCTCGTTGCCCTCCTCCCCCTCCCCCTCTCCGTCTCCTCCTGTCTCCCTCATTCTGGTGGACAAGCCCCCGCCCTCTATGGGCTGTGTTTGGAAACATATGTCTGGCAGGGACTGTCGGCGAACTTTTGCTCGTGGGTGTACTATTTTTTTTTAGTACATTTTGTTAAGCGGACTTGTTGTCCGGTTACTGATGTTGAAAATACAAGATATATAATACGGTAACATCACAATCATAGCCCTTATGATATTAGTTTGTGTTTTCATTCACCACTCACAAAAAACTTAAATCTTTTCATCCCCTCCTTCCTGCCACTCACTCCCCCTTCTCATACTCGTTGTATGCCACAGCATTTGTTGGCGCATCAAGACAACTTTTCTACCTGCTTCGATGACTGAACCTCTCGAGATTGGGATTCCTAGTGTGTTTCACAAAGGGAAGGAATTTTTGTGTTCGATAATACATGTTCGCTTATTGCAGCTTAGCAATAACTATTATTACTAACTGGTCAGCACTCCAGAACGTTCTAAATTATGGTAACCCAAACTACCAAAACTTAAATATTATCAATTCCGCGAAGCAGGATGGTATAATATTCGGCAGTGCGCCCTACACGGTAGTGTTATAATCAGGCTATGTGTGTGTGTGTGTGTGTGTGTGTGTGTGTGTGTGTGTGTGTGTGTGTGTGTGTTCTTACCTAATTGTTCTTACCTAATTGTATCTTTACAGGAATGAGTCAAGCTCGTATTGTCCCGTGTCTTAAACCATATTTATCGTACATATCCTTATATTTGTGAATTGTTTTGGCACACACTATTTCATTCGGTAGTGCATTCCATTGATCAATTGATCTGTTTGGGAAACTGAATTTCCTTACGTCTTTATCACCTCTCTTCTTATGCAGGTTTTTGCAGTGTCCTCTTGCTGATGCTTCTCCATATGTTAAGTAATCATTTATGTCTATTTTCTCCTTTCCTGATATGCACTTATATAGCATTATCATGTCAACTCTTTTCCTTCTCTCCTGTAGTGTTGGTAGATTCAGTTTATTTAGTCTTTCTTCGTAGCTTAGGTCCCTTAAGCTTGGTATCCATCTTGTAGCGGCCCTTTGAACTTTTTCAATCTTGTCTATATGCTTTTTGAGATGAGGACTCCAGACTATTGATGCATATTCCAGGGTTGGTCTAATGAATGATGTTATTATCCTTCTTAGCATGTCTTCATTTATGTATGTGAATGCTATTCTCATATTTGCAAGCAGTGTATACATGTTCCGTACCTTCTCGCTGATGTGGTCAGCCGGAGATAGTCTGTTATTGATAATCACAACTAGGTCTTTCTCTCTTTCTGATGTGTATAGGGTTTTATTTCCTAACTTATACTCCCAATCAGGTCTTTTTCCACTTTTACCAAACTTGATTACATGACACTTGTCCACATTGAATTCCATTTGCCATGTACTACTCCATTCATGAAGTTTATTTAATTCTTCTTGTAGCTGCCTACAAGAGTCTGTGCTAGTAATTCTCCTTTGTATTTTTGCATCATCTGCAAACATATTCAGATAGCTCTCATTTCCAGTGTTACTGTTTATATCATTTATGTACACTAGAAACATGATTGGTGCCAGCACCGAACCCTGTGGTACTCCACTAGTCACTTCTTTCCATGATGAGTAGTTTCCTCTTAGTACTGTCCTCATTTCTCTTTTTATGAGAAAGTCTTGCATCCAACAAAACAATTTGCCTCGAATTCCTCCTTGATGGTACAGCTTCCATAAAAGTCTTTGGTGTGGTACTGTGTCAAAAGTTTTCTTGAAATCTAAATAGATACTGTCCACCCATCCTTCCCTTTCCTGTATTGTGTTTGTTACTCTGTCATAGTAGCTCAACAGATTAGTAACACATGATTTTCCTTTTCTGAAACCAAACTGTCTTTCTGTTATCATACTGTGTTCTTCTAGATGATTTACCCAAGCTTTTCTTATAAGTTTTTCTAATACCTTGCTTACAACACTGGTCAGTGATACTGGTCGGTAGTTGAGAGGATTTTGTCTATTTCCTTTCTTGAATAAGGGGACTATATATAGTTTCCCTTGACTCAAGGATTTCTTGAAAATTAAAAATAATGGTTTCAGAGGAGTAGACTGTAGCACCAGTCGAGCAGGGCAGTACTCCCGAGGTGGATGGAAAGCTGATGACAGGGAGTGCTGGAGCTCCCGTTTCATCAGCCCTCAGGACTAGTTCCTGATCATCCCCCTTTGCTGAACTTTTTCAGTGTCTCAGTTACACAGAGAGTAGGCCAGCATGCTCTCCAGTACAAATTTCTCTAACTATCTTCACCAAACTACATGCACAGTACACACTACACTTCTTATTCAAAATTACCAAAATGGCGTCGATTAATCAAGCCTCGGAGTCCCCAGGGGGGGGGACCATAAATGCCTCCGCCATCTGCCCCTCTCCCGGTGACGACTCGAGGTGCCTGGGACCACTGTCTGACTCTCTTCTTCTTCATTTCTGCAACATTCGCGGCCTTTCATCTAACTTTCGCTCTGTCGAACACCACCTCTCCTCCTCTAAACCTCACCTTCTTTTTCTAACGGAGACTCAGCTGTCTGAGGCAACCGACAGCAAACCCTTTTCTGTATCCTCCTACTTTCTCTATACTCATTTCAAAGCTAAAGGTGGCTGTTGTGTATATATACGCAACGACCTATCTTGCTCTCGTGTTCCTGAACTTGACTCTTCTGTATTCTCCACACTCTGGCTTCGGCTTTCCTGTCATTCTCTGACTAAATATATCTGTGCTGTTTACTTATCCCCTAATTCTACTGACTATCAAAAATTCTTCGACTATCTTACTTCTACGATGGAACACATTCTGTCCATTTCTCCTTTCTCTGAAATCTCCATTCTTGGAGATTTCAATGTTCACCACCACCTTTGGCTCTCCTCTCCTTTCACGGATCCACCTGGTGAACAAGCCTACATCTTTTCTATCCTTAATGACCTAGAGCAGCTTGTACAGCACCCTACCCGTATCCCTGACCGCCTTGGAGAGAGCTCCAACATACTTGACCTCTTCCTCACAACTAATCCTTCTGCTTACTCTGTTAATCTTTTCTCTCCGTTGGGCTCCTCCGATCACAACCTTATTACCTTAACCTGTCCTATCACTCCGGTACGGCCTGTGGACCCCCCAGGGAAACGTCGTCTGTGGCATTTTGGAGCTGCAGACTGGGAGGCCCTCAGGCAGTACTTCTTTGATTTTCCCTGGAATGATTATTGCTTCCATGGCCGTGAGCCATCTGAGTGTGCCTTGCGCATTACGGAGGTTATTCTCTCGGGCATGGAAGCATACATTCCTTTCTCATATCCTTTGACTAATGCAAGAAAGCCTTGGTTTAATCACGCTTGTTCTAATGCTGTCCGCAACAAGGAGAAGGCCTACAAAAGGTACCGGAGCCGACCCACCCCTGAATCACATCATCTTTATGTTTCTGCCCGGAATCATGCTAAGTCTGTTCCTCGCTCTACTAAAAATAATTTCATCCATACTAAATGCTCTCAACTCTCCAACTCGAATTCTTCCCGCTCCTTCTGGCACCTTGCCAAAAATCTTTCTAACAACTTTACCTCATCATCCTTCCCTCCTCTTTTCTACTCTGATGGTTCTGTAGCTATTTCTTCTACTGATAAAGCAGATCTCTTCGTACAGACTTTCTCCTCCAATCCCACCTAAGATGATTCCGGTGTTGTTCCTCCATCACTTCCCCCCTCTGACTTCCTCATGGCTGACATTAAAATTTCTTCAGTTGATGTATTTTCTGCCATCTCTGGCCTCAGTACTAACAAGGCATATGGGCCTGATGGGGTCCCTCCTGTTGTTCTCAAGAACTGTGCTTCTGTGCTTACACCCTGCCTAGGCAAACTCTTTTGCCTTTGTCTGTCAACTTGTACCTTTCCTTCTTGCTGGAAGTTTGCTCTCATTCAGCCAGTCCCAAAGAAGGGTGACCACTCCCAACCCTCCAACTATCGTCCAATTGCTTTAACGTCCTGTATTTCAAAAGTTTTCGAGTCAATTCTTAATAGAAAAATTTTAAGGCATCTTTCCTATCACAACCTTCTTTCCGATCGTCAGTATGGGTTCCGTCAGGGACGCTCCACTGGCGATCTTCTCACCTACCTTTCAGACTCCTGGTCATCCTCCTTTCGGAACTTTGGCGAAAGCTTTGCCATTGCACTTGACATCTCAAAGGCTTTCGATCGAGTCTGGCATAAATCTTTAATTTCCAAACTGCCCTCCTACGGTTTCTATCCTTCTATCTGTGCCTTCATCGCTAGCTTCCTTTCTGGTCGTTCTATAGCCGCTGTTGTAGACGGCCACTGTTCTTCTCCTAGATCTATCAACAGTGGTGTTCCTCAGGGCTCTGTCCTATCACCAACTCTCTTCCTTTTATTCATCAATGATCTTCTAAGCTGTACATCTAACCCTATCCACTCATACGCTGATGACTCCACCCTTCACCTTTCCATTCGGTTCCCGCAACGCCCATCTCAACAGTTACTTCAAGAAACAAGGGATGAGGCTATGGCACACCTAATGTCTGACTTGGCTCGTATCTCTGACTGGGGTAAAAATAATATGGTTGTCTTTAATGCATCTAAGACTCAGTTCTTACACCTATCAACCCGACATAATCTTCCACAGGTATACCCATTAATGTTTAATAATATTCAGCTTAATCCTGGATCATCCTTGAACATGCTTGGGGTTTCATTTACTCGGGACTTATCTTGGAAAGATCATATTACATCTCTTGTAAAATCTGCTTCCAAGAGATTGGGTGTGCTAAGCCATCTCCGCTCTTTCTTTACCCCTGCACAATTGTTGACTCTATACAGGGGTTTTATCCGCCCCTGTGTGGAGTACAACTCTCATGTGTGGGGAGGCTCCCCACATACAGCTCTTCTCAATAGGGTGGAGCCAAGGCTTTTCGTCTCATTAACTCTCCTTGTCTTACTGACTCCCTTCAACCTCTGTCTCTTCGCCGCACTGTTGCATCTTTATCTCTTTTCTATCGCTACTTTAATGGTCATTGCTTCTCTGAACTGTCTGCTTGCATTCCTCCACCTCTATGACGGGCGCGTAGCACCCGTCTGGCAGCAAACTCTCATCCCTTTTCTGTCCAACTCTCTAATGCAAGAGTTAACCGTTACTCCCAGTCTTTCATTTATGCAACAAGTCAGCTCTGGAACTGTCTCCCTCTATCTGTATTTCCTGCTGCCTATGATCTCCAGTCTTTCAAGCGCAGTGTGTCCAGGCATCTCCAAATGATCGGATCTTGAATTTGGCTCTCTGTTGTGTTTTGTTTTTCTCTTGGAGGGAACTGTTACTGCGGGCTCATGGCCTTTGGTTCCTTCTTCCTCGCATAAAAAAAAAAAAAACTTAACTCCTTTGCACATTCTCGTAACACCCAACATGAAATTTCATCAGGACCACTTGCTTTTCCTCTGTCTAATCTACTGAACTCCTCCTGTATTACTTTTTCTGCTATTTGTATATCTGGTAGTATGTGTGGACATGCGTGTTCCACATATTCCCTCTCAAAATTTTTTTCTTCTGTAAAAACTAATTTGAAATTCTTATTTAGTGCTTCACAAATATCTTTCTCTTGTGTATAAGTGATTCCCTCGTCCGTGATGGATTGTATTATATCTTTTACTTTGGTGTTGCTTCTGATATAGCCGTAAAACAGCTTTGGTTGATCACTACTTTTATTTATTATATCCTCCTCAAACTGTTTTTGGGCTTCCCTCCTTATTCTTGAATAGTCGTTTCTTGCCTGTTTGTAAATATTATACGCCCTTTCACTATTGTGTCTTCTGTATCTATTCCACAACAAATCTCTTCTTTCTTTTGATTTTTTACATTCTGTATTGAACCATTTCTGTATTTTCTTATCTGCTTCTTTGTGCTGTGGGATGTACTTCTGGACTCCTATTTCATAAAATTCAAAAAAAAATTTATATACAGGATTTAAATCTTGTCCTCTAAGCTCATTTTCCCAATCAACTTCTAAGAAATACTTCTTTAGGTCTTGATAATTTCCCTTTTTATAGTTTAGTCTCTTTTTGTAACTGTCATTGCTGTTTACTATGTCATATGCTATCCTGAAGTTATAATTTAGTACTGCATGATCGCTTTTGCCGAGTGGAGGGTGATATATTAAACTGTCAATGTCATTTTCTTGCCTAGTAAATATTAGATCTAGCACTGAAGGTACATCAAGTCCTCTTTTTCTAGTGGTTTCCCTCACATGTTGCGTTAAGAAAAACTCTTGTACGAGATCCAGGAGCTTTTGGTCCCAACAGCTTTCTTGGCTATTTATATCTAGAGTATTCCAATTTATATTTGTATTGAAATCCCCAGTTAGTATAATTCTTTCCGATTTCTCTTCCATTTTATGTAGCAAGGATCTTATACTCTGAATTGTACTCTCTGCCAGGTCCTCATATTCGTCTCTTTCCCATGTGTTTGATCTGGGTGGCATATACAAATTGGCTACAATTACTTTACCTTCAGATGTGTCGACCTCTACTGCAATCAGTTCTACTTGTGATGGTATATCTAGGTTTATTTCCTTGACTTTTAGATTTTTCTTAGTTAATATTATAATTCCTCCTCCTTTTTTTAAGTTTCTGTCTCTTCTCCATATAGTGTATTCCTCTAAGTTTAGTATGTCATTGGATATCCTTGGTGTTAATTTTGTCTCAGTTAGGCATATTATTTGTGGTTCATTTTCTCTGACATTATCATTCATCTCTAGTAATTTAGATACCATTCCATCCACATTTGAGTACATCAACTTTATCATCTTGTTTATATACTTGTCATGACATGGTTCTACTAACTTCCTCCTTTTTCTTCCATCCTGTTTGTGTACCACTTTCGTACCTGCAATCCTATTACTTTGTAAAAAAATTTCTTCTTGTCCTCTTCTGATCTTCCCTCATATTTTGTTTTGGCTTCCTCCCTTTTCTCTTTCAGTAATTCCAGTTCATCTTGTGTTAGGCATCTTTTTATCCATACATTTTTGAACTCCTCTTTTTCCATAAGATTCTTTGCATTTTTTAGTATCTCTTCCACAGTGTTTACACTCTGGAAAGTCACCTTTAGAGGTCTTGTCTTGCTTTTCTTGTATTTCCCTAACCTTTTGTGTTCCTCTATGTCTTTACTACAGATTTCCTCTGATACTTCTTTCAGTAAGCTCATTACATTTGCCATCTCCTTTTTGTCTCTAGTGATTTTGTTTTTAATTTTTTCCTCTTCTATACTAGTGATTACTATTGATTTATTTATTTCTACTGAATCTCTGACTAACTTTGGATTGTTTTGGATTATTCTTTTCACTTCCTTTTTAATGTTTTTTTCCTCCACCCTTGTTCCCAAGTCTTTCTTTACTTTCACCATCTCAGCATACGTGGTTTCTACATCATTTTTGTAGCTTTGCACAGCTTCATTCACCTGTGTTATCTTCTCCTTAATATCACTGCTCTGGTCCATAAGACTGCTTGCTTGTCTAATTGTCTCAGTGTCATTTTTGAACTCTTCCATAAGACTCTCGTGATTAACTACTCTACTTCCCATTTCACTCACTTTCTTCCTAAGCGTATTCAATTCCACTGTTAGTTCACTGATGGTTGTGTCTTTCTTATTGGCCTCCCTTCCCAGTTTTTCTATCTCTTCCTTTTGCAAGTGCATTTGCTTCTTTATTTCATTTTCATTCATTCATTCATTCATTGCCAGACGCCATGTATCCCAGACGGGGTGGCCAATGGCTTAGAGTTAATTGTTTTTACAGGGAGGGGCACTAATCCTCCACCAACCCCACTTGATGTAGGGATGCCAACAGCATCTGGTGTTCCCAGGCGGTCACCCATCCAAGTACTAACCAGACCCATTTTTGAAAGCCATTTCTAGTTTGTGTACACGTTCAACCAGTCTATTGTGAGTCTCCACTTCAACCAGTTCTTGGTAGAAATCATCATTTTGCTTTTTACTTTTATCCCTTTTCTTTTCCAAATTTGTTTTACTGAAGTATGTATCCATTTTGTAATACTAAATGAAGAGTATGTACTTACACTTTCCGCGTGTTGCCGTAGTATAAACAAACCCAGCTGACTCAACGCATCGTGGTTCTTTGTTGTTTGAACAAGTCTTATTTAAACTTATTATTTCTTTTCCTTTTAATAATGAAAAATCATTTAGTCTAACCTGGTACAGAGCTTGACTCATTCAAAGATACTTATTTAGGTGTGTGTGTGTGTGTGTGTGTGTGTGTGTGTGTTCATCAACTCCTCCTAGGCTATTTGATGAATTTGAATAAAACTTCCCAGGTGAGTTGGTCGGATTCCTGGAAAGATATCCCTTTCTGTACAATTTTCCAAACATGATGCTTAGGGGGTTCATCCCCACAGACAAATTAAACATTTTTAGAAATAATGAAAAAACAGATATGACTTTGATATCATTGTAATGGATGTAGACAAGTAGAACTAAAACAACTAGAGAAAATTCAGAACCATGCTGTTGGAATTATCAACAACCCTACTCTTACAAATGAACTACATCCCCTTCAAGTAAGAAGGAATGCTGTCTCCCAGGCATTATTTTACAGATACTTTTATGGCAAATACTCAGACGAAGTTGCATCAGCTGTGCCACCTCTCCATGCCTTCCCCCGCACTACACGGGCATCTGGTAGTGCTCGTGACTGGACTGTCACACTGCTATTCTTCAGAACGGCTGCCTATCAGAATTCTTTTATTCCACAAACTGCATCTCCTTGGAACTCACTTCCCCTGGGTGGTTTCGCACAAAACTCTGGAACTGTCTCCCTCTGTCTGTATTTCCAACTCCCTATGATCTCAAGTCTTTCAAACGCAGTGTGTCCAGGTATCTCGAAGTGAACGGATCTTGAATTTGGCTCTTTCTTGTATTGTTTTTGCTTTATCTTTGAAGGAGCAGTTTGCGGGCTTCTGGCCTTTGGTTCCTTCTTTCTTTCATAAAAAAAGAAAACCTCAACCTACGGCTGCTTAAGTCCAATTGTTACAGATTTTTTATGAATGAAGGACACCTGTAGTCTGGTGTATGGATTATTTTTTTATTCGGTTGCATTTCCTTCCTCTGTTCTGTTATTTATATATAAAAAATACATATTGCAAAATTGGGTATGCACTTTCTATGTTTTCTTTTAATGCCCAGAAAGAAACTGCACATCTATTTTATTTTGAAAACATTTACACCCACACTGAAAGAATACTGCAAATCCTGTTCACTAGTAGAGACCAAATGACTTCCTGCATTACTTAAACATCTTCCGTTACTGGTCGAATAAGATTCCCTGATGAAGTTTGACTGTCTTTGGATGAAAAATTCGATTCCCAGTATACAGTGGAAAAGGCCAGAAGGGAGGTGAAATGATAATGAAAAATGAAATTAAAGTAAAGACTAGCGAGCGTCATAACAAGACAAAAGTAATTGTGCATTCATGTATGTACAAAAACATTTCTATTTTGCCGGGCTCATACTTTCCTGCCACCGAAAATCCAAAAAAGACCTCATTAATTTGACCAGAAATCAGGTTAGCAAGACCAAGACGTGGCTATTTGTGTAATACTGGATCAAAGACTTTTCATTTTTATTGTGATGTAATATGTCTAATTCTGATTACACAACAGTCTGTACAACATGAAGGATGTCTTCTATCATGCTTATAAGTTACAATCAGGCCATAGTTTCAGAACAAAATCAGAATGTTGATATATTCGTCCATATTTTAACGTAATCTGACACCCGGTGATATAGTGAAGATTACTACTCTCTTCACTATCAGAATTAACATGTAGTATGATCTCATCGTAGGCCTACAGTTTACATGATTTTAACCATAAAATATGTCCCCCAAACTTCGTAACGAATAATCCAATAACATAGTAATGACGCTTCCTGAAAGTGGACTGAAAACTACTGACATAGAAGTTTGTGAATGGTAGCAGGAACTGGATAGGAAAACAAGTATTGGTAAGTGATGGAACTAAAAATGCCTGTTGTGATATCAGTCTGTAATCTCTGAGATAACATGAGTAAGTAACGATGGCGCCTCTTAACCCGCCCTGTCCCGTCGATGTATGGGTACGTTGCAACATTTTCCATTTGCCAGTCCCGACGATGTACTGGTACGTCGTGCAACTGTAAGATCCCTAATTTGCACAATTTTCAATTTTCACGGATGATTTTTCGTACATATACACGGGACACCTTCCTCTATTCCTCTACAAGATGTCAAGCAGGGACAATGCCTTACACCGCACAACCTCCCCCTCCCACCCTCACGCCATTGTCTCGGCAATTCACCTGTTACCAGTGACCTAGCCAGTAAAGACATTCAGGGCCAGAGTGATTCCCCAATCGATGACAGTGTGGAGGACAAAGTTTACATAGCATTAGAGGAAGAAATAGTCAGAAATAATGGTCAGGTAATGTGGCAAAAGAAGGTCAGGTATGGTGATGAGTTAGTGAGTGAAACAATGCTTATAATGCCTATATTACTGTTTGAAAACCAATATACTCTCGTACTACATATATATTCGTACCAAGTAAATAAATAAATACCCGTTTATGAGTGGTGTGAAATAGCTACCCTCCCATAGAACTCGTTTTCTTTGGTGCCAGCCTGTTAGAAAACCCAGTCAGGTAAGGAGGTACTGGTACCTGGATCGAGTATTTTAAACCTCAGGTGAGCGATTTCTCTATGAATTTTCGATGTTTCTCTCAAAAAGCGGAGGTTTTAGCCAATTTTTTTTTTTTCGAAAATACCTCGGGATTGGGGGGTGTCAGAGGTGCGAAATAGCTCGGGACATGACGGATTAAACGTTGCACATCAGTGTGTTTGGTCTCACTGTTCCCGCAACGTCAGTCATTATGTCCATCTACAACTTTGACGGCAAAATTGCATTCGTCACAGGTAACCTTACTTTTTAAAACGGTGATGCAAATGTTCATGAATGCATACTAGAGAACCGGTTCATGTGTTCCAGGAAAAGATAGTTTAAAAATACATGACAGTTTTTAGGCTGGAAAAGATAACATAGCGTTTGGCTTGTAACGTTTGGAAAGGCCTCAGTCATACACTATACTCTTTTTAGCATCAAACTATTTTATTTAGCTTAGTGCCACCCATACCTTCTGAAGTGTCATTATCTCTTTATTATCCACAGAGAAGGTAAGCTCAAAAATATCTGCGAGTAACATCAACAGCCACTGCAAATTCACTGTTGTACAAAGGTTTCCCTTACCCTTCTCCACGAATTCCTTGACTGACTCAAAATCTGCTAGCCTTAGCTTTCCCTCTCTACCAGCTATTTCAAAACTCTGTTCTTTATGGTAAACTGGTACAAGATTTGGAAGAAATCTACCATTATTCCCATCTTTAAGAAAGGATCCCGATATGTACCTCCCAACTACAGACCCATTGGTTTAATCTGTCTGTTGTAAAACTTTAGAGAGAATTATTGCTGAGGCAATGTGCAGTTTCTTTGATTCAGACAAAATACTATCAAATGAGTGGTATGGATTGAGGCTGGGCAGACCAGTGGATGACCAGTTGCTTTTGCTATAATACAACGATGTCACTTTATTGCTGGACTTTGGGTTCGTAGTAGATGTAATTATGTTTGACATTAATAAGGCCTTCGACGTTGTTAGCCACTCTCTCTTCATTGAAAAACTGAGACTACTAGGGATCAGTGCTCCTTACTGGGCTGGATCTTTGATTTTTTTACTGGCCGTACAATGCAAGTATCTGTGACTGGTGGTACCAACTCCTCCAGAGATGTACTAAGTGGCGTTCCTCAGGGCTCTGTTTTAGATCCTCTGCTACTCTAGGTCTATGTGAATTTCTGACCATCTTACAACCGTTCCGAATGTAAATTGTTTGCTGAAGACTAAAAGATTTAACTAAAGATACGCCGCGAAGCTAATGCCTTGTTAGCTCTAAATGTAATTACTTGTCAAAATGAAATAGACACGGTGTAGGTGGTTGCTGACTCGTGGGGTTTGCTCTTTAACCCCGGCAAATGTGTGGTATTACGGTGCCAAAGAGGCTTAGTTGAGTGGAACTCCCTAGGCCCAGTCCAACACTAGCACATGAATAATTCTAACTTATCCATATAAGCTATGCATAGAGACATCTGCCGAAACAGTGATTCTATGATATGAGTTTGGGTTCACTGTCTAGAACACTGGATAAGATGGAGATCTGAGACTTCTCGAGTCCATCCAGCGTAGATAGAGAAAAGGAACTGACGGCCTCTCAGAGTTAAATTACGCTGACCTCTTAAAGACACTGAACCTCTACTCTGTACGAGGAGGTATACTTAGAGCTAACTTACTTAAGCTGCGGAAAAATTTTTATCGTTAGTCCCCTGTACCGCCGCAAGATCTCTTTTCCCTCCACTCCAGTAGTTGTGTTTGATTTTAATAAGGCGTTCGATGTTGTTAGGCACTCTCTTCTCATCGAAAAACTGAAGCTACTAGGGGTCAATGGCTCCTTACTGGGTTGAATCTCTGATTTTTTTTTTTTTTTGACTGGCTACACATTAATTGAATGAAAACGCAGGTTCTTCCACGTTAGTTGTATCGATCACTAGAACCTGTGCCTGATGAGGCTGTCAGTACTAGCTCTATTGACTCATTGAAAAGATCTCTCCTCGTATTACTTGGAGTCACTCTGTACAGTACAGATATGTTGATTGAAGCTCCCTACAAAAATAATTCCAACTAGCTGTATGACCATCTTGCAAATCACACACACAGTTCAGCCCTTCCTAGCGTATCAGTTCACCAAGCAAATTGTATAAAAGATAAGGATGTCGTGCAAGTAGACATGGGCTACCCTATTCACCCAGTACATTTTTGCCGAGCCAACTGTTAAGTCAGAGAGGCAGTCAACCAGGCGAGTAAACCAGGCGAGGAAATACGTCATGTAATCTCGTTTTCGTGTTATTATTAATTCTTATTTGAATAGTCTAACTGAAAAATAATAGCATTGCTCTGAATGTACCCTGGCTTTAGTTGTTAAAGCAATAATTCATTACATGCAATGTGCTTTATATTTCAACAACGTTAATTATATCTGCTTATGAATAAGCAGACTAGGCTTTTGTTTATTCCATTAAAGTTCTTCTGTTAGACATTACACAATTTTACTTGTCTACTGGCACGCTTGATACATCTTTGGCATTAATCTTTTGGGTCGTCAGGCCAGACTTTACACCAGACACTGACATCTGATACACTTGCAGGTACTTTGCATCATTTATCGTGAACTAAACATACGCAGCGTTTTATATGCAATTGCCTGTTTAAGTAAGGTTCTGGTTAAGGGAAACATACCATTAAAGAAACTTTGAACCGTCTTTTTGGCTTCAACAAGATAACGTAATTTGTATTAAATATTGCTAACAACATTGGAAGACTTTTCAAATTACAAGGACTTGGTCTGTATTCCTCATGGTATTTTGCTGGGGCTTCTCATCATTGTTCGTACTGTCATATAATGCTGTCAAGTAACGGGTTATTTTGCATCAGGGAATTACCTTCGTATCTCGTTTTGTTGTACCCATCATTGCTTGGCCTTCAGCGACATCGTTTCTGAGGGCGTTGGGGATGGTATGGAATGGCATTTGAAGAATCCAAATAAAACAACACATATTGCCTCCAGTTACCCCTTTACTGTTTGGAGTCCTCCTTTGCCTGAATAAATTCGTTTACTGGCTGCCGGAGTATTGTAAAATATACGTCATCGATATAAGAAGACTAATCACCACACAAATAGCACAGACATCTTTCTAAAATCTTATGGTTTCGCCCATGTGTAATTTATGCATACTAAACAATTCAGATTTAACGTTGTTTACTGAAATGCTACGTAGGTTCACCATGTGATTATTGTAAATATAGTACATATGAAAGAGCTGAGAGAGTGTTTTTGATCGGTGATATGAATGGTAAAGTAGGGAATGTGAAGGTGGATGGAGTAGTTGGTGAGTGGGGTGTGCCTGCTGAATGGCAGTGCTTTAGTTGACTTTTGTGCCGGAAGGGGGTTGGTGATAGCCAATACCCTCTTCAGGCACATAATGATCCACAGGTATACATGGCGAGTGATGAGAACTGTAGGTTGTGAACTGAATGAAAGGAAGGCAATGGTTGATTATGTGTGTGTGGATGGATGGATGCGAAGATGTATAATGGATGCAGGAGTATATAGAGGTTGGGGGAGTGGAATTTCTGACCACCACCAAATGGTGGTCAGAATCAAGGTCCAAGTAAAATGGTGAAATAGAAGGGAAGGACGGGAGGAAGAAGTAGATGCACGGAGAGAGGAAAGGTTACAAGAGGGTGAGAAAAAGACAATATAAGAGAAAAGTGGAGGAACGATTGGGTAAATATGAACTGGAGCAGATGGGGGACGTGGAAGGTATGAGCAAGATATTCACAGAAGAAATATGTGCAGCATGTGGGGTGGTGTATGGGGTAAAGAGAAGATGAGAACAGCGTGGTGGAATGAAGAGGTGAGACAGGATGTGGCACAAAAGTAGAAAGCATATAATGAATGGATGAGAAATAGGGGAGTGGAAGAAGTTGAGAGACGGAAGAGAGAGTAATATGTAGAAAGGAAGAATGGTGAAAAGATTAGTAAGAGAGAGTAAGAAGAGAGTGGATGAGGAATTTTGAAAGAATTTGAGTGTAAAGTGGAGGGACTTCAAGAAAATTCTCCGGAAAGAGGTAAAAAGAGTTAGACAGGGTGGCAGTGAAGTTAGTAGGGTAGTGAAAGATAACAGTGGTAGATTACTAGTGGTGAAGGGAGAAAAAGTGGGCAGATGGAAAGAATACTTTAGGGAATTGTTGTGCACAGAGAATGAAAGTTATGCAAGAATAAGTGGCTGGGAAATGGCTGGGAGAAAGAGGAAGGTGAGAAGACAGGAACAAATCTGTAGGATGGAAGTTGTGGAAGCGATGAAGAAAGTCAAAATGGGGAAAGGCCCAGGAATTGATGAAGTGTGTGGTGAAATTCTGTAACATGGGGGAGAGATAGTAGTAGAATGGATGTGGAAGATGTGCAGATTGGCCTTGGAGGAACTTAGAGTCCCAGAGGATTGGAAGTCAGGCATAATTATTTCCTTGTATAAAAGGAAAGGGGAAAAAGAAGTGTGTGGTACTCATATGGGCATTTGTCTTCTTCGTGCAATAGGAAAAGTATATGGTAGGATACTTATTGACAGAGTTAGGGAAATAACAGACGAATTAGTTGGAGAAGAACAGGGAGGTTTTAGAAAAGTAAGAGGTTGTGTAGATCAGATATTCATCATTAGGTCTTTAGTGGAAAAGTTTCTAGAGAAGGAAAAAAAGTTGTATAGGGCCTTAATGGATTTGGAGAAAGCATATGACAGGGTGGATAGACAAGGATTGTGGAAAGTATTAACAATACGTGGAGTAGATGGGAAGTTGTTGAATGCTGTGAAGAGTATGTATAAGGGTGCTGAGCCTGCAGTGAGTGTCGATAGTGAACTGAGTGAATTTTTCTATTTGAAGGATGGGTTGAAACAGGGATGTGTCATGTCTCCATGGTTGTTCAATCTGTACATAGATGGGGTTATAAAAAAAGTACAAGATAGGGCAGTGAGTGTTAGAGTGGCCCTAGTGAGAGGGGGCAGTGTTTAGAATCTCCCTGTACTGTTGTTCGTAGATGATACAGTGTTGTTAAGACGAAGCGGAGCTGCAAGACTTGGTGGATGAGTTTGGAAAAGTGTGTAAGAAGCGGAAGCTAAAGATGAATGTAGCGAAGAGTAAAGTTATGGTCTTCGAGAGAAGTGAAATCAGTGAATGTACAGTGAGTTTGGATGATGAGGAAATGAAAAATGGGAGTACGTTTAAGTACTTGGGTAGTGTGATGAGTAAGGATGGAAGTTTGGAGGGTGAAGTGCTTGAAAGGGTACAACAATGAAGAAAGGTTGATGGTTCCTTGAAAGCAGTGGTAAGAAACAGGGAAGTGAGCATGGAAGTGAAAAAGTTACTACATGACAGTACTGTGATACCAACCCTAAAGTATGGAAGCTAAACTTGGACGTTGTTGGAGAAACAGAAGTCAAGAGTTAGAGCAGTGGAAATGAGTTATTTGAGAGGAGCCTATGGAGTCATTTGGAGAAACAGACTGACAAATGAGGATGTAAAGGAGCGTTGTGGTGTGGATGTGGATGTGATAGGAAGCTTTAGGAGGAACACATTGAGGTAGTTTGGCCATGTGGAGAAGATGGAGAGTGAGAGACTGACGAGGAGAGTGTATGTGAGTGAGGTGGAGGAGGAGAGAGGGAGGGGGAGGCTAAGGATGAGATGGAGGGATTGAGTGGAGGGGTACAGTATATGAGAGAGGGGGGTGTGAGTTGAGAGCAGGGCAGTAAAATGGCGGGTGACAGAGCGACGTGGAGGCGATTTATTTGTGCCCACCCCGTATGGGATTAAGGCGTCTGGCAATAGACAGATAGATTGAAAGGGCTCTATAAGCATTTCCTTGATAATAAAAACGTGAGGTAAAAATAAAATAAAAAGTTAGACAAGGCAGGTCGTAACTAGGACGGAACTAGTGGTTGACTGATTGCCTAACCTGACAAGTGCAACTTAGAATAGTTTAACGAGGCTGAAGTATATGTTGTAATGTAGCTTCATATGCATAAAATACTGTCTATTTCATATATTTCACTGAAGATATAACATTCTTATAATAACCGTATTCTTGTTATCGCCTTTCCAACGTATTTGATTACACTTTTTTTAAATAACAGAACAGAGGAAGGAAAAACATGTGAATTAAAAAAAAAACCCATTCACTAGATAACTGGCGTCCTTCATTCATGAAATGTCTGTAACAATTGGCCTTGAGCAGATGTAGGCTGAAGTTTCGGGGGAAACAACGCTGGGGAAGCGAGTTCCAGAGAGATGCGGTTCGGGGAATAAAAGAAATCATATACGCAGAAGTTCGGCAATATGGGTGTGTGACATTCAAGTCATGATCGGTACCAAATGCTCGTGTAGCACGAGGGAAGGCATAGAGAAGTGTCAGAATGGACGCAACTTCGTCTGAGCATTTGCCATAAACACATCTGTAAAATAATGCAAGGGAGGCAACATTCCTTGTTACTTGTGGGGGAGGTAATTTACTTATAGTAGCAGGGTTACTAATAATTCCAACAGCCTTGTTCTAAATTTTGTCTAGTTGTTTTAGTGCAACCTCTCTACATCCATTCCACAAAGGTGAGCAATGTTCAAGTTGGGAGTGCACATGATTCTTATATATTATAGCTAACTGGTCGTCAGTGAAGAAGTTACGGACTCTACAATAATCCAAGTTTCTTTGAGGCGGTTTTAGCAAGTGATCTGACATGAGAGATCCAGCTGAGGACATTGTTAAGTGAGACACCGAGAATGTCAATACTTTTGGAGATGGGAGTATTAGTAGCATTGAAGGTAATATACGAATCTGGCAATATCTGTCTATTGGTAAATTGCATACATGTAAATTGTCTTTCCAAAAACGGCTTTTTCATCTTTACCCTCTGCCCACTTCGTTACGCTGCACATCACGTTATATATATTCACGGGACAATACAGTAGATAATGAAGGAGGCTACGAGAAAGACGAGGTGGGTGCGGAAGTTTTGGAGAACGAGTTAAATAGATATTGTTACACATTGAATATTAGAAAGTATCCTACAGAGCTAAGACAACTGGGGTAGCATGAAGTAAAGAGGGAGTTAGGTATGGAGAGGGTCACTCAGCCACTCACTCAGGTCCAGTATATACAGTAGATGTCACAGTCACGCATCATTATTCGTCAGCTCACAAGGGCTGCGTCTTACCTAATACTGTTCAAAAGTTAATTATCGTGCACTTTACAGCCCCAGAAGCAATAAAAAGAAAAAAAATAAGATACGGACATGTAATTTCGTAACTGCCACCATCTCGAACAGGTTTTGCAAAGTGTTTACCTATGTTGTTATCATTAAAGAGAAAAAGTATAATATTCATGGCTTAGGCCTGTGAAATATGACACCACATAGCGTAAGAAAGAATTATTAACAAATTATTTTGTTAATAATGCTAAGTAGTTCACTGAAGATAAGTTTGTCGTCGGGTGCTAACGTTAATCCAGCCTACCACCCCCCTTCCCAACAACATTAACGTCGGCCTCTCTCACATCCCAGATCCGACCGTTGCACTATCACCCTTAATTACTAGAATAAACAGATTCAAAATGCAATTAATGTTCTCATAATTTGCTACAGTTTCTGTATATCCTATAGGTGGGAGTTTAAACCCTTTCCTTTAAGAGTCGGTCGAGTACGTGATAGTTTTCGTATCATATATTGCCGGTATGTAGATTATTTAATGTGTCGTTTATTATACATGTCACAGATTTGTGTGCAGCTCCATCACAGGATTCACTAAGTATCTGGCTAAATTGTATACTGAAAGCCTGAGTCAGAGAGCACACAAATTATCAGTGCGTGACAACGAACACAGCTGCAGTTGCTAACCACCGTCACTGAACACTAACATTTATATCATATCATATAATCTATACGGGCGTTGACAGGTCTGATATAAATGAGATATAGAGGGACAACATTAGCCTTCCTTTGCTCAATCCATCCATAAAAGAAACATGTAACCCTTACATAATATTGCGTAATTACTATGGAGTATCGGTTAATCAAACAGTGACCAGTTCTCGCCGTCCAGAATGAATGCACATACAAAGTGGGAATATTACAGTTCAATACACAAATTTGTGCCTGCTTTGGAAAGTGTGATTGAGGCCCACAGGTGAAAGAAGGGATAAACCTCTCGTCTAGTGGAAAAGCATTCATTGAGGAATTGAGATGTGGAAGTGGTTCGAACGTCTACTGTGGTTAGCATCACAAATATAATACCATATGTTATCTGTAACATATGCATGTAATCATACATGTTATTTTGTGGCACAGATACCCATATCACTTCAAATAAGGTATGGATGATAATAATAGCACAATGCACCTTCAATAATTCCAGGTATTTATATAATGTATTCATACGACATACTTTAATGTTTGCCGTCATGGTTTCAGTAACTGATTCTGTCAAATATGCATAAGCAGGATATTTCAATATGCATTATAATGCTTGTTAATGCATGTTTGCAGATTACATGTAAAGTAAGGAATATGAAAAGTCATGATTCGCAAAACAGTTAATCAGCTAATAACCAGTCCACCCATCACGTGCATCAATCACCTCATTTAACCTCGTTGACGTAGATTCATTGAGATTCCAGCATATATTGGGGCGTCGTCTGATGGTCTCCTATACCTCGTGGCATTTATTTACAATTGTAGGGATTGTCCTGTCCTGCCCAACATCCCAGTTGCGGGTCATTATGGCCCACATATTTTCTGTTGGATTTAGGTCACACCCTTTTGTGGGCTAGTCCAACAACTGTCTTTGTAACCACTCCTGGACTATCCTACTTGTGTGAATAGGACTCCTATCATGGACTAGTTTAATTGGAGCTGGTGCAGAAATGGCCATGGTCCTCACTGTTGGCAGGAGGACAACCTGATGAATACGGATGTATTCCTTACCAGTGAGGCGTCCGTCAACCACAGCCAGTTCGCCTATCCCGTACGCCCACATCCATCCCAACAAGGAAACTGAGACTCTCCCACTCACTCGACTCTCCTGAAAATGCTGCACCGCATATCTAGTGTTTGAAAGCCTCCATACCTGTCTAAACCTTGCGTCAACAGAGGTGAATCACTTTTCATCAATTACTATGACATCCCTCCAAAAATCAACATTGTAGACAGAGTGCTGGAGTTTAAAACCAAGATGAACATCTCTGTGTGCAGGAGTTAGGTTCTCTTTGTGAGCAGGGATGTAGCGGTGTATGTGATGCTCTTGGAGGCGTCGTCTGGTGGTGAGAGGCCTACAGGCCAAATCCAGATCCCGAGTGAGCAGCACGGCAGATCTCTTGGGGGTGGTCAATGGCACCCTGCAGGTAGAGATGTATAGTAACAGAATGCAGGAGCAACCATGATTACCGGTAGAGTCACTGATTGTGATAGCGCTCTAATATTTCCCATGGTGGGCCTCTTGATAACGTTATTAATATATACTGAAATAACAAAATTGCATGTTTTTTTTTGTTGTGACTGTGTTCAAAGTGCTTATGAATAACCTACAAGGCGTGTTTGAGAGGAATGCATTGAATAAAGTAGATGTGCAGTTTGTTTGATAATACAATGACCATTGCATACCCACAACCGCAAGTGTAGCTGTGCAGTGATATAATTATGTCCTATTATCCATTCACCACCCATTTACAGCCACCTTAAGTGGTGCGGAGGAGTGTATTGGCAACAGGAATAGCGCCCCGTAGGGTGAAACATTGACCATGCGTTGCCACCGTCACTGTTATACCATGCCATAACAGTTGGTTGTGTATTTGCTGTCCCTAACCAATTTCACTCATTAATACTGGTGGCCCTGACACCCAGATACGACCCTGGGCCTCAGTATGTTGAATTGCACAAATATGCCCATGTCCTATTGGTCTTCATATTCCCAGTGAGTGTTAATGTAAATATTAATAGGGCCTTAATGTCTACAACTGGCCAACAGCGTATGACAACACATACTTTTACTGAGGTTTTAGTCTGCAGTATGTTATGCCGATGTGGTATCTGCAATACTTGACGTATCTCTGGCGAGTTTAACGGCTGGTGGGGTTATTACCCCCACATACACCCACACGGTCTGAAAACAGTGTCTGAAACCATGCTTTACAACATATTCTGAGTTACCTGACCTGTTTCTACCTTCTTTTATATAATGTTTTACTACGCTGCATATGTGGGGTGTGGGATCCGACCTTCCCCTAAGGACTGAAGAGAGGAAAAATGAAGATACTGTTGGACAGTTTTACAACACTGCGAAAGTCATGTGCTACATATCCCTCAAATGTACACACACATACACATACACACACACACACACACACACACACACACACACACAGGCAGTGGAAGGCAGAAAATATTGAGAAATTTTTCATTATGATATAATTATCAGTGTTCGTTAGTATTCGTAATAGTAGTTGTAGTACTGTAGTAGTTTTAGTAGTAGTAGTAGTAGTAGTAGTAGTGGTAGTAGTAGCAGTAGTAGTAGTAGTAGTAGTAGTGGGAGTAGTAGTAGTACTGGTAGTAGAAGTAGTAGTAGTAGTGGTGGTAGTAGTAGCAGTAGTGGTAGTAGTGGTAGTAGTAGTAGTAGTAGTAGTAGTAGTAGTAGTAGTAGCAGCAATAGTAGTTGTAGTGGTGGTAGTAGTAGTAGTAGTAGTAGTAGTAGTAGTAGTAGCAGCAGCAGAAACATTAAATAATCATCAAGATTATTTTTATCATTATTATTTGGTGTTATAATAGAACTGGAGCCATGTGTATCAATTCTGATGTAGATAGTTATTACTGTAGGTGCCATTAGTATGTAACAGCCAGAGAGAACCTGTAAATAGCGTCAGGCAATTCATACAGTAGATGCACAGTGTACAGTACCATCTGCTGTGGTAGACATGTTGTTGGGGAGAAAGATGTGACACGTTTGTGTAAATACCTGTTGTAACTACAATGACAAGGACACGAAGGAGAGGAAGTAATGAGTTTAGAGGACCAGCAATAGGGCAGGAGGTGCAGCACAAGGCGTAGGAGGTGAAAGAATACATTTAACATGACTGAAAAGGTTCTAGTATAAATATACTAACACCAGGAAAGCGTTGACCAGCCTACCCTACCGTAATGACCCATTATGTTTACGCTGGTTCAGGTATTACATAAATCATGTTATACAGTGCATAAAAGGTGTTGCTAATTGTAACCCATACCCGCAGGGCACAACAAACCTCTATCCACGCGTATGGAATTATCTGGTGTTCCTGTGTGTTGGATGTGAATCGTATTGGTTTACAGTATATTGATGTGGCTGTTGTTAGTAACGTGACGATGCTGTAGTTTCTGTTTACTTATACCTTTATATATCAGTATGCGTGTATCGACATAAACTGAAATGGTAATTAATGGCACATTCCATATTAACATATTTCTTTTGTCGAAATAGTTTACATATTCACTGGATGACTCGAAATGGTCAGTGTACAAGAAAAGTATATGAACCCCGCTGATCTGTATGGTATACGGAGGAGTGACTAAAATTATACATATGATCATACCCTTTTGTTTAGGGATAGAGGATGAAAAGCTTTACAATTTTACGAAGTCATAAGGACATAGATGACCATAGAAAGGTCTCAGGATAGTCTGATAAAAGAAATGAGAGCCATTAACAGTATATTCAAAGTAGGAAACCAACACAGAACACGCATCAATGGGTTATGCTACACTAAATCTTTATTAAAAGCAGGTTACCGGAAATTATATTGGTGTTTTAATAGTAGTGGAGGATAAACTAAACGTATAATTAATAGTGACACATTTATAAGTCAGATCTGTTAGTCTATATTTGCTTGTCTATCTGTGTGTGATGGATTAAAGGCAGATATAAAAGGAGCCGTCTATTGTGTGCCACTAGGGATATAGCAGTTTGGTTATGTTGTTATTGGCGGTAATATATTAGCAAATCAGAGTAATGTATGTCACATAATCCATTACTTGCATGCCAACCTGTAAGATTGCTGGAACCCGTTGGTCAGTAGTAACCCTGGGCCGTCCACTCCTGCGTCGGGTGCAAAGTGACCCACCTTCCTGCCAGCGGGAAATCCAGCCCTGCACAGTTCGCGGACACACACCCAGTTCATGTTCTGGTTGGTGTGGCAACCAGCCTCCTTCCCACATACCAATAATTCTGCCCCTGGCGGTGATGACATCGGGGGCATTGGCACGACCCGTTGCCATATCTGAAGCAGTATTTATGCCTGTGCTTATCCTGCCCTTGGGTGGGAAAGGAGGTCCGGATGATGATGATGATGATGATGATGATGCTTGATACCCATAATACAGTAAAATGGTTGTTCAGTTCATAGTATAACAAAAATTATAAAAAAATGAAAAATCAGTGTTCCAAACATACAACTCTGTTTGTAATCGTTGTGTTTGTCAGGTATGAAGTTACACTGACTTATAACAGAAACCATCGACAGTTATTAACACTCAGACCTCTACATGTTTTCCTTAACCTGAAAATTTAGTTTTTTTTACAGTCATGTGTAAAATACTACACATCATACTCAGTACCGACAGCAGACCTTGGGTGTCAAGTGTTCCGTATCTCTCTCTCTAGGTCTGTATCTATATCTTTATATCTATCTTTCAATCTATATCTATCTCTATATATCCATCTATCTATCTCAATATCTATATCTATATCTGTGTCTGTCTGTCTGTCTGTCTCTCTCTCTCTTACATATATATATATATATATATATATATATATATGTGTGTGTGTATATATACAGAGAGAGAGAGAGAGAGAGAGAGAGATTGGTCCTGACATTTAAGATGAGAGTGACCAGCCTCACTCATCCCTCGGTGGCATTACATGAGCAATAAACCCAACCATCCCTTGGATATAAACCTGCACCGGCTTAATCCGATTGGAGCACCATAATTACCCAGTAAACCACCAGGCGCCATAATTTGGTTATATGGTTACCACCCAGCGTAGTAAATGATTTCCTGGTGTACAGGAAACCATTTGGCTTGTCACTCAGTGTAGAGTCACTAATAGGCAGAAGGACAAGGAAAGAATGAAGGAAAGAAAGACAGAAGAAGGAGTGTACAGTCACCCATAGGCAGAAGAAAGAGGAAAGAAAGAAGGAAAGAAAGGCAGATGAGGAAGGAAGGAAGAGAGGAAAGTGCAGACACCCAAAGCAGCACTACATCGAGTAAGTGGATGGTGAGCGCCCCCACCTACCACAAATATTATAATATATATATATATATATATATATATATATATATATATATATATATATATATATATATATATATATATATATATATATATATATATATATATATTTGAAGCATGATGTACACCCACGGAAAAACGTTGTTCCGCCCCTCCTAACCGTCTGCCATGAGACATATCTATATTTAAGAAATGGGAAATAGATTAAAGTACGTGAAGGGAGGAATATGCGAATGATGAAAAGAGAGTTGGAAGAAGGAGGGGTAGGTGGTGTTCGATGGCTAGATGTCAGAGAGTCAGGTCGCATTTGCCGTTCCTTAATAAACAATAACGTATTTTAAATAGTGTCAAATGTGTTTTCCTTGTTCATGTGTGGGTCATTTTCTCCTGTACACCTGTTCATACCTAGATCCATCATGCACTTAACTATTTGTCTTCATCAGTATGCCTCCACACCCCAAGTGGAGCACGGGACTGATGTTTCCTCCATAGGCTGTTCCCTTCCACACACCAGACTTCCACCAGCGTGTACATGACTATGTTAGACCAAGCGGAATGACTGTATGAACATGTACATGGGGGAGGCGGTGGCTCAATCGGTAGAGAGGTAGCCTGTAGTCCTAACGGACCCAGGCTCGAATCCCGGCTGGGGCAGGGAACAGTTTAAGGATTTGAATTTCATTAAATCAGGCTTTACTGATCTACCAGAAGACCCGCCGACATGTCGCAAAAATACCCCCGCTAATACCAATACACCAGTCCTGTATGAGACAGCCCTAGCATGTATTCAATATGGACGGTGGGTGTTAGCGCCGAAGTGGTGACATGTAGAGGTGTATGGTATGTAGGAGGACTGCTGGGCCTTGATAGCAGGCTGTGAAGCTTATGCCCAGAGTAGGACACATAACACACACACACACACACTTGATACCCTTACAGTCCAAGGTGAGGACAGCGATAACAGTGATATATCTGTTGACAAGCACGACCCCGGCGGTGCTTTGCTTATCAGATTTGATCTGTAGGTAAAGTGGATGTCTTATCACAGAGCCATGAAACGTGACTAATAGGTTAAGTATATCCACCCTATCGTGATGGTGCAATATACCTGTATCTATTGTGAATGAAATATAATTGTATTTACCTTCGCATATAAAGCCTATCGTTCCTTAATGGCACTAAGAGTGTGTGTGTGTGTCTGCGTGTGAACTACACTCTGCCTGGTGAATCTAGTTACATGTAAGGCACTGTGCCTTACGCACACTATTTGACAAAACCAGCGTCTATAGGGAAAGCTGGTATGCCTCGCACTAGCGCTATCTGTTGTAATACAAATGACATGTCTCTTGTTTGGGACGCACCAGTCGCCCCTGTCCAGTTACACCATCAGGGAGTGCCCATAACCCCCTCCCCATCACCACACCCTATTTGCCCAACCAACAAACCCCTGACACCCCTTCCCCAACGCACATCAGCGTTCAACATGGACCACGGACACAAACTCACTGGAAAAAAAAACACACACACACCCAAACTGACAGAACAAAATCACACAGGCCAAAAACTCACTAGAGACACAGATTACTGGACAGACAACACCTCACCACCTAAATTAATAAATATATAAATAAATAAATATACCGGAAAAAATAAAACCCAAACAGAAAAAGGATTAAAACTCAGTGAGTAAGAATCTGTAAATGTCAAAAAAACATATGGATCTAATTAACTTACTCATCTTTTGAGTTAATGTCAAATAAAAAAAGGCTTGCCAACAAATTATACAGTGGCAAGTTAACCTCAAACTCGAGTTATTTAACTTGTCAGATTCAAAACGTCAGAAGAGATAAAATGAATTAGTAAACCAACATATTTATCACATTAGGAAGGGTTACGTATGAGACTTACTGTGTGAGGTTACTTATTTTCTTTTACTTGTGAGTTGTATCATGTGAGTTCTTGTCCTTTTTAACATTTAGGTGGTCAGGCTACGTTCAGTGAGTTTATGTTCTAACCCCCGTAACACCCACCCACCGGGTGCAGTGCCGTGGGTCGCCTGCCTTACCATAAGGTGATCAAACAAAAAACCAGGTAATAACCAAGCCATGAATATGTCATGCCGGATTACCAAACGAGTACCATCAGATGGTTAACAGTATCTGATAGAGCAATAATTATCACACTATATGTCACTGTGAGGCATGTCTTGTAAGCTGTATTGAGATCGTTCTATAACCCAACTAGTAATTACGACAGTGGATCGATTACCCAGATACATAACATTTACTTTGATGGGTGAATTAATTATTTATCACAAATGTCTTTCGATGACGGAATCATGTTTTTTCGATGGTTTTTTTAATGTTTGGCGGGGGAGTATCACTAAATTTACCATGGAAATTAAGGTCAGAAACATTCAGACAACACAGTAACCATCCGAAAAACATAATTTTGTCATTGAAAGTCTAACCAGTCTAACTTTGGGAAGCCAAAGTAGGCAAATGAAACTGACCTAACCAAACCTAACCTAACCTAATCCATAACTACTCCCTGGACCCCCATCAGAGCCACTGAACCGATAATCTATGTGTCACCTAACTCGTGACACGCCACAAAAATATGAAACTGATTCTGCTTATTGTCATCAGTTTTCTAACTATTCCCGCCATGTTTTCGGTGGATCAGTCATTTGAGGAAGAAAGCCAGAGGTCGCGAATGTCACAAAACTGTCTAAAGTATATATATATATATCTATATATATATATATTTATATATATATATATATATATATATATATATATGACAAGCGATCTGTGGTGTAGATATTCATAAATATGGCACTGTCTTCACATAGGGGTCACGCTAGCCGGTATGTCTTCTGCTCGCAAGTTTATATAACTGTATATTATCGACTGATACATCAAAAACGGTCAAAACACAGGCTATGATTACAAAGTCACAATATATTAAATAATCTATTACTTTTATTGGCAATGGCTCTGCTGACACTGTCTCCCCTTACACAGTGGTGATCTAAGGCAGTACGATATTGTATACTCAGAGACTAAGTTAAGTCAGGGTGACGTGATGAGAGATGTAGCCTATCCACAATAGTCCACCACACTCCTTACC
Organism: Coenobita brevimanus; assembly: GCF_032717465.1. NCBI lineage: Eukaryota > Metazoa > Arthropoda > Malacostraca > Decapoda > Coenobitidae > Coenobita > Coenobita brevimanus. The sequence continues at coordinate 27,800,562 of NC_136980.1, forward strand.
TGTTGGTCCTTAATGCTGTGTCTGATGGCCGGTATAACTTATCTTAACCATGTAGTGTGCCTTGCCATAATTATAGTAGCAAGACGTAAAATACGTTGCTTTTTTCATTGTATAATATAGTTGTGTCTGGTAAGTGCCAATGATAGCAATACCAGATGTCGTCGTACGCAATGGGTAGCTGCCGCATACATGCCAAACCACTACGTATTTCTTTTTCCCACCTGCCCGTTCCTGGCTTTTAGCGATCTGCCAAACAAGAATTACGATGAGGCAAATAATTAATGCATCAGATATGTTGCACAGGTGATATTTATTGTTCTCAGCTACACTGGATACAGGTCGGTCGGTCGGTGTCTGTCTGTCTGTCTGTCTCTGTCTTTGTCTGTCTCTGTCTGTCTGTCTGTCTGTCTGTCTGTCTCTCTAGCTAAACTGTTGGCATGCGATGTTTTAAATTAATTTTCCTAAATGACGTGCTATAACAACCTGGTTTCTCACCCTCATGTTTTCCTTTATAGTTATATTTGTCATGCATATATAACTGGTCCAGAGGAAATGGTTTCTATTCCACCCATATTACGTATCACTCGACTCACTGTGGGAGAGGGGGGGTGGCAGGGCTGAGGGGGAGTCAGTGTCACGGTGTAATTGACAACCATTTTCAACTGGAATTCAGAAACTGAATATGCATGACATAACTGCACATGTGGCACGTAACCACCCGAGGCGTGTGACGTGTTGGTGTTGGTTATACACCCATAAGAAATATGCCTAATATTTATACCGCACTGCTTACTGGGTAATAACACCTCCCACCACCACCTACCCCCCAAAACCATCATTACCCTTCCTTTTTACAACTCACACCGTGGACCACCAACTGTTGCCAGAACTAGGACGGCATGTATGGTGACTCAGATTCACTACTCCGGAGTTTACAAGGTTCGCTCGCAGGACAGGACTTTAGAACGTGACTGTATATCCAGGAGCAAAAGTTCGCCGACAGTCCCTGCCAGGGATATGTTTCCAAACATAGCCCATAGTGGGCGGAGCGCTCGTCCACCGGAATAAGGAAGACAGGAGGAGACGGAGAGGGGGAGGGGGTAGGAAGGCAACCAAACTTGGGACGGTGAGGGAGGCAACAGGAGAAGGAAGGGAGAGAGAGACAGCCTGTGTAGATGTCACATATTAGGTGTTTTATTATTATTATTATTATTATTATTATTGTTATGTAGGAGAAAAATATAAGAAAGACGTAATCCAACATTAGCCCTTAGAAAACGGCTGACATCTGTGTTTATTCTAATTATGAATTTCTTGTGTGACGGAAGCACAAGTGATGTCCAGAGGCTAAAGGTTTGATAAAGTCTAGTAACCCATAAACAACGGTTTGAATTGATCCAGATGATCAAAGAGGCCACAAGAATATCCCCATCGTCTAAGGCTTAAGGAAATGAGAAAATAATATAATCGTGTCAGGTAATGTAAAGGTAGACAGCGAGGTAGATGTAAAGGTAGACAGCGAGGTAGAAGGACGTAAACTAAGAGACAAGGACAGAGAGAGAGAGAGAGAGAGAGAGAGAGAGAGAGAGAGAGAGAGAGAGAAGAAGAAGAAGGAATTAGCGAGTGAAACACGTAAAGGGCAATGCCTAGTTTGGTGGTAAGCATTTGTGAATTATATAATCACATACTTCAGAAATGAAAGATGGTGACACAAACACAGTTATGATAACCTGACAAGTCATTAAACATAACTATCCTTATTATTTTGATACAAAGGCAGGTCAGTGCTGCATTTTTACATTACTGATGTTACACACATATATACCATGGTTGATGGCGTTGCCATGCTGCCAAGTGATCAGTGAATCCCCTTCAACCCAAGTTTCTCCAACTATCAACACGAAACTACATGCACAGTACACACCACACTTCCTTTTCAAAATTTTCAAAAAATGGCGTCGAATAACACAGCCTCGGAGTCCCCAGGGGGGGGGGGACCATAAATGCCCCCACCTTCACCCGCTCTCCCGGTGACGACTCGAGGTGCCTGGAACCACTGTCTGACTTTCTTCTTCTTCATTTCTGCAACATTCGCGGCCTTTCCTCTAACTTTCGCTCTGTTGAGCACCACCTCTCCTCCTCTAAACCTCACCTTCTTTTTCTAACTGAGACTCAGCTGTCTGAGGCAACTGACAGCAAACCCTTTTCTGTATCCTCCTACTTTCTGTATACTCATTTCAAAGCCAAAGGTGGCTGTTGTGTATATATACACAACAACTTATTTTGCTCTCGTGTTCCTTAAATCGATTCTTCTGAATTCTCTACACTCTGGCTTCGGCTTTCCTGTCATTCTCTGACTAAATATATCTGTGCTGTTTACTTATCTTCTAATTCTACTGACTATCAAAAATTCTTTGCCTATCTTACTTCTACGATGGAACACATTCTATCCATTTCTCCTTTCTCTGAAATCTCCATTCTTGGAGATTTCAATGTTCACCACCACCTTTGGCTCTCCTCTCCTTTCACGGATCCACCTGGTGAAGAAGTCTACACCTTTTCTATCCTTAATGACCTAGAGCAGCTTGTACAGCACCCTACCCATATCCCTGACAGCACTGGAGAGAGCTCCAACATACTTGATCTCTTCCTTACAACTAATCCTTCTGCTTACACTGTTAATCTTTTCTCTCAGTTGGGCTCCTCCGATCACAACCTTATCACCTTAACCTGTCCTATCGCTCCAGTACGGCTTACAGACCCTCCACAAAAACGTCGTCTCTGGCACTTTGGAGCTGCGGATTGGGAAGCCCTCAGGCAGTACTTTTGATTTTCCGTGGAATGATTATTGCTTCCATGGCCGGGAGCCATCTGGGTGTGTCTTGCACATTACAGAGGTTATTCTCTTGGGCATGGAAGCATACATTCCTTTCTGAAATCCTTTGACTAATGCAAGAAAGCCTTGGTTTAATCACGCTTGTTCTAATGCTGTCCGCAACAAGGAGAGAGCCTATAAAAGGTATCAGAGCCAACCCACCCCTAAATCACATCTTTTATACATTTCTGCCCGGAATCGTGCTGAGTCTGTTCTTCGCTCTGCCAAAAATAATTTCATCTGTACAAAATGCTCTCAACTCTCTAACTCGAACTCTTCCCACTCCTTCTGGCACCTTGCCAAAAACCTTTCTAACAACTTTACCTCATCATCCTTCCCTCCTCTTTTCTACTCTGATGGCTCTGTAGCTATTTCTTCTACTGATAAAGCAGGTCTTTTTGCTCAGACTTTCTTCTCCAATTCCACCTTAGACCATTCCGGTGCTGTTCCTCCATCACTTCCCCCCTCTGACTTCTTCGTGGCTAACATTAAAATTTCTTCAGCTGATGTATTTTCTGCCATTGCTGGCCTCAGTACTAATAAGGCATATGGGCCTGATGGAGTCCCTCCTGTTGTTCTCAAGAACTGTGCTTCTGTGCTTACACCCTGCCTAGGCAAACTCTTTCGCCTTTACCTGTCAACTTGTACTTTTCCTTCTTGCTGGAAGTTTCCTCTCATTCAGCCAGTCCTAATGAAGGGTGACCATTCCCAACCCTCTAACTATCGTCCAATTGCTTTAACATCCTGTATCTCAAAAGTTTTTGAGTCTATTCTTAATAGAAAAATTTTAAAGCATCTTTCCTATCACAACCTTCTTTCTGATCGTCAGTATGGGTTCCGTCAGGGACGCTCCACAGGCGATCTTCTCACCTACCTTTCAGACTCCTGGTTATCCTCCTTTCGAGACTTTGGCGAAAGCTTTGCCATTGCACTTGACATCTCAAAGGCTTTCGATCGAGTCTGGCATAAATCTTTAATTTCCACACTGCCCTCTTACGGTTTCTATCTTTCTATCTGTGCCTTCATCTCTAGCTTCCTTTCTGGTCGTTCTATAGCAGCTGTTGTAGACGGCTATCGTTTTCTCCTAGATCTATTAACAGTGGTGTTCCTCAGGGCTCTGTCCTATCACCAACTCTCTTCCTTTTATTCATCAATGACATTCTAAGCTGTACATCTAACCCTATCCACTCATACGCTGATGACTCCACCCTTCACCTTTCCATTCGATTCCCACAGCGTCCATCTCAGCAGTTACTTCAACAGGCAAGGGATGAGGCTATGGCACACCTAATGTCTGACTTGGCTCGTATCTCTGACTGGGGTAAAAATAATCTGGTTGTTTTTAATGCATCAAAGACTCAGTTTTTGCACCTGTCAACCCGACAAAATCTTCCACAGGTATACCCACTTATGTTTAATAATACTCAGCTTAATCCTGCATCATCGTTGAACATGCTTGGGGTTTCATTTGCTCGGGACTTGTCTTGGAAAGATCATATTACATCTCTTGTAAAATCTGCTTCCAAGCGATTGGGTGTGCTAAGCCGACTCTGTTCCTTCTTTGCCCCTGCACAATTGTTGACTCTATACAGGGGTTTTATCTGCCCCTGTGTGGAGTACAACTCTCATGTGTGGGGAGGCTCCCCACATACAGCTCTTCTCAATAGGGTGGAGTCAAAGGCTTTTCGTCTCATTAACTCTCCCCCTCTTACTGACTCCCTTCAACCTCTGTCTCTTCGCTGCAATGTTGCATCTTTATCTCTTTTCTATCGCTACTTCAATGGTCACTGTTCCTCTGAACTGTCTGCATGTATTCCTCCACTTCTACGATGGGCGCGTAGCACCCGTCTAGCAGCAAACTCTCAACCCTTTTCTGTCCAACTCTCTAATGCAAGAGTTAACCGTTACTCCCAATCCTTCATTTATGCAACAGGTTAACTCTGGAACTGTCTTCCTATGATCTCCAGTCTTTCAAACGCAGTGTGTCAAGGCATCTCGAAATGACTGGTTCTTGAATTTGGCTCTCTCTTGTATTTTGTTATTCTCTTGGAAGGAGCAGTTTTGCGGGCTCATTGCCTTTGGTTCCTTCTTCCTCACAAAAAAAAAAAAAAAAAAGAACCGAGGGGATGTGGCTGGGCTCGGTCTTGGCCTCCACACATCATTACACACCTTTGGAAAGATAATATCTATTGTCTACATGTGGTTCTGATAGACCATAATCCAATAAAAATTTATCCATGCGTATTTTGTCTGAATCATTATATATATATATATATATATATATATATATATATATATATATATATATATATATATATATATATATATATATATATATATATATATATATATATATATATATATATATATATATACCGTATATTATCATCATCATCATCATCATCAGTCATAACTAGTCCACTGCTGAACAAAGGCCTCTCCCAACCTTTTCCACGAATTCCTTGACTGAGCCAATCTTTGCCACGTTTTACCTCTCCTCCTCTTACTGACTCCCTTCAACCTCTGTCTCTTCGCCGCACTGTTGATCTTTATCTCTTTTCTATCGCTACTTTAATGGTTACTGCTCCTCTGAATTGTCTGCTTGCATTCCTCCATATGAATTGTCTGCTTGCATTCCTCCATATATATATATATATATATATATATATATATGTGTGTGTGTGTGTGTGTGTGTGTGTGTGTGTGTGTGTGTACAGTATATATATATCATCATGATCATCATCATCAGCCATTACAAGTCCACTGCTGAACAAAGACCTCCCCCAACCTTATCCACGAATTCCTTGACTGAGTCAATCTTTGTCACGTTTTCTCTACAATTTTCTCTATCTCATTCCTCCACCTCCTGTCTGTCCTTTTTCTGCTACGCTTACAAACTCTTGGTGTCCAGTCAGTCAACCTCTTCCTCCATCGATTATCCCTTGTTCTTGCTACATGGCCTGCCCACCTCCATTTCTGTTCTTTTACAACGTCTATATCTTTGACTTTAGTCTGCTCTCTCACCCAGGTTGATTTTCTCCTGTCTTTTAAAGATATTCCCAACATTGACCTTTCCATTGCTTTCTGAGAACGAATTAATTTATTTTCCATCGATTTTGTCAGTTTCCAAGTCTGACAACCATATGCCATAGCTGGAATTATACATTCGTTATATACTTTTCGTTTCATACAAACTGGCAAGCTACTTTTCATAACGTCCCTATGTTTACCGAAAGCTTTCCAATATTTCCATCCAATTGTAATGCGTCTTTTTATTTCGCTATCATTATCTTTCGTTAGTTTTAGTATTTGTCCCAGGTAATTGTACTCCTCGATTTCTTCAAGAATTTCTCCACTTATTCTGATGACGCTCTTTGGTGTTTGAGGATTAAACATTAGTTTTACTCCGGTTCATCTTTAGCCCTGCCTTGAGACTTCCTCTGTTCAGGTCATTTAACATTTCTTGCAATGTCTCTGCTGTTTCTGAGATTAGGACAATGTCATCTGCAAATCTTAAATGGTTTAGCTTTTCCCCATCTATGTTCACTCCTTTGTTTTCCCAGTCTAGCTTTCTGAAAGTACTTTCTAGGCATGCTGTAAATAACTTTGGTGAAATTGTATCTCCCTGACGCACGCCCTCTCAGTCTTAATTTTCTCTGAGTCCTTATGTAATTTAACTGTAGCAGTTCCCTCTTTATATTATGTTTTCGTGCAGTTTTACAATGTTCTCATTCACTTCTTGTTCTCGCAATGAATTTATAATTGCTATGTGCTCCACTGTGTCGACAGGCTTTTCGTAATCAACAAAACCTAAGCACAGTGGTTTATTATATTCTGTAGTTTTCTTAATTAGCTGATTCATTGTGTGCAGATGATCAGTAGTCGAGTACCCGCTTTGGAATCGTGCATGTTCACGAGGTTGGTTTTCCTCCAAAATTGTTGTTATTCTGTTCGTGAGGAGTTAGTACATGGCTGATAATAAGCAAATGGGTCGATTGGTACTAAGGTCTTTTGAGACACCTTTTTTGTAAAGTAAAATAACTATTCCATGACACACACACACACACACACACACACACACACACATATATATATATATATATATATATATATATATATATATATATATATTTATATTACGTGGCAGAGAATTCTAACGAAAACATGTGGTCTTGGTTACATGATTTCGACGTTTCTTTTAATCTTTTTTATTAGATAACATGCCAGCTGGTAGTGCGAACCCCCCGCGTATCATCTGTGACCGTGGCAGGAAAACTAGACTGTGGGAGGCCTGGAAAGCTTTTGTGATATTTCACAGCAACTCGGTCAACATTGATCTACAGTGTATAAGTGGATCAAGAGCTGACAAGCAGAGGAGTCAGTGAATACTAAGCCTAGCAGTGGACGACCAAAAGCTTCAATTGGCGAGCAGAACCAGGCTATCGTGGAGTGCACACAGGGAAGACCGTTCATACCAGCTGTGAAGTTAACACAGGATTTGCACCTGACCTGCAGTGTTCCACTCTACGGCGACGCCTCCACACAGCAAATATTAAAAGTTATGTGCCGGCTGTAAAGGAAGTGTGATCCCCCGATAAAAGAGATGCTCGACTGGGCCTTGGTCTCCAGTACTCGACGAAGAACAAGGCATTTTGGAAGAATGTAGTATTTACAGACGAAAAATGCTTCTCGTCTGTAAAAAACAGAGCCTGGAGTGTGCTAGATGGTCAAGAACATGATGTATTAGGCACCGATATCATTGGCAAAGCAAAAGGTAGACGTGTATCTACATCACTCTGGGGTTGGATGTGGGAGCATGGACCCGGAGAACTAATTGAACCTGAGGGTAAGTTAACAAGTGAACAATATATTGCAATCCTCGAGGAAGTTCTGTTGCCCTCAGTGCGCGTGATGGCAATTCCAGCCCCCCACACTGTCCACGTTGTGCATGATGGCAGCCCCATCCACATGAACAATATGGTGCCAGATTGGATTCATACACATCCTGAGGTTCACTTCATCGACTGGCCGGAGTAAGGATGTGATATGAATCCAATTGAAAACATTTGGGCTATTATGATTCAAGAGTGGGATATCAGACAAGAGCTAACTAAAGCTGCCATTGTGCGTCACGCACAGGACGTGTGGGAAGGTATACGTCGGCGCCCATGTATATGCGCCAACCTTGTAAAATCAGAGCCAAACAGAATTCGGGAAGTAAGAGATGCACGAGGAGGCTGGTCATCCTATTGAATCACCAAAAGGAAAGAGTGTTGTTATAAGAAATATCAGTGTTAAATTTAAAAAAAGAAAATGATTTCAACATGGTTTAGTTGACAGTATTCTTCATATGTTTTTTCTTGGTTAAGAAGCTATAATTTTAGATTATGTAGCAGGAAACCGATTACATAATATAATATGCACGTTGCGTGAATATGTATCATGTAATAGAATTATCTACGAAAATATATATTGATATATATAACTGCAGTGGGTATTATTTAAAATATCTTTTTTTATTGTTGTTGTGGTTTTCCCAGTGTAACAATGCAATATAGGCCTACGCAATGTATAAATATTTAAACAGATAAGCAGAGATACCTGCTTGAAGCATGTATCAACTATTTCAAGACACTATATAACAAAGTAATTCCCTCTCAGCTTAGCACAGTAACGTTATATCCTAAACCTTTGACTTCAGAACATGGTTTTTACAACAGATATGACGACTCCCATAAGTATATTGAATCATATCAGCCGTCTTATCACCGAAGGCCGCCGATCGCATCACAGCCTGAGTGGCAATAATACGCAATGTGAAACAACAATAAAATTATTCTAAAACATTTCACCCTCCCATTTGTTAAGTATGTGATTATATGATTCACAAATGCTTACCACCAAACTAGGCATTGCCCTATACGTATTGCACTTGCTAACTCCTTGTTCTCTCTCTCTCTCTCTCTCTCTCTCTCTCTCTCTCTCTCTCTGTCCTTGCCTCTTAGTTTACGTCCTTCTACCTCGCTGTCTACCTTTACATTACCTGACACGATTATATTATTTTCTCATTTCCTTAAGCCTTAGACGATGGGGATATTCTTGTGGCCTCTTTGATCATCTGGATCAAATTCAAACCGTTGTTTATGGGTTACTAGACTTTATCAAACCTTTAGCCTCTGGACATCACTAGTGCTTCCGTCACACAAGAAATTCATAATTAGAATAAACACAAATGTAAGCCGTTTTCTAAGGGCTAACGCTGGATTACCTCTTAAGTACGCTGTACTTATACATAATAATAATGATAATAATAATAATAATAATAATAATAATAATAACAGTTAAAATAATAATAATAATAATAATAATAATAATAACAGTTAAAATAATAATAATAATAATAATAATAATAATATAAATATTCGTAATAATACAACTAATATGAACATCTTCACAGGCTGGCTCTCTCTCTCCCTGCCTTCTTTTGTTGCCTCCCTCACCCTCCCAAGTCTCGTTGCCCTCCTCCCCCTCCCCCTCTCCGTCTCCTCCTGTCTCCCTCATTCTGGTGGACAAGCCCCCGCCCCCTATGGGCTATGTTTGGAAACATATGTCTGCCAGGGACTGCCGGCGAACTTTTGCTCGTGGGTGTTGTATTAGTTCTTAGTGCATTTTGTTAAGTGGACTTTTCTCTTCCGGTTACTGATGTTGAAAATACAAGATATATAATACGGTAACATCACAATCATAGCCCTTATGATATTAGTTTGCGTTTTCATTCACTACCCACAAAAAACATAAATCTTTTCATCCCCCCCTTCCCGCCACTCACTCCCCCTTCTCATACTCGTTGTATGCGACAGCATTTGTTGGCGCATCAAGACAACTTTTCTACCTGCTTCGATGACTGAACCTCTCGGGATTGGGATTCCTAGTGTGTTTCACAAAGGGAAGGAATTTTTGTGTTCGATAATACATGTTCGCTTATTGCAGCTTAGCAATAACTATTATTACTAACTGGTCAGCACTCCAGAACTTTTGACAATGTGGTAACCAAAACTACCAAAACTTAAATATTATCAGTTCTGAGAAGCAAAATGATATCATTTTCGGCAGCGCGCCCTACACGGTAGTGTTATAATCAGGCTGTGTGTGTGTGTGTGTGTGTGTGTGTGTGTGTGTGTGTGTGTGTGTGTGTGTGTGTGTGTGTGTGTGTGTGTGTGTGTGTGTGTGTGTGTGTGTGTGTGTGTGTGTGTGTGTGTGTGTTCATCAACTCCTCCTAGGCTATTTGATGAATTTGAATAAAACTTCCCAGGTGAGTTGGTCGGATTCCTGGAGAGATATCCCTTTCTGTACAATTTTCCAAACATGATGCTTAGGGGGTTCATCCCCCCAGACAAATTAAACATATTTAGAAATAATGAAGAAACATATATGACTTTGATATCATTGTAATGGATGTAGACAAGTAGAACTAAAACAACTAGAGAAAATTGAGAACCATGCTGTTGGAATTATCAACAACCCTACTCTTACAAATGAACTACATCCCCTTCAAGTAAGAAGGAATGTTGTCTCCCAGGCATTATTTTACAGATACTTTTATGGCAAATACTCAGACGAAGTTGCATCAACTGTGCCACCTCTCCATGCCTTCCCCCGCACTACACGGGCATCTGGTAGTGCTCGTGACTGGACTGTCACACTGCCATTCTTCAGAACAGCTGCCTATCAGAATTCTTTTCTTCCACGAACTGCATCTCCTTGGAACTCACTTCCCCTGGGTGGTTTCGCACAAAACTCTGGAATTGTCTCCCTCTGTCTGTATTTCCAACTCCCTATGATCTCAAGTCTTTCAAACGCAGTGTGTCCAGGCATCTCAAAGTGAACGGATCTTGAATTTGGCTCTTTCTTGTATTGTATTTGTTTTGTCTTTGAAGGAGCAGTTTGCGGACTCCTGGTCTTTGGTTCCTTCTTCCTTTCATAAAAAAAGAAAACTTCAACCTACGACTGTTTAAGTCCAATTGTTACATATTTTTTATGAATGAAGGACACCTGTAATCTAGTGTATGGATTATTTTTTTATTCTGTTTTTTTTTTCCTTCCTCTGTTCTGTCATTTATATATAAAAAATACATATCGCAAGATTGGATATGCACTTTCTATGTTTTCTTTAAATTCCCAGAAAGAAACTGCACATCTATTTTATTTTGAAAACATTTACACCCACACTGAAAGAATACTGCAAATCCTGTTCACTAGCAGAGAACAAATGACTTCCTGCATTACTTAAACATCTTCCTTTACTGGTCGAATAAGATTCCCTGACGAAGCTTGACTGAGTCTCTAGGTGAAAAACTCGACTCCCAGTACACAGTAGAAAAGTCCAGACGGGAGGTGAAATGATAATGAAAAATGAAATGAAAGTAAAGACTAGCGAGCGTTATAACAAGACAAAAGTAATTGTGCATTCACGTATGTACAAAAACATTTCTATTTTGCCGGACTCATACTTTCCTACCACCGAAAATCCAAAAAAGACCTCATTAATTTGACCAGGAATCAGTTTAGCAAGACCAAGACGTGGCCATTTGTGTAATACTGGATCAAAGACTTTTCATTTTTATTGTGATGTAATATGTCTAATTCTGATTACACAACAGTCTGTACAACATGAAGGATGTCTTCCATCATGCTTATAAGTTACAATCAGGCCATAGTTTAAGAACAAAATCAGAATGTTGATATCTTCGTCCATATATTAACGTAATCTGACACCCGGTGATACAGTGAAGAGGACTACTACTCCCTTCACTATCGGAATTAACATGTAGTATGATCTCATCGTAGGTCTACAGTTCACATGATTTGAACCATAAAATATGTCCCTCAAGCTGCGTAACGAATAATCCAATAACGTAGTAACGACGCTTCCTGAAAGTGGACTGAAAACTACTGATAGAAGTTTGTGAATGGAAGCAGGAACTGGATGGGAAAACAAGTATTGGTAAGTGAAGGAACTAAAAATGCCTATTGTGATATCAGTCTGTAATCTCTGAGATAACATGAGTTTAAGTAACGATGGCGCCTCTTGAATGTTGCACATCAGTGTGATTGGCCTCACTGTTCCCACAACGTCTGTCATTATGTCTACCTACAACTTTGACGGCAAAATTGCATTCGTCACAGGTAACCTTACTTTTTAAAACAGTGATGAAAATGTTCATGAATGCATACTAGAGAACTGGTTCATGTGTTCTAGGAAAAGACAGTTAAAAAATACATGATATATTTTAGGCTGGAAAAGATAACATAGTGCTTGGCTTGTAACTTTTGGAAAGGCCTCATTTATATACTATACTCTTTTTATCATCAAACGATTTTAACTTAGTGCCACCCATACCTTCTGAAGTATCATTATCTCTCTATTATCCACAGAGAAGGTAAGCTCAAAAATATATACGAGTATCATCATCAGCTACTGCAAGTTCACTGTTGTACAAAGGTTTCCCTTAACCTTCTCCACGAATTCCTTGACTGACTCAAAATCTGCTAGCCTTAGCTTTCCCTCTCTACCAGCTATTTCAAAACTCTGTTCTTTATGGTAAACTGGTACAAGATTTGGAAGAAATCTACCATTATTCCCATCTTTAAGAAAGGATCCCGATATGTACCTCCCAGCTACAGACCCATTGGTTTAATCTGTCTGTTGTAAAACTTTAGAGAGAATTATTGCTGAGGCAATGTGCAGTTTCTTTGATTCAGACAAAATACTATCAAATGAGTGGTATGGATTGAGGCTGGGCAGACCAGTGGATGACCAGTTGCTGTTGCTATAATACAACGATGTCACTTCATTGCTGGACTTTGGGTTCGTAGTAGATGTAGTTATGTTTGACTTTAATAAGGCGTTCGACGTTGTTAGCCACTCTCTCCTTATTTAAAAACTGAGACTACTAGGGATCAGTGTTCCTTACTGGGCTGGATCTTTGATTTTTTTACTGGCCGTACAATGCAAATATCTGTGTCTGGTGGCACAAGCTCCTCCAGAGATGTACAAAGTGGCATTCCTCAGGGATCTGTTTTAGGTTCACTGCTAATCTAGGTCTATGTGAATTTCTGACCATCTTACATCCGTTCCGAATGTAAATTCTTTGCTGAAGACTAAAATATTTACATAAAGATAAACCGCGATGCTAGTGCCTTGTTAGCTCTAAATGTGATTACTTGTCAAAATGAAATAGACACGGTGTAGGTGGTTGCTGACTCAAGAGGTTTGCTCTTTAACCCCGGCAAATGTGTTGTATTACTCTACCAAAGAGGCTTAGTTGAGTGGAACTCCCTAGTCCCAGTGCAACACTATCACATAAATAATTCTAACTTATCCATGTAAGCTATGCATAGAGACTTAGGTATTCTGGTTGACAATTCCCTGAAGTTTCACACTCACATCAGAACTGCTGTCGACGAAGCGGCAGGCCTGGCAATTAAGCTGCTGAATTCAACCATCTGCCGAAACAGTGATTTTATGATAACCCTTTATAAGTCTCGTATCAGACCACTGTTGGAGTTTGGGTCCACTGTCTGGAACACTGGATACGGTGGAGATCTGAGACTTCTCGAGTCCATCCAGCGTAGAAGGAGAAAAGGAACTGACGGCCTCTCAGAGTTAAATTATGCTGATAGCTTCAAAACACAGAACCTCATCTCTGTACAAGGAAGAATACTTAGAGCAAATTTACTTAATTTGCGGAAAATTTTCTATCGTTAGTCCCCTGTACCACCGCAAGACTTCTTTTTTCCCCACTCCAGTAGTTATCTTTGATTTAATAAGGCGTGCGATGTTGTTAGGCACTCTCTTCTCATCAAAAAACAGAGACTACTAGGGGTCAGTGGCTCCTTACTGGGTTGAATCTCTGATTTTTTTTTTTTTGACTGGCTACACATTATCTGAATGAAAACGCAGGTTTGTTGTATCGATCACTGGAACCTATGCTTGATGAGGCTGTCAGTACTAGCTCTATCGACTCATTGAAAAGATCTCTCCACGTATTACTTGGAGTCACTCTGTACCGTACAGATATGTTGATTGAAGCTCCCTACAAAAATAATTCCAACTAGCTGTCATCTTGCAAATGACACACGGCTCAGCCCTTCCTAGGGTATCAGTCCACCAAGCATATTGTATAAAAGATAGGGCTGTCGTGCGAGCAGACATGGGCTACCCTATTCATCCAGTATATTTTTGCCGAGCCAACTGTTAAGTCAGAGAGGCAGTCAACCAGGCGAGTAAATCAGGCGAGGAAACACGTCATGTAATCACGTTTATGTGTAATTATTATTTCTGATATAAATAGTCTAACTGAAAAAGAATAGCATTGCTCTGAATGTCCACTGGCTTTAGTTGTTAAAGCAATAATTCATTACATGTAATGTGCTTTACATTTCAACAACGCTAATTATATCTGCTTATGAATAAGCAGACTAGGCTTTTGTTTATTCCATTAAAGTTCTTCTGTTAGACATTACACAATTTTACTTGTCTACTGGCACGCTTGATACATCTTTGGCATTAATCTTGTGGGTCGTCAGGCCAGACTTTACACCAGACACTGACATCTGATACACTTGCAGGTACTTTGCATCATTTATCGTGAACTAAACATACGCAGCGTTTTATATGCAATTGCCTGTTTAAGTAAGGTTCTGGTTAAACGAAACATAGCATTAAAGAAACTTTGAACCGTCTTTTTGCCTTCAACAAGATAACGTAATTTGTATTAAATATTGCTAACAACATTGGAAGACTTTTCGAATTACAAGGACTTGGTCTGTATTCCTCATGGTATTTTGCTGGGGCTTCTCATCATTGTTCGTACTGTCATATAATGCTGTCAAGAAACGGGTTATTTTGCATCAGGGATTTACCTTCGTATCTCGTTTTGTTGTACCCATCATTGCTTGGCCTTCAGCGACATCGTTTCTGAGGGCGTTGGGGCTGGTATGGAATGGCATTTGAAGAATCCAAATAAAACAACACATATTGCCTCCAGTTACCCCTTTACTGTTTGGAGTCCTCCTTTGCCTGAATAAATTCGTTTACTGGCTGCCGGAGTATTGTAAACTATACGTCATCGATATAAGAATAATCACCACAGAAATAGCACAGAAATCTTCCTAGAACCCTATGGTTTCACCCATGTGTTATTCATGCATACTAATCAATTCAGATTTAAATGACAGTATCGTTGTTTGTTTACTGAAATGCTACGTAAGCTCACCAAGTGAATATTGTATATATAGTGCATATGAAAGGGCTCTATAAGCATTTTCTTGGTGATGAAAATGTGAGGAAATAGTAAAATAAAGTCAGACAAGGCAGGTCGTATCTAGGACGAGACTAGTGGCTGACTGATTGCCTAATCTGACAAGTGCCCTTTAGAGCAGTTTTACGAGGCTGAAGTATATATTGTAATGTTGCTTCATATCCATGAAATACTGTCTATTCCATATATTTCACTGAAAATATGACACTCTCATAACAGAAGTATCGTTATTATTGCCTTTGCAATGTATTTGATTACATCTTTATTTTCTTTTTAATAATAGAACAGAAGAAGGAAAAACAAGTGAATTAAAAAGAATATCCATTCACCAGATTACTGGCGTCCTTCAATCATAAAATGTCTGTAACAGTTGGACTTGAACAAATGTAGGTTGAAGTTTCGGGGGAAACAACACTGGTGAGGCGAGTTCGAGAGAGATGCTGTTCGGGGAATAAAGAAATCTGATAGGCAGAAGTTCGGCAGTATGGCTGTGTGACATTCCAGACATGAGCGTTACCTGATGCTCGTGTAGCACGAGGGAAGGCAGAGAGAGGTGTCAGAATGGATGCAACTTCGTCTAAGCATTTGCCATAAAAATATGTGTAAAATAATGCAAGAGAGGCAACATTCCTTCTTACTTGTAAGGGAGGTTGTTTATTTATAATAGCAGGGTTATTAATAATTCCAACAGCCTTGTTCTAAATTTTGTCTAGTTGTTTTAGTGCAACTTCTCCACACCCATTCCACAAAGGTGATCAATATTCAAGTTGGAAGTGCACATGATTCTTATATATTATAACTAACTGGTCGTCAGTGAAGAAGTTACGGACTCTGCACAATAATCCAAGTTTCTTTGAGGCAGTTTTAGCAAGTGATCTGACATGAGAGATCCAGCTGAGGAAATTGTTAAGTGAGACACCGAGAATTTCAATACTTTTGGAGATGGAAGTATTAGCAGCATTGAAGGTAATATGCGAATCTGGCAATATCTGTCTATTGGTAAATTGTATATATTTGGTTTTACTAGTATTAAATGAGACAAGGTTGTTTTGTCCCCATTCATTGATTGTAGATAAGTCTTGATTTATGGAGATGGCTGTCCTGAGCTCAGAGTCAGATATATCAGACTTTGTGTGTCGGTGTTTGAGTGTGAATGAACTGTGAAGTGTTATCTGCATATGAATGGATGGGATTGTGGGTGATAGATAAGATATCATTAATATGATCCAGGAACAGGCTTGGTGCCAAAGCCAGACAAGATGAATACTTAGCAAACTTTATTTAATGAAACAAGTGGTAGGCCACTATGGCCACCTCTAAGCTTTGTCAGTGACTGGAAGCTAGTTTAGGAATGAAAAGTCATTCCTGTATGGCGGTACCGAAGGACAACATCCTACCCAAGAATCATTGCTCTGGATCAATAACTTTCGGATCCTTAGCATTTCTTGCGCGAGCCTAGTCGTGAGTGGTTTTCCGCTGAAGTGCATTTGATGACATTTGACCCCTGACGTGGTGTATATACAGTAGGTCATGCGTGAACGAAGCACACTTGTAGTACTCATTTACGTCTATAAGCATACAAAGTTTCATTAGATTTCATCAACTCACTGTGGAGCTAGGGAACTTGAAATTTGTGTAATGGCTCACCAGAGGTAGGCTACAACTTCTAGGTGGCTCTGCCAGCGACTGGAAGTGAGTTTCGATACTATATGTCGTTTTTGTATGAAGGTACTCTAGGGCAACATTCCACCCAAGAATTATGGCCCTGACTTAATAATCTTCGGAGCTTTAGCATTTCGCGCGAGCATAGTCGTGATTTTAGCTATTGTTATCGTTTTTGCATTTGATGACCATTGACCCCTGACCTGGCCAATGTAACACATAGATGTACAGTAAAAGCATGCAAAGTTTTTTTCAGTTCCACTGAGCTGCTGAGGTATTAGGGGAGTATTTTTGAAAACTGGTATGGTGTCTAGGGATGCTGAAGCCAAGCTTCGTAGGGTTGCCACTCAAAAACTTGAGAGAGAGGAAAATGGATGGCACACTTCTGATGGGGAATGACATCAAGATTACGCCTAGAGAAGTCAGAGATTCCTACGCCCATTGGTAATGCCTCTACAGCTGCAAACGTGAAAAGTACGAAAAAAGCCTTTTCTCGGCCGTTGCTAGGCAACTATAGTCGCAGCACACGACTCTGAGGTTGTCATTATCGTACCCTGGCAACCTGCCATTCAAAAGTGCGTCCGATTTCTTATCATATTATACACGAATCATATTATTATGGACGCATATATTATACACGAATATTATTATACACGAACATATTATACACGAATCACATGCATCTCATATTATACACGAAATCAGAGGCACTTTTGAATGGTATGTTGCCAGGGCATGATGATAAGAACCTCAGAGTCGCGCGCCATGAATTAAATTGGTCGAACTCGGTTAATATTGAAAAGTAGAAGTGCCTACCACAGTAAAACTAGAGGTCCCCCAAGGCAGGAATCACACCAGCCGCGAGCCGATACACATCTAGCTCGGCTCGGAATATGACCTTGACCTTGACCTTGACCTACTTTCACCCATTTCGAACTCGTAGGGAAATTTACATCCCTGCTACACACCTGTAAAATTTTGTGATGATATCTTGAGGTGTTTCGAAGTTATTGTGCTAACAAACACACAGACCTTAACCTACTTTCACCAATTTCGAACTCGTATGAGATTTTCATCCCTACTGTACTTCACACCTGTAAAATTTTGTGATATCTTGAACGCTTGCTAAATTATCGTGCTAGCAGGCACACACTCAGACAGGCAAATTGAAAAAAAAAATACCAGTTTTGCTATCGCGGTTGGTAACAAGAAAGACCAAAATAAAGATATCAAGTAGGAAAACGCGACTAACAGGCAGCATTAGCTGGCCAACTGATTAGAATTTCGACTGCTTGCACTGCTATACGGTTATGAACTATGTTTACTGCGTGTCTGGTGGTTACATTGCGTGCATTTTGCCATATATCAGAGCTTAACCTTCATGTGTTCGCGTTTTCTCTTTTGCTTTGTCAGGAGCTAACAGTGAAAATTTTAATTCAATTGAGAATGCGTCAAACGGGTCTGGGAGTATTAATACTGGTACTATTGACCTTTCAGAGACAGAGCAAATCTCACATCTTGTTGCAGATGTCCCCAGGCAGCTATATTTTGCTGATAGATCATAGACGCCAGAAGGTTAACTCACTTAATCCTAGGACACATGCTATAATGTATTTATGCTACATCAAGACGATTTGAATCAACACAGGAAGAGACTCTTGTATGGAAAGGATTAATTCTCACCTAAATGGTATAAAATCTTATCAAAGTACAGAGAACGAAGTAAGAAAAAGTTATTTGACGATGGAGATTAATCCGTACTACTCCGACTGCAGCAGAATTAAGTAAGACAACCTTTCCATGGTCAGGACAACTCTACCATTCCATTCCAGCTAGTGCGAGACGATTTTATTCAGGTAAGAGTGAGTCATGTTAGCCTGTGTGTTAATACTGTTGCCATTAACCCTCTAATGGTTGAGATAGTAGCACTGGATGTCAGACAGACAGACAATTTTACTCAGCTGAGAGTTAGTCATACAAGCAGGAACCTGCGAATATTAACAGTCAGCGTTAACCCACTGATCGTCAGGACAATTCTAAAAATTAAATCCAACTAAAGTTGGAGGATTTCACTCAGGTTAGTGTGCAGAGTAGCGGGTGGGTGGTTATGGTGTCACCATTACCCCTCTCGTCGTGGGTACAATGTCCGTAGTCAATGGTACCTAATTTTAACTGTTCTACTAGATAAATGGGAGTCAGTGAGCGTCAGAGTGTTAACCCACCAAGAACCTTCTACTGGAAATGAAATGAAATTTAAGGGACGCTACTAGCAGTTTTTCCCTATGTTGAAGAGTGTTGTTACGTCCCTGTTCCACACTGCCACAGGCTCCAACAACAGTAGTTCAGTATAGGGAGGACGTTGCCCAGTGAGTTGTTTTTCTTATGGTCAGCCTTTCAGTGTACAACAACGAGATCAGCTCGGACGTTGTAAATTAACCCAGGCTTCATAAGTTCGCTGTCTTTATTTTCCAAACAATTACACTTAATGCTTGCCAACTTCACTGTTTTCACAAGTACCGGAGCTATACAATCTGCACTGACACTGAACTTATCTCAAACTGAACTGAAACGAAGCTGACTCCCCTATTTTTTTTTTTTTTTTTTTTTTTTTTTTTTTTGCCTATCGACCATTGAGGCCGGAGCCTCTGGTCATTAAGGCAAATATATATATATGTATATATATTGACACATATATACATACATATACAAACATATATATATACATACATACATACATACACACATCCATGCAGATGAACATACACACTTTCATGCACACGTACATATATATATAATAATTTTTATTTTATTATTTTTTTGTAGTTTTATTTTTATTATTTTTATTTATTTTTTATATTTTTAACCTTATATTACTTATAAAAAAAAAAAAAAAACCTAATTTAAAGACCCTAAAACTAACCACCTAACAGACAAATCGCTAACCTATACTAAATCCTAAGAGACAAATAACTAGGCCTACACTAATATTCAAAAAGCCTCGACCAAGAGAACACCATCGACTGCAGATATGTAATGCTTTTCTACATTACATACCTGCACTCATCACCTGACGACTGTCAGTCGAGGCACAACCTAATATAGGGGACATCAATATATGAAAGGGAACCAGACGAGTCAGGAACATTTCCATATACGTCAGCTGTCGTCCCTAATTAGAATAACTTAAGCAAGATAATATAATGTATTTACATAATTTATACAAAAATTGAAGAACCTCGCCCAGCAGACTACCATCGACTGCAAGTGCCCAATACCTTCCTATATTGCACACTTGCACTCATCAGCTGGTGACTGTCAGGCAAGGAACTTGGCTTAATGTAGGGGACATCTATATTAGAAATAGATCGGTGGGAGGAGGAACTATTTAAAATATGTCAACTGTCAACCCTAATTAATATTACAATATATACATATTTACTTTTCATAAAAACCATAACCACACAGTAAAAAAGTCACATCACTCTGATCAGTCCGGTCTCTCTCAAGAAAGCCATCAATTTATCAGTCATAACAATGTCCCCATCACCCAGGATGGTGGAAAGGGTGAAGGGGACGTCTACTGCGCCGCAGTAATTTATAAGTGAAGCGCGTTCACGAATAAATCGCCGACAGCGCAGGATGATATGACTGATAGATAACACCGCATTACAGATGTCACAGTGCGGTGGGAAGCGTCTTTCCATATATGGTTTTATGTGGGTTACAATGGTGGCATTCAGCCGTAGCCGTGCCAACACTTTTTCTTCTAGGCGACTTGGACGGTTGGCAGTGTCCCAGTCGCCCAGGTACGGCTTACAAGTTGGAATATTTAGTCTGGTCCACTGACCTTGCCACAGAAGATTTATTGATTTCTTTCCAAGAGATAGACTCGACCGTAGATCACGAGGAACGTCCCAAGTCTCCTCGAGCTCTACAGCCGACTTTGCAAGTAAGTCAGCCTGCTCATTGCCATAGATACGACAATGACCAGGCACCCAGATCAGCGTGAATGACTTGTTGCATGAATGCAACTTATTAACGATGCGGCCCTGGATCTCGTGAGAGTCCGTAGTGCAAGATGCAATTGCCTGAAGGGCTGATTTTGAATCTGAAAATATGACAAATGAGTCGTGTCTAGAATTGAGAGCATAGTCTATGGCTTTGTCAATAGCAAAAAGTTCTGAAGTAAACACAGATGTATGAGTCGGCAACCGATACCTGAGGGCACATTCAGTCGACCACACACTTGCACCCACACATTCACTCGACTTGGAGCCGTCGGTGTACAATTGATGGGACCCCAAGTGACGAACAATGATGTTACGAAACAAGTGGTGGACCTCCGCCTCCGGCACCTTGGCCTTTGGTGCTGGGAGCCATGTAACATCGACTGTAAAGCCGGGTGGCTCCCAAGGCGCTATATTTTTAAGCACCAACTTGTCACAGTCACTGGGGTCCACATCAAGCTCCTGAGTCAGTAAGTGGAGGCGAGTGGCAAGTGGCCGACGCACCCCCCGCAGAAGGTGGTGGTATTGACGCAGGGGGGTACAGGCCACATTGCCGATATTACTTTTTCTTAATGTCCTTATGCCATAGGACAAAGCCAGGTGGTCACGGCGAATACGGAGGGGAGGCACATTCGCCTCCACTTCCATACGAGCTACACGGGTACACCGGACAGCTCCAAGACACATTCGCAAACATTTATTCTGAAACACATCCAATCCTTTCAGAGTGGCATCGGATGCCGAGCCATACACCTGTGCGCCATAGTCTAGCTTCGATCGAATAAGGGACTTATACACCATTAATAAAGATTTTCTGTCGGCACCCCAGGTAGTACCCGCTAGGTACTTGAGGACATTTAACGGTTTATCACAACGAGCAAGCAAAGTATTAAGTGAAGTTTAAAATTCATTCTACGATCAAAATGTATTCCTAAAAATTTTACAGAATTTTGAAAAGGTACCGCCTGATTATCCAAAGTTAAGCACAAATTAGGTACGTTACGATTAGTGAAAACTATAGCGGCACACTTACGGACGGAAAACTTAAATCCCCACTGCAAGGCCCATTGGTGGACGGAGTCAAGGGCTGCCTGAATCCGCCCAGCCGAAAATTGTGCATTACGGGAAGAGTGCCATATTGCACAATCGTCAGCGTAGAGTGAGTATTTCAGATTCCTCGGGATGGGAGCCGATGACAGAATATCATTGATCATAATACTAAATAAGATAGGACTAAGCACACTTCCCTGCGGCACCCCGTTTTCCTGGATAAATATATCCGATGTTACGTTACGGGGCAATTTGACAGAGAAAGTTCTGTCCCTTAAGAAATTTGAAATAAAAACAGGCAAATTTCCTCTTAAACCATAAGCATAGAGCTTCATTAGTATACCGTGTCGCCATGTCATGTCATAGGCTTTATGGATGTCCAAGAACACCCCTATCATGAATTCTTTATTGGCAAATGCCTCTGCAATACAATGCTCCAAATTCATTAAATGATCTAGTGAACTTCTGTATTTACGGAAGCCACATTGTTGATCATTTAACAAATTCTTCGACTCTAAAACAAAAAGAAGCCTATTGTTAACCATACGTTCCATGACCTTACATAGACAAGAAGTCAACACAATAGGACGAAATGAAGTGGGATTCATAAGACGACCAGCCTCTTTGGGTATCGGTATGACGTGCGCAAAGTGCCATGAGTTTGGGAACGTTCGAGACGCCCAAATCTCATTGTACAATGCTAACATCTTAATCAGGTTGTCCTGATTAAGATGCTGGATCATACCGTACGTGATGGTGTCTGGTCCAGGGCTGGTGTCTTTACAGGATTTAAGGGCAAGGAGCAGTTCATCTAGCGTAAACTCTTGGTTGTACGGGGAGTCTACGTCTTCTGTGGCAAAGTCTAATATCTGTAGCTCAGCCGTGCGTTTATGATGTTGGAAACGCGGGTCATAATTGGCTGAGCTACTTACATGAGAAAAACTCCTGGCGAGGATGTTAGCAACGTCCACGGGCTCGTCATAGATGTTATTATTTATTTGCAAGGTGGTAATGGGGAAATATGGGCCTTTATTATTTAATATTCTTATGGTGGACCAGACTTTACGTAATGGTGTCGTACGAGTCACCGTGGACACAAAGGACCGCCAGGAGTCACGTTTGGCCCTTCTTATTATTCTCCTTGCCTCAGCCCGTGCCTGTTTGTATGCAATAAAATTTTTCTCAGTGGGCTGACTATCAAAAATCCTGTATCTCCTATTGCGTTTTCTTAATGCTTGTCGGCAATCCGGCGTCCACCAATGTGCTCTATGCTTCGCATGAACTGTAGAAGTCTTGGGAATAGCAGCCTCAGCTGTGTGTAATATGGAAGTAGTTATATTTTCGACCTTAACATCTATGGTCTCCCCAGATATATCTAAATTGGCGATCCTTGAGAAGGATCCCCAATCTGCTTTCTTATAGTTAAATTTTGGAGGTGGAGGGTCCGAAATGATGTCGCGTGTATAAGAAAGACAGATGGGTAGATGATCACTTCCCAAAGAGTCGTCGTAAGGGTCCCATGAGAGATCTTGATGTATACCAGGGGAGGCCAAAGATAAGTCAATGGCCGAAAAGTTACCAGTACGATCATCTACACGAGTCGCTCTACCATCGTTCAGAACACAGAGGTTGGACTGTAGTATTAGGTCGGCTACTTGCTCCCCACGACCATCGATCCTCAAGCTACCCCATTGATAGTGATGGGCGTTAAAATCGCCCAACACTAACTTATTCCCAGGGAGATGTTCAACTAGTGAATTTAAAGCATCACTATCAATGGGGCCATGTGGAGGACAGTACAGAGAGCAAATAGACAGATACGTGTTATTAAATTTTACTCTGCACGCGACAGCTTCCAGAGTAGAATTTAGAATCACTTCCGTTTGTGGGTGTGATTTATGTGTGTATATGGCTACTCCGTGACCTTCATATCTTCTATACGAGTGGTAGTGTTTGAACTGTGGAGGATCAGGGTGATCCTCCAGGCGCGTCTCCTGTAAACAAACAACGTCTGGCCTATGTATAGAAAGCAAGATTGCTATATTGTGTAACTTATTCCCAATACTTCTACAATTCCACTGTAGTATAGTGAAAGCGGCGGTTTAAGATTTTCGTTGGGGGCCAGTGTGCTTCGTCTTTTTTTGTCGCCCGCCAGAAGGCGAGCGACTACCGGGGGACCTATCCCGGTGCTTGTTCATGGAAACCTCCATATTATCGTCAATTAAGAGGTTCCCAGACTCCCCCGAGGAAGAGCTAACCTTCCTCTCCCTCGCTGGAGTGGGAACTGGAAGAACGTGAGGACGAGACTGTTTTGTGAGGGTGGTCAGATTAATCTTATCAGACTTGTCGGGCTTCGATTTGTGCCGCACCGACTTCGAAGGAGCAGCAGCAGCCTGAGAGTAAGAAGTGGCGACAGGGATGTCTGTAAGAGAGTTGGAACGTACAGGGGGTCTAGACTTAGAGGTAGGGCATGTGGCATGTGGAGCGAAGGTAAGGTCAGTCTGTGTCTCCACAGTGCACATCACGGGACGGGACACAACCACCGATGCATAGGAGACATTAGGCTTGGGAGTTGCATGCAACTCCTTCACCTTCTTCCTAGCATCGTAAAAGGATATGCCCTCAGTCGCTTTCACTGTGCAGACCTCTTTCTCCTCCTTCCACTTGGGACAAACCCTCGAGGAAGTGGAGTGAGCATCCTTACAGTGAAAGCAGCACTCAGTCTCGGATGTACAGTTGTCAGCAGAGTGACCTACAGCCGCACACTTGCCACACACGATGTTGGAAGCCCGACAAGCCTTTTCATGATGTCCATAGAGCTGACATTTTGAACAACGAAGGGGATTCGGGATGTACGGTCTTACATTTACAATTTCATATCCTACTTTGACATTTGTAGGTAGCAAAACTTTGCCAAAAGTGAGGATGACTGTGGCTGTCTTCGTCCTTACACCTTCCTGATAACGAGTGATGAATTTGGCATCAATTACATCCTGATGAGCAAGTTCCTGTATGATTTCTTCCTCACTCATCACCATGAGATCCCTGCAAGTGATAACACCCTTGCAGGAATTCATGGATGTTGGGATCTTGGCCTCGATATCATGACAGTGAAACTTACGCAGCTTTAGCAAGTCTTTCACCTGAGCAGAATTGAATGTCTTTACTAGGAGGTCTCCATTTCCAAGTTTTTTTACTTGTTCCACCTCTCCCGCACAGTGGTCAATCACCTTCTTGATAATGAAGGGATTGAGTCTGGACAGGGGAGTAGAACCTAGCGCATGAAGAGTTACAAAGGTCGCGTTATTTACAGGGATGTCAAGCGGGGAACGAGTCTGGCGTCCGTCAGTCTGGGGCCGGTCAGTAACGGTCGGAGTGTCGTCAGGACTACCTCCCCCCCTGAAGGGGGAGGAGGCAGTAGGGGGGTCCATCATAGCTACCACTTCCCCCTTACGGGGGAAGTGGGAAGAAAGAGAAAAACAACCAAGGGATAAATTGCCCGGGGAAAAAACACCTAGTCTGAGATTACCCTCTCAAACCACTCTCGGGAGGACGCGCCCGTGTATACCTCACACCCCAGAGCGATCAGTGGGGGGTACACTCCAGAGGTGAGTAAGCAAAGGCAATCTCAGGAAACAGATATAGACACTTACTATATCTACTAAGGCCAGGGAGGAAAATGAGATCTAGCTAACCTAACATTATTGAAAAACGCCCTAGTGGCGAGGAAAACAAAAAGCTA
Organism: Coenobita brevimanus; assembly: GCF_032717465.1. Classification (NCBI taxonomy): domain Eukaryota; kingdom Metazoa; phylum Arthropoda; class Malacostraca; order Decapoda; family Coenobitidae; genus Coenobita; species Coenobita brevimanus. The sequence goes on from NC_136980.1 coordinate 27,826,221, forward strand.
AGGCCGGTGAGGCAACCCTGCAGCTAGACGAGAGCTCAGAAACACGTCCTCACTCTTCGCAACCATCCATCAAAGTCCTCTCCCGACTCCCCTAGGCTCTTCCACCTCCTTAAATAGCCTTCCCTTTTTCTCCAGGATTTTAGGGCGTGCTGGTTCCTGCCCCTAGCAAAAACAGTTACTAAATCGAAGACATCCAAAACATGCCAGAGTTTTGTTACTTTATACAACACTACAAATGTTTTAACATACAAACGGAAATTAAATTACATAATTTAACAATCAGTCAACTAAATAAACCATGGAGAAAATAAAAATAAGTATGAATGCTTTTTTTTTTTCCTCTCTTGGTGCCTATTGATCACTGGGGCCAAAGCCCCTGATTAAGGCAAATATATATATATATATATATATATATATATATATATATATATATATATATATATATATATATATATATATATGACATTATTTATTAGAAAAATAAACCTAATCCTGAAACCCTAAAACTAATAACCTAACAGACAAATGGCTAGGCAATGCTAAAACCTAAAGATACAAGTAGCTAAACCTACACTAATTGTAAAAATACCCCGACCAAGAGAACACCATCGACTGCAGATATTTAATGCCCTTCTACATTACACACCTGCACTCATCACCTGATGACTGTCAGTCGAGACACAACCTAATATAGGGAATACATAACTTTACAAAGTACTGTTAAGAAGTGGGATATGAAAGTTAGGTAGTCGAGAAGTTTCTCACTGATTCCCGATATTTACCGCAGTTCCAGTACGAGTCAGAGTTGCCAGTTTGCCTGCTGTATGTGAGCGTGGTTGTTTCATAAGCTATACATCAATATTGGTGCTCTTTTTCTCTATAATGTTTTATTTATGTGATTGATTGTTTAATTATGTAATCTAATTTAAGTTTGTGTGCTAAATAATTTGCAGTGATATGTAATGTAAGAAAACTCAGGTATGTTTTGATGTCTCCTAGTTGGCAACTGTTTTAACTTTCTCCCGTTAAGTGTGTGCTGGAAGTTTGTAGAGTACTTAATGCAAGCTTATATATGGATGGGGAAGAGACTAGAGCAGAGTCGGTTGGTTTTTAATTCAGTTTGAGTGTAGTGCAGTGTCAGAGAAGTTTGTTTATCATCGGTACTCTTGAAAATAGTGAAGTGTTGTTGGCAAACAGTGATGTGTTACTGAAGTTTGTATATCTTTGGTACTTTTGAAAAACAGTGAAGTGTTGTCAAGTATTAAGTGTAATTGCACTTTGTAAAGATTATATAGCTCCAGTGCTTGTGAGAATAGTGAAGTGAAATTGGAAGGCATTCAGTTAAATTCTTTGGAAAATAAAGAGAGTGAACTTAAGCCAATGTGTACTTACAGCACCTCAGCTGATCTTGTGTACTGTCCACCTAAAGGCTGACCATAGGAAGAACAACTCACTGAGCAATGTCCTTCCTGTACTGAACTATTGCTGTTAGAGCCTGTGGCAATGTGGGACGTGGATGTAACAATGGTGTCAGGAGTGTGGATTATTAAAGGCTGCAGTGAGTCTAACCTTCGACATGAAAGAAGAAGATGTACAGACAAGAGGCTAACCTAGACAGTAGGAGGCATCGTTGGGTGTAATTATGATGTAATTACAAGTGCAACTACAGACACAGAACGAAGGACAGAAAGACCTCAAAGAACAATTACAGGCACAGAAGAAAGAACTCAAAGAACAATTACAGGCACAGAAAGAAGGACAGAAAGAACTCAAAGAACAATTACAGGCAAAGAATGAAGGATAGAAAGAACTCAAAGAATAATTACAGGCACAGAATGAAGGACAGAAAGAACTCAAAAAACAATTACAGGCCCAAAGTGAAGAACAGAAAGACCTCAGGAACAAAATCAAAGAACAACTGCAAGCACAGAGGAAGCAGCTCCAAGAGGCATTACAGGAGCAACAGAGGGAATTACAACTGAGAATGGAAGGACAGCTACATGCTTTCATGGGGGAAATGAAGGAAGAACCACAACAGTTTATGGAGGAAGTAGATACCAAGCTAGAGCAACAGAAGTATGAGGTAACCAATAATGTGATAGAGTGTAAACAGCATGTAGACAACCAGCTGAAGATTAACGAGGGAATAGTGACAGACTGCAGACAGCATGTGGACAACCAGCTAAAGATTAGTGAGGGAACAGTGATGGAGTGCAGACAACATGTAGATAACTAGTTCAAGGAGGTAGTCGACCATGTGAAGATAATTAATGAGAAAATTGTGGTTGTAGAGAAATATTGCACTGCTGAGCCTCAGGCTAGTGTACAGGGAGCATATAAAAAGAATGGACAGTGTATGGTGAATCTTGATGGATCCCAAGCATCTAAAGGTAGAATTACAGGGTTGAATAATCAGGATGTAGGAGGTTTAAGTCCTGGACTTCATTATGATGCCCCAGTTTTTAGGCCCCAAGCCAGTGAAGTGGATGGCTATAATGAGGGTCCAGTTAAAAAGAAACCTCAGGAATATGATCGTAGAACATCTTGGGAAGCTTACCATGCACATTTCGAGTTACCTGCGGATCAGAATGGTTGGGATGGTAGGCAGAGGCCAGTGCAACTTGCTTCTAGCTTCAAGAGTGCTGCAGTGGAAATTCTGGGCCAGATGTCAGTGATGGAGAGGAACAGTTATCAGTCCCTAGCAGAAGTACTGGAGAGCAGATACGGAACCATGTACCAGACTGAGGTTTACAGAGCAAGATTCCAGAGCTGTGTACAGGCTTGAGGAGAATCCCTACAGCAGCTTGCTCACGACCTGGAGTGTATGGCATACAAAGCATACCCTGGAGCAGCACCTAACCTGTTGGTTACTCTTCTAAGGGACCAGTTCATCGATGCATTTGACAGTGTGGAGTTGAAAGTGGAAGTGAATCCGACACAGCCCAGAAGCATGCAAGAAGCACTAGCAAGGGCTCTAGAGTTTGAGTCCTATGTCAGGTGGAGTACGTCCACTTTTCAGAAGGGTCATAGTGCATGATTCAAGGCAAAAAAGGGGCAGGTACATGAGGTGGACGAATCTGAGGGAAGTGCTGGTACTGTGAAAAGCCAGGACACAGAAAAGAGGACTGCTACAAGTGGAAGAGGGAAAAGGAGAAGACCGGAGGAAATTGTTGGTTCTGCGGAAAGCCGGGAGACAAGAAGGAGGAGTGTCATAAATGGAAGAAGGAGCAAGAACAGAGCAGTGCAAGGAAATCATCAATTGTAATAAAATCGTGTTGGACATGTAGTGAGGTGGGACACTTCAGTTCTGAGTGTTTGAAAAAGAAGAAGAATGATAAGAAGAAGGCTGCAGAAGACCAGAAAGAAGCAGAAAACTAGTGGAGGCTGGTGATAAGTGGCCACCACCAGCCAGCTTTTCCCAAGTAGCCCCACCACCGAGTAAATGCAAGGGAATGGCAATCGACAGTGTGCGAATAGACAGAAGAATAGACGGAAAGAAGTGTTCCCTGGTGATTGATTCGGCCTCAGAGCAAACTTTTGTCGGGCCTGATATGTTACATCATTGGTAGGCCATCTGCCTGAGTCATTAGAACACCTTTGTGGCGTAACTGGGCACCGCACAGAATTAGGGGACACCTGGATGTCCGGATTGAAGTGGAAGGGCAAGAGGTTACTCTTCCAGTCTACATGGCCAACATGGAAGAGCCTTGCCTTCTGGGTCTGGACTATCTGATGTCCGTGGGATGTTTAGCTGGACTTCTGCTCCATGAAGCTGAAAGTTCGTAGAAGGTCAGTTCCCGTCATAGCAGTGAAACGTGCCAGTTCTGGTGGTGAGGTGAGGGCACTCCACACTACAGCGATACCCCCAAAGTCTTTTGACAGCTGTCTAGGGGTGGTGGAGTCTGATGCACATTGCAAGATAGAGGCTGGAGTGATGGTGGGGAGAACTTTGGTGGACACAGGTGCAGATGAGGTGCCGGTTGTGGTGGTCAATTTCTCCCAGAAGATCAACGAGGGAGAAATTTTGGGACTGTGCCAGGAGGTGGACCCTGGATGGCATCAGAGGAAGACCTGTAAAGGAGCATAGTCAAAGAAGATGGGTATCTGCTAGAGCACTTACAAGACCTTTTTTCAAGGAGTTGCCAATGCCTGGACAACTCACAAGTGCTGAAGCTGAGACAGCTGCTAACGAAGTTTGCTGATGTCTTTTCCACCGGAACCACAGACCTGGGATGCACTGATCTGGTGGAGCATTGTATAGACACTTGGGATCTCCACCTGATTAAACAGCCACCGTGGATGATGACGCCAGCAAGAAATGGAGAAGATGATGGGGAATCTCCGAAGTCAAGGAGTGATAGAAATGTCCAGCAGTCCTTGGGCATCAGCAGTGGTTCTGGTAAGGAAGAAGGATGGCTCAGTAAGGTGCTGTGTAGATTATCGAGCCCTGAATGATGTGACAGTGAAGGATGCATACCCCTTGCCAAGAACTGACGACACCCTGGATGCTCTGTCAGGTGCTAAGTGGTTCTCCACCTTAGACATGAAGGCAGGATATCATCAGGTCAAGGTTGCAGAGAAGGACAAAGAGAAGACAGCATTTTCATACGGGCAGGGTTTATGGCAGCTTAAGGTAATTCCTTTTGGCCTATGCAATGCCCCAGCTTCTTTAGAGCGTCTAAATGGATCGTGTGCTGGAAGGCCTCCACTGGCAGACAGCCCCCATCTGTCTGGGCGATGAAACTGTGTTTGGACGGACTTTCAACCAGGAATTAAAGGGGCTGTCGGAGGTGCTGAACAGGATCCGCACAATGCATCTCAAGCTGAACCCCAAGAAGTGCTACTTGTTTCAGAAGGAAGTAAAGTACCTGGGACACATTGTAGGTGAAAGCGGCATACGTACTGACCCAGGGAAGCTGGCAGCTGTGGAAAACTGGCCAGTTCCAACTTGTGTGAAAAAGCTACGGAGTAGATGTTTTCTAGGAAGTTTACATGCACAGATATTCATGGACGACACAGCTATCCTGGCTACATCACGTGAGGCATGTGAAAGAGCTTGAGCATTCATCGTAAGCTATTGCAGAGAGTATCGCATGGAAATTAATGAGAAAAAAAACTTTTTTTTTTTTTTTTGTAATTAATGAGTGAGAATGACGTACACCCGTTAATTGTCCATGGGTGTACTGCACGTTACTACACTCATTCCTGTATCTGGGTGCATGGTTCAAGGACGACGACAGTACCTACTCTGCCCTCACATTGCCTCAACCACATAATGAGGAAACAGCAAAAAAATTTGCCATGTTTTGTCACAAATACAGAGATGCCATATCATTACAAACTAAAGGTATTTGAAGCAGCAGTGACATCAATATTGCTATAGATCAGAAACGTGGTTTATAACCATTCCCTATTGAGTGGTTAAAATATATTATCAACTTGTTACGTTTCATGGTGTAAGATCTAATACCAGTATTAATTTGTGCCTTGTATAAGCTGTGTAGGCATTATAGGCACTAGTATATATCTCATATCACAATAGGCAGTATGTAGTGAGTGCTGGAGACATACACAGTTTCTCACTAGGAATGTGAATCCACATGATGTATATTCACAGTCCTGTTGTCCCAGACCATCAAGAATGCCTTAACATATGATGTATATCAAAATATCTCTTTGTAGTCTAGACAATACAAGAATTTCATGTTATGAACAGGTAAACCAGACTGGGCCAGTTACCTGACGTCAGAGAAACAACGATGCAAATCTACCAGACACTTTATTACCACCGAGCCGTATATATTCTCAGATATCAGAGGGCATACAGAGAGAGCCAGAGAGAATCACAGAGAGCCCGAGAATACGATCGAGGGCAGAAGGTAGGAGATAGGGTCAGCTTGGAGGTCTGCAGTCACGCTACGTTATTCTGTCAATCACATTTCGATATAACTGTGTACAGTAAACTCCGTAAACCAAGAGTGCTCCGTAACTCACCTCGCATACGATACACAGACGGGAAGGTGAGAAAGAGAGAGACCTACCTATTCACTCTAATCAACGATGCACAATTTTACTAGGAGCACCTCACGTTACACTCAACTGGTGATAAAGGGGAAGCCGTTAATGTACGATACACCTACAATCTCTCCATCTAATCAAACCCATCAGCTACGTTCATCGATATTGGCGGCAGCGGTGAACAACGGTAAACTACGATAAACTACGTTCACCGACATTGGTGGCAGCGCTGAACATCGGCAAACTACGATAAACTACATTCATTGATATCGGTGACAAGGGCAAATTCGAGCCATGCTGCGCCTCACAACTTACACATTGCTTCAACGATCTGCAGTTACAACTAACCTCCCTATCTCTCTACGTCTATCTACGGCAATGTCATAGACAGCTGGAATTCAACCAGGAATATTCATAATAGATAAAAGGAGAAAAACTTTTCTGTATTCACAATCCCAAAATAGTGACATGGAAGAGCCATACCAAATAGTATTAAGATGTGTAAAGCAGCCAATTTACCAGGTTATCTATCTATCTATCTATCTATCTATCCATATATATATATATTTATATATATAATATATATATATATATATATATATATATATATATATATATATAATTATATATATATATATAATTATATATATATATATATATATATATATATATATATATATATATATATCTATATATATATATATATCTATATATATATATATCTGTATATCTATCTATCTATCTATCTATCTATCTATCTATATATATATATATATATATATATATATATATATATATAATTATATATCTATATCTATATCTATCTATCTATCTATATATCTATCTATCTATCTATCTATCTATCTATCCATATATATATATATTTATATATATAATACAAAACGCTCATCGTTTTTATATGAAAGGTGATCCTTTAGAACCTAATATCACCTTGCTTAGGCATAAACCCAATTGTGTCATAAAATAGGTCACATATAGATCAAAACTTAATCCAAGTCTCACAATGCACAGCATTTAAAAGGAGAACATTTATATCCAAGACCATATTCGGGTGGCTTTCACTGGACTGAGACTCATTCACTTATTTTAAGACTAGAATCTGGTAGGTGGAGTCGAACACCACCTGAACAATGAATATGTCAGTGTGAGAGTAACAGCATCCAAGATGAACACCTCCCCAAAACCAATCATGTTTACAGCCACTCTACTACTCCTCTATTTCCATTCATCAGGCTTTTAAATATTCTTTCCATCTGGTCTTACTTCATCCCCATGGGTTAATAATCTACCACCTACATCCTTCACACCATCACATTTCTTTCTGCTTTCACTTCTACATTTCCACACCCCTTTCCAGAATAACTTCCTATTTTTAGTTTGCATTCATTTTTCTCTAGAATCATCATTTACCTCCTCTTTTTTCCTCTTCAGTAGTCTCTTTACGTGCTTCTTGCTCTCAATATATTCGGTTCTTTTTTCAACTGAGCCCCTGTCCTGGAATCACTTTAGTCACTTCTTCCTCTTTTCCTCCACAACTCTCTTAACCTCATCATCCCACCATGCCGTACCTTTCTTCTTCTTTGTTTTTACTCTTGCCTCACCACACACTGCTTTAGGATTTCTAACTAAGCAGTCCCTATATGCATTTCACAGGCTGTCCAGATCCATTTCATTCTAATTCACTGATGCTAACTCCTCTACTTTGGTCCTGTAATCATCTGCCATTTCTTTGATCCTCAGCTTCTCAACTTAAAGTCTTTCTCTCTGACTGTTCCTCTCTCTCCTGATCCTCCTCACTCCTCTCGGCTTGATCTTGCATACCACAATCATATTATCTGACAGACCTCCACATCGTCCTCTCAGGGCCCTCGCATCAGCAACCATTCCCATCATCGACCTCTCTATGAGCACGTAATCAATCAGGCTTCTTTCAACACGATCCTCCGTTCCCTCTATACCATGTATATTTTCGAGAATCTTTGTTTTTGAAATACGAGTAGCAAACGCACAACCTCCTCTCCTGACATATATCCTTAAGTCCCTTCCCATTATTATTTTCTCCTGGTACTCCATAACAACCCATTATGTCATCCTCAGGACCAGTGCCTACTCTTCCATTCATATCCCCCATTACGATCACATTATAGCTCCTGGGCATTTCTCCCACTACTTCATCCAGCTCATCCCAAAACCTGTCTTCCTCTCTCTCATTCCTGTCCTCACACGGTGCATACGCTACAATGACCCCCACTTTCACCTTCTCAAACTTGAACTTGACATACATACACCACTAGCTGACACATTGGTAGTTTCTCACTCCACTCTGCCACACCTTGTTCATCAACAATGCAACTTCTTCCTTGCATCTTCCTCAACCATTCATTCCCAATCTTACACATATCGCATCCTTCCACTCCTCCACCTCACACCCTTTCATCTTCGTTTCACACAATGCCATCACAGCATATCTCGCACTCTTGAACACATTCACCACTTCCACTCTCATGCTTTTCTCATTCACACCTCTCACATTCCACATGGCCATGGGAATATGCCCATTTGATTGGGGCCTTGGGTTGGTATTGGGCCCTTCGAGGCCCTCTGAAACAACTGCCATGAAGCGGTTTTGGACAGAGGAGTCTGGGGGACACTTTACTCTCCCATAAACCCCAGTTATATGGTTACCACCAAGCGTAGTAAATGGTTTCCTAGGTACAGGAAACCATTTGGCTTGTCACTCAGTGTGGAGATGATATGGCATCTCTGCACTGAGTGAGTGGACGATGGTTGCCCCCATCCACCACAAATGAATAAATAAATTAAATAAAATAAAAAATAAATTATATATATATATATATATATATATATATATATATATATATATATATATACACATACACATCATCATCAGCCGTTGAGGTCCACTGCAGGACCGGCCTATCCCTACCCAAGCAGGGACGATACAGCCAATGTGTCTCTACCCAGTGGCTTAGGCTGTCTGATAGAGACTGTATGTAGGATGAGAAGTACTTGTGATTGGAATTGTAGTGTTCTAGTGGATTTGGATGTGTGTGAAGTCTGTGAACCAAGTGTAATCGGCCCGCCTTAAGCCGATTGAATGCAAGCATACTAGTATGCGGCGCTGGTTCAATCACAGCACCCTTTACGTCTGCCAAAGTAGTCAGTGGCTCGGTGCACGCATCCCAAAGTTTTTACAATTCTGGCGGGAGGCGAACCCGTGTCCATCAGCGTGCGAAACGCACACTCTACGACCGTACCATGGAGTCTTCATATATACAGTATATATATATATATATATATATATATATATATATATATATATATATATATATATAGATAGATAGATAGATGGATAGATAGATAAGTAGATGGTGAATGACTGAGATAAAAAAAACACACAGACACTCCCCCATCACTGTTAAGAGAGATGGGGTTAGTTATGAATGATGAAGGATGGGGTATTGAAATCTGATGTTGACAGGTGATGGAATGCTGAAATGTAAGTGATGGTTGTGGAGAGTGAGAGAAGGTGACACTCAATGCGATGTTATGGTGAATGGAAAGAGAGAGAGAGAGAGAGAGAGAGAGAGAGAGAGAGAGAGAGAGAGAGAGAGAGAGAGAGAGAGAGAGAGAGGGAGATTAGGAACCTGGCCACAGTAATAGAAAAGAGAGATGAATATGCAAAAGACATAGAGTGTGGAGTGGCACAGGGAGTGAAAGTGGCTGTAATATGAAAGTCTTGAAAACAAATCAAAACAAAAAAAAGACATCCAGGTGTGGCGGCTGCGACAGGCTTCCTTGAAAGGCTTTTGGCACCCAATCTGTCATATCGATTTGATCTATGATATGGCATGAACATTAAAAGTTAAATATAATAGCAGTGGAGATGAGACTGTTGAAGAGTGCGTGTGGAGAACGGAGATTGGATAGGATAAGGAATACTGTAATATGATTCCTGAAAGATGCAGAAAAAAGAAGTCTGTGGACACCAGACTTGAAGATAGTCTGCCGAGATGGTTCGTGCATGTGGTTAGACTGAAAGTGAATATAATGGTGAAAAAGGCCGATCTGAGAGAATCTGAAGGTAGGATGAGGCGTGCTAGGCCTAGATTACGGTGGACAGAAATGGTAAATAAGTGTGGGAGAAAGAGAGGTATAGGAGCTAAAGAGGCTAGGGAACTGACAAGCAACTGATCTGGCTGGATGAACTTTTTGTGAAGGAGAGTGTGACCAGGGTTTGGCACCAGTCGTCATTCTGATTGTCAGATAGTTGAGTGTGAAGCTACCTGAGGGATGTTTTCCTAACTTACCAGGTGGAGGCAGGATTCCGGGGGCTTGAATGGTGAATGAATGGGACCGTGGCTCATTCAGTTCGGCAAACTTTGACTAGTGACGTTTTATCACATCAGAACAACACCCAGCACACGATATCATACACAAATACTCTTATTTATCCCCACTCGCCCGCCTCAGACCAGCTTCCAGAAGCATATTCATACTCAAATCACTTGCCGCTCCATTCAATTACTAAAAGACAACACACAGCTGCATGCACGGCCTCCCGATATCCACCCTTCTGAATCCTACCTCCCTCGTGAGGACAGGGTCCACCTGGCCAGGCTGAGATGTGGGCATCATCTAGCCTTCTTAAGTTATCAGAAGAGGCTGGATGACTTCGTCGCTAATGCCTGTCCAAAACGTAACACAGCACCCCATACTATTAATTACATTATGGAAGACTGCATTGCACACAATCACCTACGCCAACAACACAACATACACTCCTTCAGAGCTCTGCGGGGAAGCTCGGCCTCGGCCATGACCTTCCTTACGGACTCGGGGCTGTTCGGCCACACTGCCTAGGGAACAACAACAACAACTGCTACTTCAATATCTATCAAGTTTTTCTTGGCTGCCGAGATCCTACCTGACCCCACCTTAGGGTGGGAAAGGAGGTCTAGATGATGATGATCATGATCATGATTTTTTTTCTTTTATGTGAGGAAGAAGGAACCAAAGGCCGCGAGCCCGCAAAATTGTTTCTCCAAGAAAAAAAGAAAATACAAGAAAGAGCCAACTTCAAGATCCAATCATTTCGAGATGCCTGGACACACTGCCTTTGACTGACTGGAGATCATAGGAAGCAGGAAATACAGCCAGAGGGAGAAGGTTCCAGAGTTGACATGATGATGATGCATTCAGCTTTTTTCGCTGTGGGTTATTTTCTAGAAAGTGTTATGTGTTTTGCACGGTTCAAGTATGGGGGTTCATGTCGCGAACTTACTGGCGTCTGGAGGCAGGATAATTTTGCCTCTTTCACTGTCTCATAGTTTTAAGCTGTCATGTTCAGTAATCTTAACCAAAACATGTTCAATTATTAATCAGGCGATGCAAATTACTCTGCGTCTTAACTCCGTCACTGCATTGCTCTTTTAACTACTTGTGATATTTGAGTTATCATAAAAGACTTCTCACTTTTTAATGTGTTATATTAACGCCTACTAATTACTACTATTTCTGATTTAAAGCAACACACTTTCCACCCTTTCACTTCCTACTCCTTTTCTCTGTAATAAACATTTGAGATCTCATAGATTTATCGCCTTTTTGTCAATACAAAATGTCCAGATGTCCTGATCCGATAAATGGCTTTGTGAGAGAGCGCGGTAGAGACAGAAAGAAAACTAAGATAGCGAAGAAAAACACAACTGTAAAGTGAAGTATGTACAGCCATGAACAAAAGGTCGTCGACATTTCTCTTCCGAATGGGGTAAAGGAACATGTTAGTGAACTATTTTTACGTGATACCAATATGAAGCACACAAGAATAAAGTATGGGAAGGAAGGATGATCTTTGTCATAAAAAAAAAAAAAATGTAGACCGCAGGACAAAATGCTGTTAGAGTTTTGCCGGTAAATTTTTACTCATGGTTGTACGTAAGTACAGATATGGGAATTGCACCATTCCTTGAAGTTGGTAATGGCTGTACATCACAATGGCTGTAAGGGTGACATCATCAGGGGATGCACATTAGTGTTGATGTTTCACCGGTTGGGAAGAGATAGGAATGTCGAAGGCATGAATGACAATAGTTTCACTTAATGCATGAGGGTTTCCCGTAGTGAATCGTTTTTCTGATTCCCTTATGTGTTTCCGAGCCAAATTTGTAACAGTAGGAATGGAGTTATATCGCTGATTATGGTAAGTCTCTTTCTAAAGCCATACCAAAGTAGTACATCCTTGTTGCCCCTCTTCACTTTCCTGTATCTACCTCCACACCTCCCTCTTACTCTGGTACCCTGCACTGAAGATCTACCTCCTGTACCTTCCTCCACACCTCCCTCTCACTATGGTACTGTGCACTGCGTATCTACCTCCTGTACCTACCTCCACACCTCCCTCTTACCGTTGTCCTGTGCGCCGAGTATCTACCTTATGTACTCCTACCTGCACATCTCCCTCCTACTGTGGTATTGTGCACTCAGTATCTACCTCCTGTATATATCTCCAAATTTTCCTCTTACTCTAGTACTGTGCACGTCGTATCTACCTCCAGTATCTCCTTCCACATTTCCCTTTACTGTTGTACTGTGTGCTGAACAATGACTGACTGCCGCTGCAGGCGGCGGTAATGGCATCGGGCGGGCGTGCTGTCAGGTGCTGGCCAGGGAGGGGGCCCGGCTGGTGGTGGCTGACGTCGACCTTGAGGCGGCACAACAAACTCTTACTACCCTAACTGGTGAGTCACTACACTGTCAGGTGAGTCACTACCCTACTAGCTAAGTCACCACCCTGCCTGGTGAGTCACTACCCCACCTGGTGATGCACTACCTTGCCTGTTGAGTCACTACCCTTCCTGGTGAAGCACCACCTTGCCTGGTGAGTCGCTACCCTACCTGGTGATGCACTACCTTGCCTGGTGGGTCACTACCCTACCTGGTGAAGCACCACCTTACTTGGTGAGTCACTACCCCACCTGATGAGTCACTACCTTGCTTGGTGAGTCACTACCCCACCTGGTGAAGCACTACCTTGCCTGGCGAGTCACTACCCTACCTGTTGAAGCACTACCTTGCCTGGTGAGTCACTACCCTACCTGGTGAAGCACTACCTTGCCTGGTGAGTCACTACCCTACCTGTTGAAGCACTACCTTGCCTGGTGGGTCACTACCCTACCTGTTGAAGCACTACCTTGCCTGGTGAGTCACTACCCTACCTGTTGAAGCACTACCTTGCCTGGTGAGTCACTACCCTACCTGTTGAAGCACTACCTTGCCTGGTGGGTCACTACCCTACCTGTTGAAGCACTACCTTGCCTGGTGAGTCACTACCCTACCTGTTGAAGCACTACCTTGCCTGCTGGGTCACTACCCTACCTGTTGAAGCACCACGTTGCCTGGTGAGTCACTACCCTACCTGCTGAAGCACTACCTTGCCTGCTGAGTCAATACCCTGCCAGCTGAGTCACTGCTGAATGTTAAGACACTGTCCTAACTGGTAAGTAACTTTCCCCTGCTGAGCCACTCTCACCTGGTGTGTCACTTTTCATCCTGGTGAGTCACTCTCTTGCCTGCCAAGTCACTCTCCTCACTGCTATGCTTTGCCACCGCTTGCTGAGATACATTCTCTTCTGGTGAATCACCTCATATTCAGGTTAGTCAACCTCTTGCCTACTGTAACACTCCACTGTTTGGTAAGCCATCATCCTTCCCTTTGTAATATTTCGTTGTCTGGTTAGTCACCCTCCTAACACTAAATTGTCAGGTGAGTTGCTTTGCTTTCTACAGAGCTACATTTTCCAGTTGAAGTATACTGGAGATATCGGTACTTTCACGAGGTGCAGTAATGCTACTTATATATAGGACCAATGAATTTTAGTATCCAGAGTTGTTATACTTATTTATACTTTGTATATTTGGCATCAACTACTCACAGTAATTTAAATTCTCAAAATATTATCAAACGACGTACTATGGGTCACAAAAGTGTCGGTGCTCAATATGAGAGAAACATTTTGATCCAAAAGGTCACTGAAATATTAGTGTCCAATCTACCACAAGTTGGTATGCTGATGGTAGGAGGTGTTATATATTGCTAACTAGCAATATCCTCTTGCAAACATACAGCAAATGTCATGTTTATATAAACAGACATTGTTTATACACAATGAGACGTTGATAAACATCAACAGTTGTTCGAATGTTTTTGGTAGGCATCGGACCCCCTGTGCACCGATACTTTTGTGATCCATAGAACAATACTTACTGCCCCAAGTATCTTTAGTCGGTACATGGTTCCGAGGGAGTCCTTTCTGTTATCCTTAACCTCGTTTAGCACAATGATGTCTCTCATAGCTAATTACCTCCGCCAACGAACTTGGAGGAGGTTATGTATTCACCCCTCTTTGTCTTTTTGCTATTTTGTTTCGTTTGTTCACAAGATATCTTAGAAATTTATTTTGTTGGATATGTGAATCATGGACAAGGAAAGAGTTGCTTATACTCTGGTGGTGATATGATTTCCAGACCCTATACAGGACTGTTTTTGTTTTTCAAAACATCTCAAAAAGTTATTGATGGATTTCAATAAAATACTGTGGATATGTGGTCCATGGACAAAGGAAGAACTGATAAATTTTGGTGGTGATTTGATTTGTCTGATGTAGGCGTTAGCGGAGGTATGCACTCTCTGACTGAACTTAACTTGTTTTTGCTGTCTTCAGACACCGTTGTTGAATACGGGAAATTTTTTTCAAACATGAGGTTTTTGTTATAACATTCTTTAACCTTTACAGTATAAGCCTCTGCTGCATGGAATATAAATACATGGTAGAAACAGCAGTACTAGTGGAGTAACCCTCGTCTTTCAGGCCAAGCAGACCCATTAACCATAGTCAAGCAGTCTCTCTTGCAGGGCTGACCCATACTGTGAATAGATGTTCCCGTCTGATGACAGCATCTCACAACAGCAGGCGAGGGGAAGAGTTTTGATCGACTACGCTTTTGGGTCTGTCCATGTAATTAACAGGGACACCATAGTAAATGTAAGAAGTAAGACTGTTAAACAAGTGGAATTGGTAGCCTCATGGGGTTAACGAGGAGTTATAAAGAACTTCCCGTCTAACCATCCTTTTTCTGGCCGCTAGTATGGTTTCCGTAAAGGATTCTTCACGAGGGATTTTACGTTACTCTCATATGCATGGTCATTGTCCTTTCATGACCCAGGCAAAAAGTTTTATGTCTTCTGCTCGTCAGCTCTTTTCACTTCATATCACCACCATGTTTACCTCAGCCAGCGGAACTGGAGGAGGTTGTTTCTTGCCAGAATCTTCCAATTCGGCAAGCATGTTGATCATTCTGACAGTCTTGTTTGTTTTTTGTCAGCACTCTACAGGTCACAGCTCTGTGCCAATTGTTCTGAAAAAAAAAAAAATCAGAAAGTAAATATCCATAAACCCTGGAAGCCTATTGTTTTCATCATAATAGGTCAGAGGCCCTGGGCTGGGTTGGTGGTTGAACATAACTCGTTTATGGCCGTGGGTCCGAAATTTGTCTAGACCCAGTCGCTGGCCCTGGAATTATTTTTCAGATTTCAAAAATCTAATTAATTTTCTTACCAAACTGAAAAGAAATGTCTGGCACAATTTTTAGCTTCCTACACCCATCCCCTGCTTCTCAATGAAGAGTGAGAAATTTTGCCAAATGACTGCCTACATGCAGGTGAAAACTAAGTAGAGGAGTGAAAAAAAAAATCACATTAAGAAATATCCATATTTGCACCCACCCCTCAGTTTCAGTGGCGCTGAAATGGTTTGAAATGACTAGATATATGTATTACGAACAAAATCAATACATGATATGAGAGGTTTCATTTAAAAAATAATTATTTTTATTTCTTTGACAATTTTAATGTTTATTGCGTTTATACAAGTAAGTAGAGATTTCAGTTGTCTAGGTTGTTTAGTACGTGTCCAAAGAGATGCAAGAGATGGTATTTTTAGACCCTAGACATATAAGGGTCCAACTTGGTGTGCACAGACTAAACCTCAGCATCTGAAATTCAATACGACCCATGATTAGCACGTCGCACGAGGGGATTAGCGTGAAGGGAAGAGAAGGTTTTACATCCACATATTCACCACGGCAACAGCTCTTATGTTTCTGTAATGCTTGTTTATCCAAATTACAATCCAATCCATCAGGCAAGCTTTCTGCGTATGGCAGTTTCATTTGTTTGTTTGTTTGTCTGCACTCTTCAAGTTCCAATTTTATGCCAATAGTTCTGAAAAAAAAAAAAAAAAATTCAGGTGGTAGATATCCATAAGCCTTGGAAGCCTGTTGTTTTTCACTAAAATCGGTCAAAGGCCATGGGGTGGGTTTTGAATTTTGAAAATCGAATTTTTTGTTATCATATTGAATTGTCTGGCACACCTGGCAATGCAACTTTTAGCTTCCGAAACCCATCCTGTGCTTCACAATGAAGCGGGAATAATTTCGCCAAGTGACTGCCTACACACCGGTGAAAACTAAACAGTGCCGTGAAGAACATTGCACTAAGAAATATTCGTTTATTCACCCCCCCAAAAATTTCTGTGATGCTGAAATGGTTTGAAATGACTCGATATGTGTATTATGGAAAAAAAAAAAAAAAATCAGTGCATATTATTGGAGGTTTCATAAAAAAAATATAATTATTAGGAGTTTCTTTCACATACTTTTGTAAATTGCGTTTATGCAAGTATGGAGCTATTTCTGTTGTCTGGGTGGTTTAATATGTCCAAAGAGAGGCAAGAGATGGTATTTTTAGACTCTAACCAGATAAGGGTCCTCCTCTGTGTGCACAGGCTAAACAGCAGAAGCTAGAATTCAATATGACTCGTGATTTGCACCTCGCATCAGGGGATGAGCATGATGTCACATGCCCTAGGCCCTCTAGCATCTTCAACTTCGTTCCAGGTCTACATCCAAATTCCAATCCAATCCAGTCCATCCAGTCAGTAGTCCATCTATGGCAGTTTCATGTTTGTTTGTTTGTTTGTCCCCAAGATGTCAGAAAGTATTGATGGATTTCAGTATATTTTTGTGGACATCGGGGTGACGGGACAACGAGTTCATTGTATTTTGGTGGGGATTCGAGCTCGAGTATTGTTTCAGGATTGTGTTTTTAATTATATATGAAAAAGTCATTAGTGAATTTCACACACACACACACACACACACACACACACACACACACACACACACACACACACACACGCACACACACACGAGACAGGAACTCAAGAGAGCCCCAGAATGTTCACGGAATCTTGATCCATCTGGAACACTGTTCTATCTTTTTATAGCCAGACGCCATAATCCCCAAAGAGATGGATGTTTGTCTTTTGTGTTGGTTGTTTTACGGGGAGAGGCACTATCCCTCCGCCAACACACTCGTTGAGACATAGAGAATGCATATACTGTAGGTTGATTATATGGTTACCACCCAGCGCTAGAAATGGTTTTCTGGCTTACAGCAAACCATAAGGATATATATATATATATATATATATATATATATATATATATATATATATATATATATATATATATATATATATATATATTCGCATGGCAATGTTGAATGTGAGAGGTGTGAATGGGGAGAGCAAGAGGGTGGAAGTGGTGAATGTGTTCAAGAGTGAGAGATATGCCGTGATGGCATTGTGTGAAACGAAGATGAAAGGGTGTGAAGTGGAGGAGTGGGAAGATTTGGCATGTATAAGATCGGGAATGAATGAGCGAGGAAGATGCAAGGAAGGAGTTGCTTTGTTGATGAATGAGGTTTGGCAGAGTGGAATGAGAGTCAGACTACCAATGTGTCAGCTCGAGGTGTATTTTTGTCAAGTTCAAGTTTGAGAAGGTGAAAGTGGTAGTGATCGTAGCATATGCATCATGTCAGGACAGGAGTGAGAGAAAGACAGGTTTTGGGATGAGCTGGATGAAGTAGTTAGAGAAATGCCCAGGAGCTATAAAGTGATCGTAATGGGTGATATGAATGGAAGAGTACACACTTGTCCTGAGGATAACAAAATGGTTGTAATGGAGTACAAGGAGAAAATGATAATGGGAAGCAACTAAGGGATATGTGTCAGGAGAGGAGGTTGTGCATTTGTAACTAGTGTTTCAAACACAAAGTTGCACATAAATATACGTGTTATAGAGGGAATGGGTATCGTGTTGAAAGAAGCCTGATTGATTACGTGCTCATAGCGAGGTCAATGATGGGAACGGTTGCTGATGCGAGGGCCGTGAGAGGACGATGTGGAGGTCCGTCAGATCATATGATTGTGGTATGCTAGATCAATCTGAGAGGAGTGAGGTGGATCAGGAGAGAGAGGAGCATTCAGGGAGAAAGACTGAAAGTTGAGAATCTGAGGATCAAAGAAATTGCAAATGATTATAGGACCAAAGTAGAGGAGTTAGAATCAGTGAATTGGAATGAAATGGATCTGGACCGTCAATGGAATGCATATTGGGACTGTTAAGTTAGAAATCCTAAAGCAGTGTGTTGTGTGGGAAGAGTAACAACAAACAAGAAAGGTACGGCATAGTGGGATAAGGTTAACAGAGCAATGGAGGAAAAGAGGAAGAAGTGGCTAAAATTATTACAGGACAGGAGTTTAGTTGAAATAAAAACTGAATATATTGACAGCAAGAAGCAAGTAAAGGGACTAGTGAAAGGGAAAAAATAGGAGGTAAATGATGATCCTCGAAGAAAAAGTGAATGCAAACTACTCTGAAAATAGGAAGGTATTCTGGAATGAGGTGCGGAAAGGAAGAAGTGGAAGCAGAAAAAATTGTGATGGTGTGAAGGATGTGTTTGGTAGATTATTAACCATGGGGATGAAGTAAGGACCAGATGGAAAGATTATTTTGAAAGCCCGATGAATGGGAGTACAGTAGAGAGAGCAGGGCGACTGTAAACATGATTGATTTCTGGGGTGTGCAGAGAAGGAATGCAGTGCCAGGAGACATGACACTTGCACAGGTAAAGAATGCTGTGAAGCGGCTGAGAAATGGGAAAGCATCTGGAGTTGATGAGGTGTATGCAGAGACGATTAAGTGAAGTGGAGAGAGTGGAATGATGTGCTTGATGGAGATATGTAAAAAGGCATGGATGAGTGAAACTGTGCCAGCAGAGTGGAAAATAAAGGTGAGCAATATGAGTGTTAGAATTATGATGGCATAAGTTTACTGAGTGTGGTAGGGAAGGTTTATGGAAGAATTATTATAGAGAAAGTATGAGAGATATTAGAAGTCCTAGTGAGTGATAAACAGGTTGCCTTTAGGAGTGGCAGAGGATGTGTGGATCAAATATTTGCGGTGAGACAGATAGCAGACAAGGCTTGTGAGAAGGACCATAAGGTGTTTATAGTATTTATGGATCTGGAAAGAGCATACATCAAAGTGGACAGAGAAGGACTGTGGAAGTTTTGCGCACAGCCTATACGGTGTACATGGTAAGCTGCAAGGTGCCGTCAAGAGATTTTATGATGGTAGTGATGCATGTGTAAGAGTTAACGGGCATCTAAATGAATGATTCACCATCGGTGTGGGCGTGCGACAAAGTTGTGTGGTGTCCCCATGGTTGTTCATTATTTATATATGGATGGGGTGATGAGAGAAGCAAAAACACGAGTTATGGAGAGAGGGATGGCGTTGGTAATGAATGGTGATGGATGGAATATCTCAAATTTGTTGTATGCTAATGATACAGTACTGCTTGCAAATACCGGACAAGAACTTGATAGGCTAGTGAAGTTTTGCTGATGTCTGTGAGCGTCGTGCATTGAGAGTAAATGTAGAAAAGAGTAAAGTGATGGTTATTGAGAGAGAAGGCGACTCCCAGTGCGATGTTACAGGTAATGAAGAGAGATTGGCAATGGTGAGAGAGTTCAAATACCTGGGTACAGTGATAGAAAAGAGAGGAAGATGTGCAAAAGAAGTGGAAAGTAGAGTGACACAAGGAAGAAAAGTAGCTGGTGCAATGAAGGCCTTCATAAGAAACAGAGGCTTGAGTGTTGCAGCTGCACTAGACTTACATGAAGGAGTGTTAGTGACAAATTTAACATACAGTATGGATATGAGACTATGGTGTGGCATGAAAATGAAAAGTCAAGAGTAGGAGCAGAGAAGATAGGACTGCTGAGGAATGTATGTGGAGCACAGAGGGTAGATAGGATACGAAATGATTAGTGAAAGATGTGAAGTGAGGAAGTAGGTGGACACCAGAATCGAAGAGGGTGTACTGAGATGGTATGGTCATGTAGAAAGAATGGATAACAATAGAGTGGTGAGATTGGTATATCTGAGCGAATTTGAAGAAGGGAGGAGGCGAGGTAGGCCAAGGAGAAGGTGGAGAGATATGATGAATAAGTGTGTGAGGAAGAGTAGTCTGGAAGTCGGTGAGGCTAGGGAACTGACAAGAGATCGAGCTGGCTGGATGAATGTTATGAGAGGTGCATGATTAAGGATTTGGGACCTCTTTTTAACATGGCAGTATCCGGAGTGACTCTGTCGGATCCGTTTCTGTGTAGCTACAGAACGTGGTGAATGTTTTTGGCGTATCCTATAGAGCCAGGATTCCCCGGGCTTGAATGATGAGTGAATGGAAGCGTGGCCCATTGGATTGTGCAAATTTGGGCTGTCTGGACATTGCTACTCCTCACACTGCACTAGGGTGGAAAAAGAGGTCCGGATGATGGTGATTATATATATATATATATATATATATATATATATATATAATCTCATCAGCCGTTTGAGTGTCCACTCCTGGACCGGCCTATCCGGACCGAAGTGGGGACGATATAGCCAATATATCACTACGAAGTGGCTTAGGCTGTCTGGTAGATATTGTATGTAGGGTAAGAAGTGCTTGTAAGTGTAACTGTAGTGTTGGAGAAGCTTTGGATGTATGTGTAGTCTGTGAACCAAGTGTAATCGGCCCACGTAAGCAGACTGGGTGCAAGCATACTTTATCTTATGCAACACTGGATCAACAACAGCACCCCTTGTGTCCGCCAATGCAGTACGTGGCCAGAAGAACGCTCAGTCAGTGAGGCTCTTGCTCCATTGGTTTTTCTTATTCTTGCTACATGTCCTGCTCATGTCCATTTCTGATTTTTAAACTTATATAGTGTCTTTGATTTTAGTCTGCTTTCTCACCCAAGTTGATCATATCCTTTCTATTAAAGATATTCCGAACATTTACCTTTCTATCGCTTTTTTAGAACGGGTTAGTCGATATTCCATAAATTTTGTCAGTTTCCAGGTTCACAAGGGTATGTCATAGCTGTGATTGTACATTCGTTATATAGTTTTTGTTTCATACATATTACTCGTTGCAAGCTACTTTTCATAATGTCTCTGTTTTTACCGAGAGCTTTCCATGTAAATTATGCGTCCTTTTTAATTCGCTATCAAGAAGTTTGAGTAGTTTTAGTATTTGTCCCATATAATTGTACTCCTCGACTTCTTCAAGAATTTCTTCGCTTATTCTGCTGTTCTTTGGTGTATTTGGATTAAAAATTACCTAGTTTTACTCTCGTTCATCTTTAGTCCTACTTTGAGACTTTCTTTATTTAGGTTATTCAGCATTTCTTGCAATGCCTCTGCTGTTTCGTAGATTAGGACAGTGTCATCTGCAAATCTTAAATGGTTTAGGTTTTCTTCATGTATGTTTATTTCTCTTTTATCCCAGTTTAGCTTTCTGTAAATACTTTCTAGGTATGCTCTAGAAATTTTTCTTGAAATTGTATATCTCTGACACCCCCCCTTCCCAATTATATATATAACTGCAGCATTTCCCCTCTTTATTTAATTATGTTTTTGTGCAGTTTTACAGCGTTATGATATACTCCTTGTTCCTGCAATGAAAATATAATTGTTACATGCTCCACCTTGTCTCACTGTAGGAAATAAAAAACAGAGGAGAGGGTCTCTACTCCCCTCACCCTGCTCCTTTTAGTCGCCTTTTACGACACGCAGGGAATACGGTGGCAGAATTCTTGCCAACACAACCTGGCTTCAGAGTGGTAGTACCACCCCAAAGTGCCGCCAGATTGTGTCCCTCCCAGCTACAGGGGAGCTAAGATACGAATACATGTGTGTGTGTGTGGATGAGTAAATAGGGAGTGTATCGTCTTGTCTCAGCTACCTCCCTTTCTTTGGGGGAAGCAGCCTAGGTATGTAGATACATGTGCTCCACTTAGTCAAAAGCCCTTTCGAAATCAACAAAACCAAAGTACAGTGGTTTATTATATTCTGTAGGATTCCCTTGCTAACTTGTGGGGCCCCGGGTGGCGGATAGGGGAAGGTACCGTCGTAGATGACACGGATCATGGAACCCCTTATAGATATACGGGACATCATCGAATATACTCAATAAGGTGGCACAAAAATTACATCCCACCAGAAACCATGTGCCAGGGACGTGGGATTATTTGCTACAATCTCCCCAACCAAACATGAATTCTACTGGTAATGATTTCTCTGGTGTTCCTGTTAGATCATAGTCTACTAAAGGTCCAACCACACTGTGTCCTATGCTAATGGGCAGTGGGCCACCAAAAGTGAGTAGGCACTGTTTCGACAAATCAGAGACCGGAACATTAAACAAACTGAAATCCATGAATATCTACATGTAGTATGTAAGAAGCCTCGCAGAAGATTACAAATATGAAACCATAATGACTGAATTAGAAAATATCATTTGGGATATTGTCGGTCTGAATGGGATCCACAGAAAAGAAGAAAAATTAGTTAAGCTCCAAGACAGCAACCATCTATTTTACTACAGACGAAGGCAAAATGAAAGAGTTAGTGTGTAGGATTTCTAATTTTGAGAAATTTTGCAGAAAACATTGCTAAATTCAGGTAGTGTATCTGACAGAGTAGGACGGATTGTAATTAGACTAGGCAAAGGATACACCCTGAAAGTAATGCAAGTATTTGCACCAAATTTCCAAAGCTAGGATGAAGAAATAGAAATATTCTATGATGACATCTCTCAGATTTTGGAAGAAGAAAAGACCACAAATAGTACACTCATGGGAGACTTAATCAAAAGTTGGCAAATCGAAAAATGAATAAGCATATACGAGAAAATTCGGAATATGAGAAAGAAATGACTGATGTTAAATTTTGGTAAATTTTGCTGAAATGTATCACATGAGAATAATGAATACATTCTTTAGCAAAAGGTGGAAGAAAATGGACCTAGCCATGTCCAAATGGAGAAGCAAGGAATAACACTATAGCAGATTAGAATAATAAGACCATAAATGTCAACGTTACCTACAAAGTGAATATAGGAAGTGACCATAGAATGTTGTGTTGCACAGCCAGATTCAATTTTAGAAGTGAAAGAACAAAGCTGATCAGAAATAAAAGATAGTATGAGGACTAGACTCTAGCACCAGTCGAGCAGGGACGTACTCCGAAGGGGGATGGAAAGCTGATGACAGAGAGAGCTGGAGCTCCCGTTTCATCAGCCCTCGGGACTAGTTCCTGACCACCCCCTTTTGCTGAACTTTTTCAGTGTTTCAGTAACACAGAGAGTAGGCCAGCATGCTCTCTAATACATGTTTCTCTAACTGTCAACACCAAACTACATGCACAGTACACACTACACTTCCTTTTCAAAACTGAAAAATTAAATGGCGGATATTAATGATGCCTCGGAGTCTGCAGAGGGGGAGACCATAAATGTTCCCACCATCTGCCCCTCTCCCGAAAGGATTTTGAGAGCTTCTGACTTTCTATCCAGCTGAGTATGAAGGATTTTTTTAGCTAGAGCAGCAGATCAAGGCAACTCTTGTACCATGGCTCGTACCCAAGAGAATATAAGGCAGATTGAGGTAGCAGCAAACAACGGCATCGAATGTAGGGTTGTGGGACAGGTACAGTGGTACAATGTCAGGAAGGGGTACGGCTTCCTGACTCGTCGAGACACAGGGGGCGACGTTTTTATCCACTGATCGTCCATCGTAGCCCCCAACCCCGCCTACCCTGTACCCTCAGTTGCCGCTGGCGAGGTGGTGGAGTTCGTGGTGGAGCAGGGTATCAAGGGTCCTGCAGCTGCCTCAGTAACCGGTCTTGCAGGCCAGGTGGTGCGGGGCTCTCCCCACGCCCTCCCCTGTTGTCGGCACAGACGTCAGCGTCAGTCTCCATCTGCTACTCCTGCCTCCTTCCCTGCCTCTTCTGCCTCAACCATTGTCACCATGTGCATTGAGGTGGCCAAGGCTTTCTCAGGGGGAGATATGGCAGTTCTTGCCCAGCGCCTGCCCGCCATCTTTGAAGCTAATGGGCTCCCTGCCATACTGATCCCCGAATCTTTCTCTTCACCTGTGGTGCAGAGGAGGCCTGGGAAGCGAGGTCCTAGACATCAACATCGGTCAGGGCCTCCTGCGACCCCCACCACTTTGATCCCAAGGGTGCTGCAGCTACAGCCCTCCACTCCACCTACGAGGCTCTGGCTGGCGGGCCACTCCATCTCCCGTCGGTCTGCCCCTTCGCCACCTCCCGAGGTGCCCATGGAGACTGGGGATGCGGCTCCTTCTTTGCCGTCAGCGGCAGACAACCCTGCCGACCCTGTTACTCCTGCAAAGCATGGTGAGGCGGAGTCTACTCCAGCTGAGGGGCAGGCCTCTGCAAGTTGTAAGCCTTCACCTCTGGGTCGTCGCCTCACCTGGGAGGACTTTGCCTCACTCGACAGTTCAGGGCTGGATTCCTTAATGCACTATTTGCAGTCATATGAAGACGCTGCGCCAGAGATCGGCAGTGCAAAGGAGTACAGCAAGGGGGAGTTCCGGCAGGTCACGCTTTCCTTCAACGAGCTGCGCCAGGGCTCCCTTCAAGCTGTTACGGATATCGAGGAGGTGAAGATCCTTGGCAGCATCCTCCAGCATCTACAGCATCAGTCAGACTCTGACTCAGACTCCACCTCTAGTGCAGTGTAGCCTTTCATCTGTTTTCAGTGTGTGCTTTCGTTACATCCATCCAGTGCCTGTCCTCCCTTGATCATTCCCCTTTGTGCCTTAGTGTCTCCTCTTACCCAGTGACTTAATTTAACTGTTTATTTGTAACTTTGTCTTGTTTGGCCTAATACCCTTCGTGGTGGGTGATGGCCAATAAGCCTTAAAAAAAAAAAAAAAAAAGCCCCTCTCCCGGTGACGAGTCTAAGAGCTGCCTGGAACCACTGTCTGACCTACTTCATTTCTGCGACATTCTCGGCCTTTCCTCTAACTTTCTGTTAAACATCACCTCTCCTACCCTAAACCTCACCTTCTCTTCCATGCTGAGACTCAGCTGTCTGAGGCAACTGACAGCAAACCCTTTTTGTATCCTCCTACTTGCTCTATACTCATTTCAGAACCAAAGGTGGCTGTTGTGTATGTGTACGCAACAAATTATCTTGCTCTCGTGTTCCTGAACTTGATTCTTCTGAAATCTCAACTATCTGGCTTCGGCTCTCCTGTCATTCTCTGACTAAATATATCTGCACTGTTTACGTATCCCCTAATTCTACTTACTATCGAAAATTCTTTGACTATCTTACTTCTATGATGGAACACATTATATCCATTACTCCTTTCTCTGAAATCTCCATTCTAGGAGATTTCAATGTTCACCACTACCACTGGCTCTCCTCTCCTTTCACTGATCCATCTGGTGAACAAGCCTACATCATTTGTATCCTAATGACCTAGAGCAGCTTGAGCAGAACCCTACCCATATCCCTGACCGCCTTGGAGAGAGCTCTATCATACTTGATCTCTTCCTTACAACTAATCCTTCTGCTTACGCTGTTAATCTTTCCTCTCCGTTGGTCTCCTCTGATCACAACCTTATTACCTTAACCTGTCCTATTGGGCATATAAGCATACATTCCTTTCTCATATCTTTTGACTACTGCAAGAAACCTTGGTTTAATCACGCTTGTTCTAATGCTATTCACAACAAGGAGAGGTGCTATAAAAGGCACCAGAGCCAACTCACCCTTGAATCACATCTTTTTTTTGTTTCTGCCTGGAATAGTGCTAAATCTGTTCTTCACTCTGCTAAAAATAATTTCTATCTATCTATCTATATACCTAGGCTGCTTCCCCCAAGGAAAGGGAGGTAGCCGAGACAGGACGACTCACTCTCCATTTACTCATCCATTCAAACACATTCATTCGCATCTTAGCCCCAAAGGGGAGAACGGACAGATCCTCACCGCACCACACCGCACAAGGGTCAACTGGGCAATGCAATCAGTGACATCCGCAGCAGGGCCCGACAGCAGAACTGGTTTACCCCTGCCACATCATAACAGACCCATCCCCTTACCCGCACCTGACCTGACTAGCTGATCAGACCAAATGCGGGAGAATATCCCCTCAGGGCTGCGTCATCACTTATTCATTCACAATTTCTCTCCATTTATTTCTGTCACGCACAGCCACTCTTCCTTGCTCAACAGACATCCCTCTCGCATCCAGCGCTCTCTTCACACTGTCCATCCATCCTATTCGTGGTCTTCCTCTCAGCCTTACACCTCTCACATCAGATCTAGTTATCTTTTTCACCAATCGCTCATTATCCATTCTCTCCATATGCCCAAACCATTGCAACACCCTCTGCTCAACTCTACCAGCCATCTCCCGAACAACTCCAGTTCTCCTTCGCACTTCATCATTTCGCACCCGATCCATACGCGTCACTCCACACATACTCCTCAGACATCTCATCTCCATTACATTCAAACTTTTCCTCTCTGCTACACCCATATTCCATGTTTCAGACCCATATAATGCAGTCGGTACCACAACACCCTCATACAGCCTTCTCTTTACATCCATTCTAAGCGAACGACATTTAAACACTTTTTTCATTCCTCCCAGCACCTTTCCTACTTCATTTATTCTAAACTTCACTTCTGCATCTATTCTTCCATCCACAGCAACATGTGACCCTAGATATTTAAAACAATCTACCTCCTCAAGCAACTCACCATTCAAAACTATATTCATCCCCCTACCATCTATCAACCTCGTACACTTCATCACTTTACTCTTATTCTCATTTACTTTCAATTTCCTCCTCTCACACACCCTTCCAAACTCCTCTACCAACTCTCTCAATCTCTCCTCTGAATCAGTCACCAGTGCAGTATCATCTGCAAACAGCAGCTGCTTCAGATTCCACTCTCCTCCATCAACATTTACCAGACTCAGACCACCTAAAACTCTTGCATTCACCTCCCTTACAACACCATCCATGTAAATATTAAACAACCAAGGCGACATCACACATCCCTGTCGCAGCCCCACTCTCACGGGAAACCAATCACTCACAGCATTTCCCACTCTTACACACGCTCTACTATTTACATAAAAACTTTTCACCCCTTTTAGTAACCTACCATCAAGTCCATACAATCTTAAAACAGTCCACAAAGCCTCCCTATCAATTCTATCATACGCTTTCTCTAAATCCATAAATGCCCAAAACACATCCTTGCCTTTCGCTAAATACTTTTCACACACTTGTCTCACAGCAAACACCTGATCAACGCATCCCCTCCCTCTCCTAAAGCCACACTGCTCATCACTAATTACTCCCTCTGTACCCTCTCTAACTCTCATAATTAACACTCTACCATACACCTTACCTACAACACTCAACAGACTTATACCCCTAAAGCTAGTACATTCATACTTATCACCCTTGCCTTTATACAACGGGACCACACAAGCACTTGCCCAGTCAATTGGCACCATACCTTTCTCAAAGCACACATTCAACAATCTTACTAACCAGTCAACAATAGTCACTCCACCACCCTTCAGGCATTCCACAGCACACCCATCCATACCTGCAGCTTTCCCTGCTTTCATCTCCTTTACTGCCTTCTCCACTTCCTCCTTCGTGATCAAAGAATCATTCAACTCCTCCCAACACATTTATTCCTTGCACCCTTCCATCCGCCACAATCTCAGCCACCCTTTCCTCCTCTACATTTAACAATCTTTCAAAATACTCTGCCCATCTCTTCCTTACTGCATCCATCTCAATTAACATCCTTCCATCCTCTGCTTTTACTCGTTCTTCCTTCCCAGACTCTCCCTTTCGCACCCTTTTCACCTCCTTCCAAAACATTTTCTTATTCTGCTGAAAATTCTCTGTCAGCCGCCTACCCCACCTCTCATCTGCTGCCACTTTAGCATCACGCACAGCCCTTCTCGCTCTATTCCTCTTCTCCTTATACCTTTCATATGACATCTCATCCTTCCTCTGCAGCCACACTTCATATGCACGTCTCTTCTCAGCGACAGCCATACTTCCTCGCACCACCATTCACTTCCTTTTCTTACACCACCACCCACACGTCTCACACCACACACCTCTTCTGCATGCCCCACCACAGCACTCTTAAACAACTGCCATTCCTCCTCCACGCTGCCATTTTCCCGATCTTTCACTGCGTTCCACTCATCTTTCAATTTCTCCTGATACTCTATCTTTTTCTCTCTTTTATCCAACTCACTCACTTTCAAAACCTCCCTGCCACACCTAACCCTCCTAGCTCTCATCCATCTCTTACCTACTCTTAACTTTCCCTCCACCAGGTAGTGGTCAGACATACCTCCACCCTCCCCTCTCAGAACTCTCACATCCAACAATCTTCCTATTACATTCCTAGACACAACCACATAGTCCATCAAGGCTCTATCAACAACCCTTCCACCTCCTGTCTCACCCATGTATACTTATAAATATCTTTCTTCTCAAACAGCGTATTCCCAATCACCATCTCTCGCTCAACACACATCGCTATCATTCGTTCCCCATTTTCATTTCTTCCAGGCACACCATGCATACCAACTACGCCTTCAACTGCTACATTTCCCACTCTAGCATTCAGATCTCCCATCATTACCACATTCACATTCGCTTCAAAACTCTGCAGACACTCATCAACATCATTCCAGAAAGACTCCCTCTCTTGTTCATCCCTTTCACTACAAGGCCCATATGCACTCACAAACACCCACAACTCACGTTCAAATTTCTGCTTTCACCCACATCAGTCTCGATGACACCTCCTTCCATTCAATCACACATTGCTGAACTTCCGGACTCACTAACAAGGCCACACCTTCTCTTGCCCTTCCTCTATCAACACCTGACAATCTTCCATTCACACTTCCAAACATAGATTCCCCCTTCCCTTTCATCTTCGTTTCACTCAAAGCTAACACATCCAACTTTCTTCTCACAAACATTCTCCCAATCTCCTCCCTTTTAGCCTCAATCGTACTACATCCACGCACATTCATAGACCCAATCTTCAGGGTACGGGGATAACTCCATCCCCCATCCCTTTCTCTGGCCTGTCTCTTTTTAGGAACTACAAAACAGAGGAGGGGGTCCCTAGTCCCCTCACCCCGCCCCTTTTAGTCGCCTTTTACGACACGCAGGGAATACGGTGGCAGTATTCTTCCTAACACAACCTGGCCGCAGAGTAGTAGTACCACCCCATAGTGCGGCCAGGTTGTGTCCCCCCCGCCACAGGGGGGAAAAAAAAAATTTCATCCATACTAAATGCTCTCAACTCTTGAATTCTTCCCGCTCCTTCTGGCAACTTGCCAAAAACATTTCTATTAACTTTACCTCATCATCCTTCCCTCCTCTTTTCTACTCTGATGGCTCTGTAGCTATTTCTTCTACTGATAAAGCAGATCTTTTCGCTCAGACTTTCTCTTCCAATTCCACCTTAGACGATTCTGGTGCTGTTCCTCCATCACCTCCTCCTTCTGACTTCCTCACTGCTGACATTAAAATTTCTTCAGCTGATGTATTTTCTGCCATCATTGGCCTCAATACTAACAAGGCATATGGGCATCATAGGGTAGCTCCTGTTGTCCTCAAGAACTTTGCTTCTGTGCTTACACCCTGCCTAGGTAAACTCTTTCGCCTTTGTCTTTCAACTTCTATCTTTCTTTCTTGCTGGAAGTTTGCTCTCATTCAGCAAGTCCCAAAGAAGGGTGACCATTCCCAGCTTTCTAACTATCGACCAATTGCTTTAACAGCCCATGTCTCAAAAGTTTTCTAGTCTATTCCTAATAGAAAAATTTTAAAGCATCTTTCCTATCACAACCTTCCTTCTGATCGTCAGTATGGGTTCAGTCAGGGACGCTCCACTGGCAATCTTCTCGCCTGCCTTCCAAACTCCTTGTCATCCTCATTTCGGGACTTTGGCGAAAGGTTTGCCATCGCACTTGACATCTCAAAGGCTTTCGATCGAGTCTGGCATAAATCTTTAATTTCCAAACCGCTCTCTTACGGTTTCTATCCTTCTATCTGTGCCTTCATCTACAGCTTCCTTTCTGGTCGTTCTACAGCCACTGTTGTAGACTGCCATCGTTCCTCTGCTAGGTCTGTCAGCAGTGGTGTTCCTCAGGGCTCTGTCCTATCACCAGCTCTCTTTCTTTTATTCATCAATGATCTTCTAAGCTGTACATCTAACCCTATCCACTCATACGCTGGTGATTCCATCCTTCACCTTTCCATTCGGTTCCTGCAACGTCCGTCCCAGCAGTTACTTCAACCAACAAGGGATGAGACTATGGCACACCTAATGTCTGACTGGGTTCGTATCTCTGACTGGGGTAAAAATAATCTTGTTGTTTTTAATGCATCAAAGACTCAGTTTTGCACCTATCAATCCGACAGAATCTTCCACAGGAGTATCCACTAATGTTTAATAATATCCAACTCAAGCCTGCATCATCGTTGATCATGCCTGGGGTTTCATACACTCTGGACTTATCTTGGAAAGCTCATATTACATCTCTTGTAAAATCTGCTTCCAAGGGATTAGGTGTGCTAAGCCGACTCCATACCTTCTGTACCCCTGCACAGTTGTTGACTTTATCAAATAGTTTTATCTGCCCCTTTGTAGAGTACAACTCTCATGTGTGGGGAGGCTCCCGACAAACAGCTCTTTTCAATAGGGTGGAGTCAAAGGCTTTTCATCTCATCAGTTCTCCTCCTCTTACTGGCTCCCTTCAACCTATGTTTCTTTGCCGCACTGTTGCCTCTTTATCTTTTTTCTGTTGCTACTTCCATGGTCACTGCTCCTTTGAACTGTCTGCTTGCATCCCTCCACCTCTATGATGGGTGCATAGCACCTGACTAGCAACAAACTCTCATCCCTTTTCTGTCCAACTCTCTAATGCAAAATTTAACCGTTACTCCCAGTCCTTCATTTATGCAACAGGTCAACTCTGGAGCTGTCTCCCTCTGTCTATATTTCCTACTTCCTATGATCTCCAGTCTTTCAAACGCAGTGTGTCCAGGCATCTCGAAATGAGCAGATCTTGAATTTGGCTCACTTTTGTATTGTTTTTGTTTTTTTCTTGAAAGGAATTGTTTGTAGGCTCCCAGCGTTTGGTTCCTTCTTACTCACATAAAAAAAAAGTATGTAAAAACAAAGCAGCCATTCAGTTAGAAATAACGGACGATTCCAGGCTCTAAGTTTTGCTGAGTGTGACATTGATGAGTTTGATAATAGACTATCAAAAGTGCAAAGAGAATCAGTGGAGCTAGTATGGAAAGCTAATACAAATAAAACCAACACATATTAAGAAATATCCCTCTAGCTCATGAAGAACGCAGACGAAAGTAAAAACAAAAATGAAACAGAAAGAGCAAAATCTTAAGCTTTTCAACAGGAGACAGAGAAAAGAAAAAAGAAAGAGAAACATGGATCAGATCAACAAAACCATTTAACCCATCACGTACCAGTGGCATTTTAAAATGGTCTGACATAATTCCGCTGCCAGTGCCAGTGCTGGTTTGAAACGGTTTAAAATAAAAAAAATCACTGTGACCGCATTTTTCAAGATTCGCGGGTAAAAATTGGCAGGCATGTATGGTAACTGTTCCTCTACCATTACTCAGGTTATCAAGGCCATACACTCACTTGCTTCCCCTCTCACACTCACTCTGCCTGTGTGCCTCAACCAGTGCTGTACGAAATGAAGGCATTTTGTAAATATTTTCATGTAAGTGTAAGTTGTAAATATTTTCTTGTAAGTGTAAGGACTATATAGTGAAGTCAAGTTGTAAATACCTTCTTCTCAGTGCCAGGACTGTATGTAATGAAGTCAGGTTGTACCTATCTTCAAGTAAGTGTAAGATAATGCATTCACGGTGAGAAAGACATGCAAATTGTGATAGATGCTGAAATAATAAGTAATCAGAAAAGTGTACTGAACATTGCTATACCTTCCCAGCATAAATACCTGAGTATACCTTACATAGAAAACGGCTTTCTCTCATGTACGTGGTGAGCGCGAGAGAGTGGCTATACCTGTACACGAGTATGTAGGACTCAATAAAACCCATTTCCAAGCCTCGTTGAGCATTTTAATGGCGAAATTCGTTGTTTCCACATCAAAATGTATCATTTTAGCCCCTCCCAAAAAAGGTCGAAAAATGGCCGGCACTGGGGAGACCCATAGGACTAAAAATAGCTGTCACATGGCAATTAAAAAGGAAAACGTCTGCAGCAGGTCCGAAGTAAAATGGCACTATGAAAGCTACAAAATTTTACCACGGTTGTCATTAAATGCTGAGATAGGTTGGCGAAGAGAGTTGAAGAATTTTACAAATAACTCTTTAAATAACAGAACAGAGGAAGGAAAAACAATTAAAAAAAAAAAAAAAAAAACTATACATCAGCTTACTGGCGTCCTCCATTCATAAAATATCAACTGCGCAGTGCGGTCAGTGACATCTGCAGCAAGAAACAACAGCAGAGCTGGTTTACCCTGCCACATCATAATAGACCCATCCCCTTACCCACACCTGACCTGATTAGCTGATCGGAGCAAATCTGGGAGAATATCCCCCCAGGGCTGTGTCATCATTTATTCATTTACAATTTCTCTCCGTTTATTTCTGTCACGCACAGCCACTCTTCCTTGCTCAACAGATATTCCTCTCGCATCCAACGCTCTCTTCACACTGTCCATCCATCCTATTCGTGGTCTCCCTCTCAGCCTTACACCTCTCACATCAGATCTAGTTATCTTTTTCACCATTCGCTCAATATCTATTCTCTCCATATGCCCAAACCATCGCAACACCCTATGCTCAACCCGATCAGCCATCTTCCAAACAACTCCAGGTCTCATTCGCATTTCTGTATTTCTCACTCGATTCATACGCATCACTCCACACATATTCCTCTGACACCTCATCTCCATTATTCAAACTTTTCCTCTCTGCTACACCCACATTCCATGTTCCAGCCCCAAATAATGCAGTCGGTACCACAACACTCTTATGCAGCCTTCTCTTTACACCCATTCTAAGCGAACGACTTCTAAACACTTTTTTCATTCCTCCCAGCACCTTCCCTACTTCATTCATTCTAAACTTCACTTCTGCATCTATTCTTCCATCCACAGCAACATGTGACCCTAAATACTTAAAACACTCTACCTCCTCAAGGAACTCACCATTCAAAACTATATTCATCCCCTTACCATCTATCGACCTCGTACACTTCATCACTTTACTCTTATTCTCATTTACTTTCAATTTCCTCCTTTCACACACCCTTCCAAACTCCTCTACCAAGTGTCTCAATCTCTCCTCTGAATCAGCCACCAGTGCAGTATCATCTGTAAACAGCAGCTGCATCAGATTCCACTCTCTACTTACAACATTCACCAGACTCAGACCTCCACCTAAAACTCTTGCATTCACCTCCCTTACAACACCATCCATATAATTATTAAACAACCAAGGCGACATCAAATCCCTGCCGCAGCCCCACTCTAATGGGAAACCAATCACTCACAGTATTTCCCACTCTTACACACGCTCTGCTATTTACATAAAAAGTTTTCACTGCTTTTAATAACCTACCATCAAGTCCATACAATCTTAAAACAGTCCACAAAGCTTCCCTATCAGTGCTATCGTACGCTTTCTCTAAATCCATGAATGCCCAAAACGCATCCTTGCCTTTTGCTAAATACTTTTCACACACTTGTCTCACAGCAAACACCGGATCCACATATCCCATCCCTCTTCTAAAGCCGCACTGCTCATCCTCAAGCACTCCCTCTGTACCCTCTCTAACTCTTAATTAACACTCTGCCATACACCTTACCTACAACACTCAAGATACATATATATATATATATATATATATATATCTAGATATATATATATATATATATATATATATATATATATATATATATATATATATATATAATCATGGCAGTTGTATCAGAGAGCCTCGGAGGGTCCAATACCTGCCCAGGGCCCCAACCAAATGGGCAGACTCGCATGGCCATGTGGAATGTGAGTGGTGTGAATGAGGAGAGCAAGAGGGTGGAAGTGGTGAATGTGTTCAAGAGTGCGAGATATGCTGTGATGGGATTGTGTGAAACGAAGATAAAAGGGTGTGAAGTGGAGGAGTGGGAGGGTGTGAAATGTGTAAGATCGGGAATGAATGGGCGAGGAAGATTCAAGGAAGGAGTTGCCTTGTTGATGAATGAGGTGTGGCAGAGGGGAATGAGAGACTACAAATATGTTAGCTCGAGATGTATGTATGTCAAGTTCAAGTTTGAGAAGGTGAAAGTGGCAGTGATTGAAGCATGTGCACCATGTAAGGACAGGAGTCAGAGGGAGAAAGACAGGTTTTGGGATGAGCTGAGTGAAGTGGTGGGAGAAATGCAGGAGCTATAAAGTGATTGTGATGGGGGATATGAATGGAAGAGTAGGCACTGGTCCTGAGGATGACATAATGGGTTGCCATGGAGTACCAGGAGAAAATGATAATGGGAAAAGACTAAAGGATATGTGTCAGGAGAGTAGGTTGTGCATTTGTAACTCGTATTTCAAACACAGAGATGTATATAAATATACATGGTATAAAGGGAATGGGGATCGTGTTGAAAGAAGCCTGATTACGTGCCCGTAGAGAGGTCGATGATGGGAATGGTTGCTGATACGGGGGCCGTGAGAGGACGATGTGGAGGTCTGTCAGATCATATGATTGTGTAATGCAAGATCAAGCTGAAAGGAGTGAGGTGGATCAGGAGAGAGAGAAGCAGTCAGGGAGAAAGACTGAAAGTTGAGAAGCTGAGGATCAAAGAAATGGCAGATGAATACAGGACCAAAGTAGAGGACGAGTTAGACTTACTGAATTGAAATGAAATGGATCTGGACAGACTGTGGAATGCATATAGGGACTGCTTAGTTAGGAATGCTAAAGCGGTATGTGGTGTGGCAAGAGTAACAACAAAGAAGAAAGGTACGGCATGGTGGGAAGAGGAGGTAAAGAGAGCGGTGGAGGAAAAGAGGAAGAAGTGGCTAAAGTGGTTACATGATAGGGGTTCAGTAGAAATAAGAACTGAATATGTTGAGAGCAAGAAGCACGTAAAGAGACTAGTGAAGAGGAAAAAGAAGGAGGTAAATGAGGATCTAGGAAGAAAAATGAATGCAAACTATTCTGAAAATAGAAAGTTGTTCCGCAAAGAGGTGCGGAAATGTAGAAGTGAAAGCAGTAAGAAATGGGATGGTGTGAAGGATGCAGGTGGTAGATTATTAACCCATGGAGATGAAGTAAGGACCAGATGGAAAGAATATTTTGAAAGCCTGATGAATGGGGATAGAGAGAGCAGAGCAGCTATAAACATGATTGGTTTTGGGGGTGTGCAGAGAAGGATTGCAGTGCCAGGAGACGTGACACTCGCACAGGTGAAAAGTGCTGTGAAGCGGCTGAAAAATGGGAAAGCAGCTGGGGTTGATGAGGTGTATGCAGAGATGCTTAAATTTAATGGAGAGAATGGAATGAAGTGCTTGTTGGAGATATGTAAGAAGGCAGGGATGAGTGAAACTGTGCCTGCAGAGTGGAAGAAGGCTGTGACTGTACCCCTGTACAAAAATAAAGGTGAACGAAGTGAGTGTAAGAATTATCGTGGCATAACCTTACTGAGTGTGGTAGGGAAGGTATATGGAAGAATTATTATAGAGAAAGTATGAGAGATATCAGAAGTCCTAGTGAGTGATGAACAGGGTGGCTTTAGGAGTGGCAGTGGATGTGTGGACCAAATATTTGCAGTGAAACAGATAGTAGAGAAGGCTTGTGAGAAGGACCATAAGGTGCTTATGGCATTCATGGATCTGGAAATAGCATATGACAGGGTGGACAGAGAAGGATTGTGGGAAGTTTTGCGCATATACGGTGTAGAGAGTAAGCTGTTAGGTGCCGTCAAGAGTTTTTATGATGGTAGTGAACAAGTGCCAGGGTTAATGGGCATCTAAGTGAATGGTTCACAATTAGTGTGGATGTGCGACAAGGCTGTGTGATGTCCCCATAGTTGTTCAATGTATATATGGATGGGGTGATGAGAGAAGTGAAAACACAAGTAATGGAGAGAGGGATGACATTAGTAATGAATGGTGATGGATGGAATATCTCAAATTTGTTGTACGCTGCTGATGCAATACTGCTTGCAAGTACTGGACCAGAATTTGGTAGGCTAGTGCAGAGTTTTGCTGATGTCTGTAAGAGTCGTTCCTTGAGAGTATATGTAGAAAAAAGCAAAGTGATGGTTACTGAGAGGGAAGGTGACTCCCAGTGCACTGTAACAGTGAATGGAGAGTGACTGGAACTGGTGAGAGTTCAAATACCTGGGTACAGTGATAGAAAAGAGAGGAAAAAGTGCAAAAGAAGTTGAAAGTAGAGTGGCACAAGGAAGAAAAGTAGATGGTGCAATGAAGGCCCTTGATAAGAAACAGAAGCTTGAATGTTGCAGCTGCACGAGGCTTACTTGAAGGAGTGTTAGTGCCAACTTTAACATATGGATGTAGGACTATGATGTGGCATGCAAATGAAAAGTCAAGAGTAAGAGCAGTGGAGATGTGGAGTACAGAGGGTGGGTAGGATACAAAATAATGTGATTCGTGAAAGATGCGGAGTGAGGAAGTCGGTGGACACCAGAATTGAAGAGAGTGTACTGAGATGGTATGGACATGTGGAGAGAATGGATAACAATAGAGTGGTGAAGAAGGTATAATTGAACGAATTCGAAGGAGGGAGGAGGCGAGGTAGGCCAAGGAGAAGGTGGAGAGATATAGTGGATGAATGTGTGAGGAAGAGAGAAGTCGATGAGGCTAGGGAACTGACAGGAGATCGAACTGGCTGGATGAATTTTGTGAGGAGATATGCATGATCAGGGATTTTTGGCACCCCTTTTTAATGTGGCAGCGTCTGGATTGACTCTGTCGGATATGATATATGAAGCTACAGAACGTGGTGTATGTTTTTGGCGTATCCAATAGAGCCAGGATTCCGGGGGCTTGGATGATGAGTGAATGGAATCGTGGCCCATTGGATTGGTCAATTTTGGGCTGTCTGGACATTGCTACTCCTCATCCTGCCCTTGTGTGGGAAAGGAGGTCCGGATGATGATGATGATGATGATGATGATGATGATATATATAGTAAGACCCCACTACAACGGACTAATTGAGACCCAAACCATTCCGAAAAATGTAAAATTCCGATAAACGCGACTTCCGGACTTCTCCCTGCTAATCCGAACTTTTTCCGATATATCAGATATTAGCCTGGATTGCGTGAACAGTTTTTAAATTGTTTTGACTACCATTGTGGTACTGTACTGTGTTATAACTTCTCTACATTAATCAAAGGGTATAATATATATATATAATTATACTGTAATTTACAGTGATAAATATGTCTTTTATTTACCTTATTATGGTGAACATAACTGAAGTGGTCAGGCAGTCCGGACTGCTTCTGACATTATCGTACTTTTTCCAATATATAGGAATTTAGTCTGGTAGCTCCTTGAGTTCGATAAAAGTGAATTCCTGTCTATTGAAGTCCATTATATGGGGGTTTTACTTCTTTATATATATATATATATATATATATATATATATATATATATATATATATATATATATATATATATATATATACAGTAAATGCAAATTTCTCAGTCTTATCTCTCCACCACCTGTCTGGGCTTCTGCTGTGCTTACAGTCTCTTGGTGTCCAGTCAGTCAGCCTCATGCTCCATTGGTTATCCCTTATTCTTGCATCATGGCCTTCTCATCTTCATTTCTGTTCTTTTATATCTTCCATAATGTCTTTGACTTTAGTTTGCTCTCTCACCCAAGTTGATTTTTTCCTGGCTCTTAAAGATATTCCCAACACTGACCTTTTCATTACTCTCTGAGAACGGATTAGATTATTTTCTATCGATTTTTCTGTTCTCAGGTATCACAACTGTAAGTTATAGCTGGCATCATACATTCTTTATATTCTTTTCGTTTCATACAAATTGGCAAGCTACTTTTCATAATGCCTCTGTGTTTACCGAAAGCTTTCCATCCAATTGTAATGTGTCATTTTATTGCAGTATCATGATCTTTCGTTAATTTTAGTATATGCCCCAAGTAATATTGTACTCGTCGACTTATTTTGATGACGCTCTTTGGTGTATTTGGATTAAACATTAATTTTTACTCCGGTTCATTTTCAGCTCTACTTTGAGATTTTCTCTGTTGATGTCATTTAACATTGCTTGCAATGTCTCTACTGTTTCTGAGATTAGGACAATGTCATCTGCAAATCATAAATGAATTAGCTGTTCTCCATCTATGCTTACTCCTTTGTTCTCCCAGTCTAGCTTTCTGAAAATACTTTCTAGGCATGCTGTAAATAATGTTGGTGAAATTGTATCTCCCTGACGCATGCTCTTAATCTTAATTATATCTGAATCTTTATGTAATTTAACTGTAGCAGTTCCCTCTTTATATATGTTTTCAAGCAGTTTTACAATATTCTCATTTACTCCTTGTTCTCGCAATGAATTTGTGTTCCACTAAGTGTTCGTAATCATCAAAACCTAATCACAGTGGTTTATATTATTCTGTAGTTTTCTTAATTAGCTATTTCATTGTGTGTAGATGATCAGTAGTCGAATACCCGTTTCGTAATCCTGCCTGTTCCCGAGGTTGGTTTTGGATGGAATTATGAAACTGAAGACTAGGAGAACGAGACGAGGTGTGTGTGTGTGTGTGTGTGTGTGTGTGTGTGTGTGTGTGTGTGTGTGTGTGTGTGTGTGTGTGTGTGTGTGTGAAATCCAAGAATGTTTTTGATGGTTTGCAAATGAACTGTATGTGCAAATCTGTCCTGTCTCCCCTAGGGGGACATCAGTGAATAAGTTTTTATTATCAAAGTAAGCTATGTAGATTCGATGAAAATATTGTAATTGCTATTTTCACAAGCAAAAGTGGCAGAGTTACGTATTGTATAAACACTGGTAGCGAGAGGGCTTAATACAGGGAAAAAAGTTGCAAGATTGTAGATGTGGGTAGTGATAGCCGAAAGAACAGGCCTGATGGGGCAAGACGGGTTTATGTACTTTAGGCAATCCAAACGAAATCCCAGAACAGATCCAAATGCGAAGGTTATTATAAATGTCATAGGTAATTGATTTATCTTTTAGTGTTCTTAATAGTCTTTTAAATTTTTTCTATTGTAATTCCAGAACAGGAAAAGGAATCAACATTTAACATGAGAAATTTTTAAGTATCAGTGACGATAGATTCAATTTCTTCAGTTTACTTACTCTTATCCAAGATTGCTATTCCTCTTCCTGCATCTGGCCTGATAACAATCATACAATTATCCTGTTTTAGATATTTTTTTATAGTGATTTTTGGCTTATTAAGGAAAGACTTTGAAAAGCTATTGACATTACTATACGAGCTATGAGCAATTTTGGAAACTTTATTCTAGGCTACTAGTGCTTTAAAAAGTCAGTTGACTTAATTGGTGGACTGTAATTGCCAGTGTTAATAACAAATTGATAAACTCTTCAAACTTCATGAAATAACTGACAGACTTGGGTTTAGATACCGAAAGACTAAAATCCAAGACAACAAACGATGCATCCTTTTCAAGTGCAATTGGGTTCTACTGGACAAATTTGTAATTACATCAGCACTGACGGAAAAGTTAGGAATTCATAGTTTTTTTTTAGTTTTTTTTCGTGTTATAGTTTGGTAACCGTAAGTTTCTTATCAGAATTATGACTTATTTTTGCAGTAAGTATTTTGAAATCTAGCCAAGAAAGTAAGTTCTTGAATTCCGTTAAACAGTGAAGATAATCTGTATTTTATTTGCGTGAGGAGTTTTGTTTTTAATTTCAAAGAAAGTTTTTTAATGAGCATGGACTTATGCATACGGCTGTCACTGGAATACGAGTTTAGGAAAAAACTTTGTAGTCCTCACAAGTGGTTAAAAAGGTTAAGTCCTGAGCTGCCTTGTGAGGAGTCCGGTGTAGGCGTTCTAGTCGGCGATATGCGACAAGTGTTGGTCGGCCATAACAAGTTTGTATGACGTCAGCAATTGAGGATCCACTGGGGAACTATATGGAATATACAAACCTGAAGACCAGGAGAAGGGGACGAGTTAATTGCAACATATTCTTGATTTATTGATGTGGCGTTTAGAGGAATTCCATCATCCTCACATATAGGTAAAATATATACAACACCGTTAAAAGCAAGAAAAAGGCTATTAAAAATACATACAGTTATAGATAAACGAAATAAAAAGAAATACTGCAACTTAGTTTACATTGAGTATACACTGGAGGAAGCACACAAAGCAGCTGAGTGCCACAAGGTATAGTAATGAGATATAACTGTAACGTGCCAGTGCCATTTCATTTCGGTGAACTGTTCCTTATGAATCCAATATATAGCTGTGTACCTCTTAATTTAAAGACAGAACGCTGGATAATATTCGTTTAACAAAAACTGTGGTTACTACACAGGGCCTTATCTATATTCGAGACACATTGTATTAGCACTGCTGACCAAACTGCACACGCCCGTAAGCTTTAGTCTATGTAACCTTGTCGTGTCTATGTCACTTGTTATTACTCAGACCATTCAGCGAGGCAGTATTGGTGGTATTCAGGGCTATTAAGCTCCAAGAGTTCCATTTACGTCCAAGATCAGATCTTTATTTTGGCTGATTTGCATGTCTTTGTTTCAAAGGAATTTATTTTACAGGCTTTGCTTACTGTCTTCGTTTATTTAACACGTGAATAAATTCATGACCAGTCACATAATTCAGGACCATTTTGGACAATTTCAGTCCCATTCTGGGCATTTTAGGACCTCTCAGAACCACTAGGTCATATCAAACCCGGTCTGTGTAGATGAGTCAAGGTCCATTCAGATAAGTCAAGGTTCATTCAGGTCAATCAAGTCCATTCAGGTAGGTCAAGGTCGTCCAGGTCTAAGAAGGTCCATTCAGGTGAGTCAAGATCCATCCTGA
>NC_136980.1:27872729-28040229 GCF_032717465.1 Coenobita brevimanus
TGTGAGTGTGAAGGAGATGGCGCGGGTATGGGGGCAGAGGAGGGTTTGGTGATAGGTTGGAATCAAGTGTGAGGTTGCAATGTATGACCTGGACGGTGTGACTGAGTTAATTTAGTAAGGATGGATGTCAATATAATGCAAACACTTTATTTAAAAAAAATTACATAGATGTATGAAGAGTTAGTGTTGTCAGGTAAGCTACAGAAGTTTGCTGGGTTCGAACACAGGTTTGAATGCTTTCATTCCCTCTCGAATTAACATGAAACGTTTCCCCAGGAGGTATTCGTGACAGTATAACATTATTTTTTGTTGACCCGAAAAGAAAGCCAGTATATTATATATATATATTGTTACGGAACAGAGAGAGATAATGAACACTTTAAGTGAGAATACTAAAATCACTACTGTCCCGCAAAGTTCCAGGTTCAAAACAAATGACTTAGGTAAAATTACAAGTTAAAGTTTAATGCTCAAACTAACAACTAAACATTCAGGACTCATAAGGATAATGTAATGGCAAAACAGGTTACATATATGATTAACTGCAATAGCCTCTATTAACACGAATTTAGCAAGAGCAAATTTATCTAAGTCAGCCCTGATAAAATGAGAAAACCGGATAATGCTGAGTTAAAGCAAGATATAATATTATTACAGATACAAAATATTACTAATACTGGCTGACAGTATGGAACCAATATGAAACATAAAATCTTTACCAGGCTTATGAATTAACGCTTTAGGCTATACAGTACAAGAAAAATGGTAATAACACTTATACTCAAATTATACAGCAGCTAGATGGCAGGAGACTTCCTGAGCACTCACAAAAATAATAATATACTGTACAGGGGAGGACAGAGATGTGAACTGAATGAGGAGTAGATCTAAGTGGCAACTAATGCAGAGACTGAGCTCATTATATAGGGGGCCGGCAGAGCTTGATTCAACTTGTACGAAGGACGCGCAAATGAAGGCATAGGGAACGAAGAGTTGACAATCCTGCTCTGAACAACCGAAAGAACGACTTACTCTACTATAAGGGGAGAAAGGGGGAGTGAGGTAGAACACGCAAGCCTGGTCACTATGGAAGCCACGTGGGGAATCGTGAACAAACATGCAGCATACTGTACATTAAGATCATACAAAGGATGATGCAATGATGAACAAAACTGTATCATAAGTTAGAATTATACAAGGGATGATTAAATCATAGGCTATGTAACACCTCCCCACAAAGAAAAAGAAATTTACAAAGGAAATTTCTTATTACTCTAAAACAATCTGTCTAAAGTCTAGATAAGCAATCTGCAATAACATTTTCTTTCCCCTTGACATGTTGTATGTCTAATGAATACTCCTGAAGAAGTAGACTCCATCTTGTCAATCTCCGATTTTTATCTTTAAACTGACTAAGGAATTTCAGTGGGTTATGATTGGTATAAATGAATATGGGGTCAAAACCAGAACACAAATAAAATGAAAAATGC
Source organism: Coenobita brevimanus (assembly GCF_032717465.1). Classification (NCBI taxonomy): domain Eukaryota; kingdom Metazoa; phylum Arthropoda; class Malacostraca; order Decapoda; family Coenobitidae; genus Coenobita; species Coenobita brevimanus. The sequence goes on from NC_136980.1 coordinate 27,874,220, forward strand.
TGTAAACCCAAAATCAAGGCCAAAAGCTCTTTCTCAATAGTTGAGTAGTTCTTTAGAGGTGGAGTGAACTTCTTACTGTAATAAGATACAGGGTGTTCAATACCCTGATCATCCTCTTGCAGCAAAACAGCCCCAGCTACTGTATCACTTGCGTCAACAGCCATCTTAAAAGGCTTAGCAAAATTTGGAGTGGCGAGCACTGGCTGACTTAATAGGATAGCTTTAAGTTTACTGAAAGAGGATTCACAGTTATCGGTCCGAACAAATTTAACTCCCTTTTTTAGTAGGTCTGTAAGTGGTGATACAAGAATTGAAAAGTTAAGAACAAATCTCCTGTAATAACCTACCATTCCCAAAAATCTTTGTAGCTCTTTCCTACTTTTAGGTCTGGGAAGATCACTTATAACCTGAACCTTAGCTCCTGGTGGTGCAACATGTCCATCACCAATTACGTACCCAAGGTACTGAACTTTACCAATTACGTACCCAAGGTACTGAACTTTAGCTTGACCAAACTCACACTTTGATAAATTAGCTACAAGATTAGCCTGAACCAAACGCTCAAGAAATTTACTGACATGGCATAGGTGATCTTTACAGTTGTCACTGAAGATTAATACATCATCAATATAAACAACACACCCTGCCAAACCCTCTGTTACAACATTCATGAGCTTCTGAAAAGTGGCTGGTGCATTCTTCATACCATATGGCATTACAGAACATGCAAAAGTCTTTCCTAGTATTACAAAACATGAGATCTCCCTAGCACGTTCAGTCACAGGTACTTGCCATTATCCCTTTAACAAACCAAACTTACTTATGTACCTAGCCTTTCCGATCTTGTCTATGCAATCTTCCATGCGAGGGAGAGGGTAAGTGTCTGTTTTGGTTATCTGATTAACATGTCTTTAGTCGATGCAAAGCCGCTGTGACCCACCTGGCTTAGGGACTAGAGTGACAGGAGAACTCCACTCAAGCTGACAGGGCTCAATCATCTTGTGGTCCAACAGGTAGCCAAGCTCCTTCTGGATGAGAGGAACTTTCACTGGGTTCGCACGGTAAGGAGGCAGTTTAATTGGCTTTGCGTCTCCAACATCGACATCATGTATCAACACAGTGGTTCTTTCTGGAGTGTCACGGAACACTTGCGGGTACTCCTGCAGTAATACCGAAAACTCCTGCCTTTCCTCGGGAGCTAGATGAGAAAGCTTAGTCTGGAGATCATTCATGATATCAGGATTCTTCCCCAAACTATCACTCAGGCTCATACTGCATGGGAGAGCTTCACTTGCAGACTCGGGTGGAACAGCTACAGTGCAGACTGGGTTATTTTCATCCCGCCTGTGATATAACTTTAGCATGTTGATGTGACAAAGTTGCTTGTTCTTTCTACGATCTGGTGTAGCGATGACATAGTTGATATCACTGAGTTTCTTCTCCACGAAATAAGGACCACTAAACTTGGCTTGAAGAGGTTGCCCATGAACCGGTAGCAGAATCAAAACCTGATCTCCTGGCTGAAAGTGGTGTAACCTGGACTTCTTATCATACCAAGTCTTCATCTTCTCCTGAGCAGCTCCTAAATTCTCTCTAGCCAGCTGTAAAGCAGTGGACAGCCGTTCTTTGAACTTCATCACATACTCCAGCAGGTTGATGTCATCTTCCTCCGACAGCCAGCATTCCTTGAGTAGCTTAAGGGGTCCTCTTACTTCATGGCCAAACAGTAGTTCAAAGGGTGAGAAGCCCAGTGATTCATTTGGAGATTCTCTTGTGGCAAATACAATGAATGGAAGACCTTTATCCCAATCTTTCTGATGTTCCAAACAGTATTTCCTGAGCATCGATTTGAGTGTTTGATGATATCTCTCCAACGCTCCTTGGGTCTGGGGATGGTGAGCTGAAGACGTGATCTGGGTGATGCCCAACTCTTTCAGAGACTGCTTGAAAACATTTGACATGAAATTACTTCCCCAGTCTGACTGTACCTCCTTGGGCAGACCAAACTTTGTGAAGAACCCTAGCATTTCCTTAACCACATTCTTTGCTGAGATATTTCTAAGTATAATGGCTTCAGGATAACGAGTAGCCATATCAATCATGGTCAACACAAGAAAATCCTGAAGAAGTCTTAGGAAGAGGGCCCACATTATCCACCAACAGACGGGTGAATGGCGCCTCAAAAGGAGGAATGAGAACTAGAGGTGCAACCTTTTTGGTCTGATTACACTTACCCACAACTTGACAGGTGTGACAAGACTTACAATACCAGGAAACATCTCTGAAGATACCTGGCCAGTAGAAGTGTTTCAAAATGCGTGCCACAGTCTTTCTCACTCCAAGGTGTTCTGCCAAACTGGAATCATGAGCCACTCTAATGATATCCTGCCTACAAACACGAGGGATGACAACTTGATGTACAATGGGGGAGGCGGTGGCTGAATCGGTAGAGTGGTGGCTTGCAGTCCCAATGGACCCAAGTTCGAATCCCGACTAGGGCAGGGAACAGTTTAAGGATTTGAATTTCATAAAAGCAGACTTTCCTGATCTACCAGAAGACCCGCCGACATGTCGTAAAAGTACACCCGCTAATACCAGTACACCAGTTCTGTATGAGAGAGCCCTGCATGTATTCAATATGGATGGTGGGTGTTAGCGCCGAAGTGGTGACATGTGGAGGTATAGGAGGACTACTGGGCCTTGGGATAGGCAACTGCCCCCAAGAAATAGGCCCTGAAGCCTTTGCCCAGAGTCGGACACAAAAAAAAAAAAAAAAAACTCCCATTCACAGTCGGCTGATGCTGTTGGGGGTCTCCACTTCCTCACAAGTACTCCTGACTTTATATAATAACAAGTAGAAGCACCAGCTGACTCTTCCTCACTGCAAGCAGAGTTAGCTAAACCTTTCAACTCAGGGTCAGCAACCTGCAACTCAACCAACTCTTGACGAGACAAATTATCAACACTACGGGGTACTGCCTCATCTGGTGAGTGGTCCAAATTAGCAAGAAAAGTGTCAGCTAGGATAACATCATCATCATCATTATCCTCTAAGGCACCAGTAAATTTAGACTTAGCCCTAGTGACCGCACATGCAGAGAACACATCAGGGACATCACAATCCTGGGTCGCAGTCACTGGTTCATTAGACAACTGAGGGGCTGGACACACTTGACTTCCACCAATATCATTTCCAAGTAAGAAAGTTACACCTGACATTGGGAATGTCTCAACCAACCCAACCATAACGGAACCATTAACAAAACCAGACTCTAAATTCACTGCACAGAGGGACAGAGAAGTAATTATTCCCTACACCTAGTAAGATTACAGTTTCATCAGAGGAATTAACATTAGAGCCTAGAACACTGGTCAGCATAAGGGATTGTCAAGCACCTGTATCACGATATATTTTAACTGATTTCCTGTCATTACTGTCCAGAGGACTGACAAAACCATCAGACAGGAAATTAGCACATGAACTCTTGAGAGTGTCACCCACGTTACTGCTCAAAAGAGGAGCTTCATCATGAGAATTTAATTTACCCCTCAAAGCAGGTTCAGTTGACTCGGGTTAAGAATTCTGGGAACTCTCAAGGGTGGACGCTAGACCAATTGACTGAATATTTAAAGACTCCTTTTTGTTCACATCACGCTGTCTCGTCTCCTGAAACATTTCTTCGTAGTATGACCAAGCTTACTACAATAAGTACATTTACTTTTCTGAAATCTAGAGGTGGAGCTGGTATTTACTTCCTGAGAAACATCATCTTTATTCTCTTTCCTGTTACCTGTACTCTGAGTAGAGGCAACGTACTTACTCTCAGCTTTCCTTTTTTCTTTAGAATATCTCTTGTGAATGAGAACATATTCATCAGCTAAAACTGCAGCATCAGACAAATTATCTATTCTTTTCTCATCAAGATATAGGCTTACATCTTTATTAATACACCTTTTGAAGTCTTCCAGCAAAATCATCTGCTTAAATTTATCAAAATCAGAATTTACATTCTTAGAATTTAACCACTGCTCTAACAGATCTTCTTTGATTTTTGCATACTCAACATGGGATTGCTTATCTTGCTTATAAGTTGTCCTAAATTTTACTCTATAGGCTTCAGGAACAAGCTCATAGGTCTTAAGAATCAAGCTCTTAACTACATCATAATCATCAGATTGATCCTGAGGCAAAGATGCATAAGTTACTTGAGCTTTACCGGTGAGAACACTCTGAAGGAGTAGTGGCGAATACTTTTTGGGCCAATCAGAACCTGTAGCTACCCTCTCAAACAACTGATAATACTTTGTTAAATCAGATTCATTAAAAGGAGGGACAAGTTTAACATTTTTAGCCACATCAAAATCATCAGAGCTAGATGATCCAGTTCCACCTTGTTTCATGTGATACTCATGGTCTGCCTGAATCCTAGCAAGTTCAATTTGTGCCTGAGCCTGTGCCTGTGCCTCCTGAATATGAGCCTGAGACTCAGCCTCCTTAGCACGTGCCTGAAGCTCAGCCTCCTTAGCACGAGCCTCCTGCAATGCTAGCTGAAACTTAGCTATTTCAATCTGCGTTTGCTCATCTGGAGGAGTTACATTAAACAAGCTTTTATTAATCATGCCAACAATTTGATCTTTAGAATGATGAGAGTGAACAGCAATTCCCAATTGTTGAGTAACAAGCTTAAGTTCATTCTTTGTTCTGTTTTCTACATCACATACTGTTTGCACATTTGACAAAAAATCTTTGGCTTTATCAAGAGTAGTAATAGTAGACATCATGAATAAATCACAGTCACAATATATCAAGCAATATCCTAATGATAATATCCTGAATATCCTGGCGAGGTCGCCAAATTAATGTTACGGAACAGAGGGAGATAATGAACACTTCAAATGAGAATACTAAAATCACTACTGTCGTGCAAAGTTCCAGGTTCAAAATAAAAACTTTAGGTAAAATTACAAGTTAAAGTTTAATGCTCAAACTAACAGCTAACCATTCAGGACTCATAAGGATAATGTAATGGCAAAACAGGTTACATATATGATTAAGTGCAATAGCCTCTATTAACACGAATTTAGCAAGAGCAAATTTATCTAAGTCAGCCCTGATAAAATGAGAAAACCGGATAATGCTGAGTTAAAGCAAGATATAATATTATTACAGATACAAAATATTACTAATACTGGCTGACAGTATGGATCCAATATGAAACATAAAATCTTTACCAGGCTTATGAATTAACGCTTTAGGCTATACAGTACAAGAAAAATGGTAATAACACTTATACTCAAATTATACAGCAGCTAGATGGCAGGAGACTTCCTGAGCACTCACAAAAATAATAATATACTGTACAGGGGAGGACAGAGATGTGAACTGAATGAGGAGTAGATCTAAGTGGCAAGTAATGCAGAGACTGAGCTCATTATATAGGGGGCCGGCAGAGCTTGATTCAACTTGTATGAAGGACGCGCAAATGAAGGCATAGGGAACGAAGAGTTGACAATCCTGCTCTGAACAACCGAAAGAACGACTTACTCTACTATAAGGGGAGAAGGGGGGAGTGAGGTAGAACACGCAAGCCTGGTCACTATGAAAGCCACATGGGGAATCGTGAACAAACATGCAGCATACTGTACATTAAGATCATACAAAGGATGATGCAATCATGAACAAAACTATATCATAAGTTAGAATTATACAAGGGATGATGAAATCATAGGCTATGTAACAATATATATATATATATATATATATATATATATATATATATATATATATATATATATATATATATATATATATATGTGTGTGTGTGTGTGTGTGTGTGTGTGTGTGTGTGTGTGTTTGTGTGTGTGTATATATATCTATATAACTTCTTAGAAATTTTTTCATTTATCCTCTGCCATCCCATTATAAACATCTGCCTGCAAACATTGCCAGTGTTCTTTTAGACAGAATTACATGGGAAGTCCTAATTATAAGCTTGGTCTCCGTGACTATCATTCCTATCAAACATTACAAAATGAAGGCAAAGAAGCATACCTTTGACGGCAAACAAGTATTATATATGCAGCAATGTAGACAGACTCAGAGAACAGTGTGATACGAAACAAACTACATACCCTCTTTGCACTATGAGAATACGTCGGACACATAAATTATCATTGGCTACTGATACTGTGATGTGAGCGACTCTCCAAGCCCTCCCACCCACGGCCACCCTTCCTTCAACTCACAGTTACCAGACATGTTTGGTCTGGTTGCTACTTTCGTGACTATTCGTCGACCACCAGTGGTCCGAACAGTGGGTAATGTGGAACATTCCCTGACTGTGCATTGATTCTTTTGCACTGCTTCAAACTTGCTAACAGCTGCACTGATGAATGATGCACAGCCTGACGAAACAATATTTCCTAGAATGCACACACATCACTCAGGTCATACAACTGTGTAGTACACAGATCAAACCAAACTCTAACGTCCCTTGACGACTCTGCTCTAACGGCTCTGCCATATCGGTAATTTTTATTACCATTTAATACAACACTGATATTACCGGGAACACTCTTACTTCAGTCAATCTGTGGGATGGAATTATTTTACATTATCTGCAGGATTCAGGGGCCTAATCTACATAATTAGGGCTGACCATCTCTTCAGTCTTTGCTAAATGACGATCAGTTGTTCTTGCCCAGTTATCTGTTATATTCTCATGCATCACCTGAAGCTCTTCTAGGGAATTCAGGTCAGAGGATTTTGTTGTTGTTTTTTACTTCACAGTATGTAATGGTATTTTGTTGGAGTTCAAACCCCTCAGGGCAATCATAAATTCTGCAGGTTCTGTGACATGTAAGCACTTCAAGTGGCCTGTCACACTGTTGTCCCCGTTTGAGGGCACCGTTTCTGTCTCCTTTGTACAAAACAATGAGGATCTGGTTAAGAAGCTAGAATCCTTTAATGTTTTTTATCATTACAAACAAGTTAGTTCCCATGAACCGTGCTAGCTTTCCTGACAAATGTTTTGGGTAGCAACACTGATAGTGTTCCCTGTGAAAACATAATCAAACTGATAAGATTGTTGGTAGATAATTCATCTTTTGTTTTTGAGAGCAACCATTTCACACGAAAAAGTGGTATGGCCATAGGTATTCCTCTCTTGTGCTGGCCAGTATTTACATGGAATACTTTGAGAGTAGTTTGCTGATTTTTGTAGAGGAGAAAGAGAAAAATTTGGCACCAATACGTTGATTACATCCTGTTCTTTTCAACCAACAACCTTTCATTTGATGAATTTTTACTTCGACTAAAATCCTTAGCCCCATCCATAAAATTCACATATTAACTCGACATGGATAATAAACTGCCCTCCTTGGATGCAGAGGTCATCAGGGATAAAGTGTTCTGAATACTAAGGTATACAGAAAACCTACAGAAATAATGTCCCATGTGCATTATTTTTCGAATGATCACATTAATGTAAAAAATATCTGCCTTCTTATCTACGTACTTGAGGGCATATAGAAAAACTATAAATGACTTAGAGCACAGGGAAGAAAGTTAAATAACATTCAGCATAACAACCCAGTGTCATAATGCAGTGGACACAAATATAATTGACAAAAACGCCGGACAAACCGAAGAACCCTTGTCCTCCCTCTCAGTGAAAATCTTGATGTTGTTGACATATTGAGAAAACTTAATGTACAACACATGTAGGCTTCAGGTATGAGAACATCATCAAGAGAATTCTCATCATGAATAGCCTGTCCAGCAATTCCCCTCCTATATGCAAAATTCTATGCGAAAACAGTAATAAATATTTTATAGGACAATCTGAAATTGACTTGGAAACCAATAAAGCATCAGTAATGTATAGTGCAGTATATCTCAAACTTTTTCACATCATTCTTCTTCTAATCCTCGTGGCCCCCAATTTAGTTTTCTCTCAAACCTCTCACAAATAATGGTTAAAAAATAATGTTTTGGTAGTCTCTATTTATTTTAATTCTTACAGCTATCAGTCAGAATGCATATTTTGTTATATATCAGTGGGATGGATGACTCTGTTTGCTTTCAGTTAGTCGACTGAATCGAGTTTGAGTAACTGGTAACGTACATCTCATATCTGGGTCCACATCCAACTGGTGTCGGCTTTTACTTCTTATATGTAAAAGAGTGATACGTGGAACACCAGAACACAGTCAGAGATTTCTCTTCATAAAGGTGTCTAGCAACAGAACCATTCCTGAAGTCAAGGAGTTCGTCTTGAACATCATCGGGAATGGCAGCAATGTCAAGAGTGTCAGAGAAAGGATTCCTCACCAATTTCCCTTCTTCCTCCTCGAATTCCGGGAATTATCTTTTGAGCTCACTATCCAAGGATTACAAATGCTGAATTATTTCACATTTGAGTCATGGGTCAAGTAGGTGATCCTCTTCAATATCGTCAAGAACAGTAGAAAGATTCTTAAACATGGCAACAGTTTCAACACTCAGTTTCCTTTGCCAGCTCTGGAGTTTGGTAGAAATGAGGGAATACAGTGTATGAGGTGAAATACATTAATTTTCTTTTCTTACTTTGTAGTTTTAGATTTTCTCTGTTCAGCTGCTCACAAACGTCAGGTATGCAAGACGTGTCTCCCACAACACCTGGTTGAAGAGACTTAATGGATCATCCTTCCCTTTCATTTCTAGTAGTTTAAGTTCTGTCCGAAGCTCAGTTACTCTGTTGACAACATTACCCTTGGAAAGCCATCGCACACTGGAGCAAATGAGAAGGGATTCGCGCTCTGACTCCATGTCTTCACAGAATTTCCGGCAAAGTCGAGAGTTCAAATCTCCTGTATTCACAGAGTTGACACATTTTACCACTGCCTCAAGGATCTTGCAAAGGGGATCAGGGAAGGTTTTTGACGCCAGTTTAAAACGATGGATCATTCAGTGAATCACTTTCGTATTCGGAGCTACTTCCTTGACATGCTTCTGTAGCCTCGATTATAATCCCAGCATCACCGGAGCCCCATTAGTACAGACTCCACAACAATTTTCTCAGGCTATTCCGTTAGCTGTGATGAAAGAGGTCAACTTTTCCATCACATCTAAAGCTTTTGTGTTAGTTCCTAGCTGTGTACAGAACTGATATTCATTTTTGATGTCATGAATACATACCTAACAAAAGCGAGTAGCTGTGCAGAAGAACTCTTATCAGTTCACTCATTTAAAATTATACTGCAAACATACCAGATGGAGACACTGTAATCGCCTGTATCACTTGCCTCATGATATCGCTGACATTTCACTAATTCTTCGTTTCACTGTGTCGTTTGACAAGATCTGTTGAATCTTATGTACACTTGACTCTCCAAGAACCCGCTTGACCATCTTCACAACACATGGCTTTTATTAAAGATTCACCTATCGTGTGAGCCTTTTTCTTCCTTGTTGTTTCAAGGGAAACCTCATATGATGCCTCTGTTACACCTAAGTTTTGTTGTCGAAAAGCACCACTCCCATCCAGACTCTGTTTTCCCAAACCCTGTTCATGGCACTTGAAGAAACTTGGGTCTTTCTCCGCATTCTGAGGGTAGATTGTCGTCAGATGATGCTTCAGCATACTAGGCCTCATACAATCATTCCTCAGCACTTTGAAACACAGAACACACATTGAGATTTCTTGATGCCATCAGCGAGGACTGATGTAAATCCGTTGTTAATGTATTCATCATTGTACTTCCACTTCCTAGCAACACTGGCAGCCATTGCAAATCTATATAAAAAAGCCAAATAGATAGAAACAAACGAATGATAAAATTTAAGTTTATTTGGCCACTTCCACTAATGTCAATTAAATCACTACAGTGATTAAAGATCAATGTAAAAAAAAAAAAAAAAAGGTGATGTCAGGCACAACAACCCTCGGCCTCCAGCAGATAATTTATTGCTGTTAAATAGTGAAATTGTGTCATTATACAATTAAAGGCTAAGGTAATGGCACCAATGTTTTCAAGTTACGCCCTCTGAAAATCCGTGATCTTGCGTTTGACCTTTCAAGGTCACTCAAGGTCAAAGCTCATAGAGCCAAATGAAAGCCCATATGAGACTCCCCATATCTTGATAATACTAAATATCTTTATCTTCAACCAGCTTCGAGTTATAGCCTCCTGAATACCCGTGACCTTGAGTTTGACCTTTCAAGGTTATTTACTGCAAAAGGCCATGGTACCAATTAAAAACCCTATGGGACATGATTAGTTTACATTACAGAAACCAAAACTGAAATGAAATACATGATAAACATTCTGTTATTTTGTTGATCCAAATGTTGTTGGCATGACGAGGATGGCCTTAATGTCACTGAATTTGACAGAAGCCATATCTGGACCTGTGAAAAGAAGAATTCCATTGATTTCTACTTTTTCCGAAGACACAAAATTTCGCAGTCTCCTTCATCTTTACCCTGCATTACAAGGTGTGGTATCAAACTCAGGAAGAATGTAATAATTTACTTGGAGCTCTCCTTCCAATGCAGGAAAGTCATCTTTATTGGTAACCTGGTCATCAGCGATATCAGAATAATGATCTGACAGAACTAATTCTTCACCAGATGATGAATTTTCATCAAAAACTAGTTTTCTGGATTTTGGATTGGTATTGGCGTCCTTCTTTGAGTCCAGGTTTTGAGTAGAGCATCGAGCTTTATATGACCAAGCATTTCCTTGTTTAGGAGTTTCAGTTGCAATCATACTACACTCACTTTTTTGGCCACTTCCTGACTCTTTCCTGGTTGCAGCCATAGGATAGCCTCAGGTTTCCTCAGGAGACTGAAAGCATTGTACAGTAGTACTAGATGCCAAGTTTCCTCCTTAATGAGATGGTCCTGATTCTGGGACCATATCAGTTTGCGTAGGTTCTGGGCAAAGACGGTCAGTAGCTGTACTTGGAGCATAAGCCGAATCGTCAAATACAGTACATTCCCATCAAATGGAAATATGCTTGTTCTTTGAAAACTAGAAGTGATATTTGATGGTGTCATTGAGCGTTTGAAAGCAATGTTTGCCAGTGCTACAATATCATAAACTGTGAGTGGAATTCCTGGTTTCTGCAGAAGTCGTGAATCCATAGGAGGAGCATAGAAGGTCTCGAAAGGTCTATACACCGTCACATCTAAAGGTTGCATTTTATGGCTGCAGTGAGGGTGAATGGTGAGAATGGTCACTCCATTTTCTTTCCCAGTATTAAGCACAGGCAGTGAAATATGCGATTCATAATTATCACAAATGAGCAATGTTGGATTCTCTTTCGATGCAGACGCTTGCTTGAAGATGTGCTTCAAAACCTCATGAAACAGTTGACTGTTCATCCACCCACTTGCACCAGTTAGGCCAAGAGTTCCTGTTGGTGCGTCATTATTATGTGCTCCTTAAAATGACATTGTGTTAAGAGCATTACAAGAGGAATATGGCTTCCATAGAGCATTAATAAAGCAGCAGGGTGTCACCAATGCCCCTCATTGAGCGCTAACAGCCTGACTGACCTGTTTTCCAACGCCCCTCTCCGCAATTTCTTTTCTAGGCTTCTGCACTGTTGTAGTTGAAGTTTCATCAAAGTTGTAGGTACGAGAGCCATCAGCAAATAAGGGATGTAGCCCATAAACCTCTTTGAGCTTAGTATAAAAGCCATGAACATTATGTTTGTTGACCGCTATTGACCCTGACAGACTGCAACTCTCTGTTGTTTTTGTGCTTAAGGAAGGATATTGGTTCATAAATCCATAAAGCCAGTCTTATTCAGTCATTAGGTTCTTTTGCCACGTGTCTGAAACTTGTTTTCCATTTTTTTAGTGCAACCTCATACGCCAACAAGCTCACATTTTTCCGGGTGAGTCCATACTTCATTTTGGAGCAAATGATCAAATAGATAGTGAGTCTCCCTCTGAAAATTTCTTGCGACACGCATAGTCTGGTTGTGGATTGAAAGATTCACCTTCAAAACCTTTCTTGGTCTTTTGCACTTATCAGTGTTATGTATTACCTGCTACTCCATATTTGTTAGCAGCATCCCTAACTCTTGCTCCACTTAATTCCATGGCCACAGCTTGTTCCACTGCTTCCTTGGGGAAACTTCCTATTTCAGTTTTCCTTTTCCTGTTCCGAGCTATGATGAATCTAGAACAGATGGGATATAAAACTGGTATAATTAATATTATATATCATAAATAGCATTTTTGAACAATATGTAATAATATATACTATATATAGTCCAGTACATAGTACAATAAATTATACAGCAAAATATATAATAACATACGTAATATGCATTGTACATAATGTAAATCATTACCCCATAATGAGGCACAATGGGGCACTGTCCCACTGTGCCCCATTTTCAATGTCCCATTGTGCCCCGAGGGGTTATTTTCTACACAAGATTGAATCTGCTATATCAGAAAGTAAGAAAGCACGTGCTAAGGACAACACCTCACTATGCAGACATTTAGTTGCTATACTTCGGTGATTATTAAGTAAGCATTAAGTACAATACATATGAATCACAGAGACTTCCATATTATTAACTCTTCTCCAGTCGTAGAACAATAGCCTTCAGTGCAGAGGACCAGGAGCAGGAAACCCTACCTTGACAACGTTAGTGGAATCACGGCGATGAAAGTGTTGTGTTGCAACAGAGCTGCCAGCCAGATTTGCCAAATACTTTTGAAATGAGTATTGTCCCACCGTACACCGTGTCCCACTGCGCCACACTTGCCCTATGATGCCAGACGAATTGTTTTTCAGTTGCACTAGTGGTAACATGTACATTATTAACTCGAAAGTTTCTTTAATGAAACTTACTCTAACTTATTAGAAATATAAAATAACGAAAAAATGAAGGCAGTATTGTTTGTAAAAAATTCTATTTGTGACAATCAGTGACTTTCTGCCGCACAAAAATTTTGATTCATTTGTGTGTAGTGTTACGGAACAGAGAAAGATAATGTACACTTTAAATGAGAATACTAAAAATCACTACTGTCCCATAAAATTCCAGGTTCAAAATAAAAGAGTTAGGTAAAATTACAAGTTAAAGTTTAATGCTCAAACTAACAACAAAACATTCAGGACTCATAAGGATAATGTAATGGCAAAAAACAGGTTAAATATATGGTTAACTGCAATAGCCTCTATTAACACGAAATTAGCATGAGTAAATTTATCTAAGTCAGCCCTGTTAAAAAGAAAATACACTGGGTAATGCTCAGTTAATGCAAGATAAATTATTACAGATACAAAATATTATTAATGATGGCTGATAGTAAAACTATACACTAAGCACAAAAACCTCACTAGGCCCACAAATTAACACCTTATGCTACACAGTACAAGAAAAAATGCAATAACAGTAATACTCACATTACACACAGCTGCTAGATGGTTGGAGACTTCCTGAGCACTCACAATAATAATAACTGTACAAGGGAGGGCAGAGATGTGAGCAAAATGAGGAGTAGATCTAAGTGGCAATTAATGTAGAGACTGAGCTCATTATATAGGGGCCAGCAGAGCTTGATACAACTTGTAAGAAGGACGCGCAAATGAAGCCATGGGGACAAAGAGTTGACAATCCTGCTCTGAACAACAGAAAGAACGACTTACTCTACTATAACGGTAGAAGGGGGGACTGAGGCAGAACACGCTCGTGATCAAACATGCAGCACACTGCACGTTAGAATTACACAAAGGATGATGAAATCGGAGGCCATGTAACACCTCCCCACAAAGAAAAAGAAATTTACAAAGGAAATTTCTTATTACTCTAAAACAATCTGTCTAAAGTCTAGATAAGCAATCTGCAATAACATTTTCTTTCCCCTTGACATGTTGTATGTCTAATGAATACTCCTGAAGAAGTAGACTCCATCTTGTCAATCTCTGATTTTTATCTTTAAACTTACTAAGGAATTTCAGTGGGTTATGATCGGTATAAATGACTATGGGGTCAAAACCAGAACACAAATAAAACGAAAAATGTTGTAAACCCAAAATCAAGGCCAAAAGCTCTTTCTCAATAGTTGAGTAGTTCTTTTGAGGTGGAGTGAACTTCTTACTGTAATAAGATACAGGGTGTTCAATACCCTGATCATCCTCTTGCAGCAAAACAGCCCCAGCTTCTGTATCACTTCCATCAACAGCCATCTTAAAAGGCTTAGCAAAATTTGGGGTAGCGAGCACTGGCTGACTTAATAGGATAGCTTTATGTTTGCTGAAAGAGGATTCACAGTTATTGGTCCAGACAAATTTAACTCCCTTTTTCAGTAGGTCCGTAAGTGGTGATACAAGAATTGAAAAGTTAAGAACAAATCTCCTGTAATAACCTACCATTCCCAAAAATCTTTGTAGCTCTTTCCTACTTTTAGGTCTGGGAAGATCACTTATAACCTGAACCTTAGCTCCTGGTGGTGCAACATGTCCATCACCAATTACATACCCAAGGTACTGAACTTTAGCTTGACCAAACTCACACTTTGATAAATTAGCTACAAGATTAGCCTGAACCAAACGCTCAAGAAATTTACTGACATGGCATAGGTGATCTTTACAGTTGTCACTGAAGATTAATACATCATCAATATAAACAACACACCCTGCCAAACCCTCTGTTACAACATTCATGAGCTTCTGAAATGTGGCTGGTGCATTCTTCATACCATATGGCATTACAGAACATGCAAAAGTCTTTCCTAGTGTTACAAAACATGAGATCTCCCTAGCACGTTCAGTCATAGGTACTTGCCAGTATCCCTTTAACAAATCAAACTTACTTATGTACCTAGCCTTTCCGATCTTGTCTATGCAATCTTCCACACGAGGGAGAGGGTGTCTGTTTTGGTTATCTGATTAATACGTCTGTAGTCAATGCAAAGCCGCTGTGACCCACCTGGCTTAGGGACTAGAGTGACAGGAGAACTCCACTACCTGTGGTCCGACAGGTAGCCAAGCTCCTTCTGGATGAGAGGAACTTTCACTGGGTTCACACAGTAAGGAGGCAGTTTAATTGGCTTTGCGTCTCCAACATCGACATCATGCATCAACACAGTAGTTCTTCTTGGAGTGGCACGGAACACTTGCGGGTACTCCTGCAGTAATACCGAAAACTCCTGCCTTTCCTAGGGAGCTAGATGAGAAAGCTTAGTCTGGAGATCATTCATGATATCAGGATTCTTCCCCAAACTATCACTCAGGCTCATACTGCATGGGAGAGCTTCACTTGCAGACTCGGGTGGAACAGCTACAGTGCAGACTGGATTATTTTCGTCCCGCCTGTGATATAACTTTAGCATGTTGATGTGACATAGTTGCTTGTTCTTTCTATGATCTGGTGTGGCGATGACATAGTTGACATCACTGAGTTTCTTCTCCACGAAATAAGGACCACTAAACTTGGCTTGAAGAGGTTGCCCATGAACCGGTAGCAGAATCAAAACCTGATCTCCTGGCTGAAAGTGGTGTAACCTGGACTTCTTATCATACCAAGTCTTCATCTTCTCCTGAGCAGCTCCTAAATTCTCTCTCGCCAGCTGTAAAGCAGTGGACAGCCGTTCTTTGAACTTCATCACATACTG
Source organism: Coenobita brevimanus (assembly GCF_032717465.1). Classification (NCBI taxonomy): domain Eukaryota; kingdom Metazoa; phylum Arthropoda; class Malacostraca; order Decapoda; family Coenobitidae; genus Coenobita; species Coenobita brevimanus. Next base: position 27,889,846 of record NC_136980.1, read on the forward strand.
CAGCAGGTTGACGTCATCTTCCTCCGACAGCCAGCGTTCCTTGAGTAGCTTAAGGGGTCCTCTTACTTCATGGCCAAACAGTAGTTCAAAGGGTGAGAAGCCCAGTGATTCATTTGGAGATTCTCTTGCGGCAAAGACAACGAATGGAAGACCTTTATCCCAGTCTTTCTGATGTTCCAAACAGTATTTCTTGAGCATCGATTTGAGTGTTTGATGATATCTCTCCAACGCTCCTTGGGTCTGGGGATGGTAAGCTGAAGACGTGATCTGGGAGATGCCCAACTCTTTCAGAGACTGCTTGAAAACATTTGACATGAAATTACTTCCCCTGTCTGACTGTACCTCCTTGGGCAGACCAAACTTTGTGAAGAACCCTAGCATTTCCTTAACCACGTTCTTTGCTGAGATATTTCTAAGTGGAATGGCTTCAGGATAACGAGTAGCCAAATCAATCAGGGTCAACACATAAGAAAATCCTAAAGAAGTCTTAGGAAGAGGGCCCACAATATCCACCAACACACGGGTGAAAGGCGCCTCAAAAGGAGGAATGGGAACTAAAGGTGCAACCTTTTCGGTCTGATTACACTTCCCCACAACTTGACAGGTGTGACAAGACTTACAATACCAGGAAACATCCCTGAAAATACCTGGCCAGTAGAAGTGTTTCAAAATGCGTGCCACAGTCTCCTCACTCCAAGGTGTCCTGCCAAACTGGAATCATGAGCCACTCTAATGATATCCTGCCTACAAACACGAGGGATGACAACTTGATGTACAACCTCCCATTCACAGTCGGCTGATGCTGTTGGGGGTCTCCACTTCCTGATAAGTACTCCTGGCTTTATATAATAACAAGTAGAAGCACCAGCTGACTCTTCCTCACTGCAAGCAGAGTTAGCTAGACCTTTCAACTCAGGGTCAGCAACCTGCAACTCAACCAACTCTTGACGAGACAAATTATCAACACTACGGGGTACTGCCTCATCTGGTGAGTGGTCCAAATTAGCAAGAAAAGTGTCAGCTAGGATAACATCATCATCATCATTATCCTCTAAATCACCAGTAACTTTAGACTTAGCCCTAGTGACAGCACATGCAAGGAACACATCAGGGACATCACAATCCTGGGTCGCAGTCACTGGCTCACTAGACAACTGAGGAGCTGGACACACTTGACTTCCACCAATATCATTTCCAAGTAAGAAAGTTACACCTGACATTGGGAGTGTCTCAACCAACCCAACCATAACGGAACCATTAACAAAACCAGACTCTAAATTCACTCTGCACAGAGGGACAGAGAAGTAATTATTCCCTACACCTTGTAAAATTACCGTTTCATCAGATGAATTAACATTAGAGCCTAGAACACTGGTCAGCATAAGGGATTGGCAAGCACCTGTATAACGATATATTTTAACTGATTTCTTGTCATTATTGTCCAGAGGACTGACAAAACCATCAGACAGGAAATTAGCACATGAACTCTTGAGAGTGTCACCCACGTTACTGCTCAAAAGAGGAGCTCCATCATGAGAATTTAAGTTACCCCTCAAAGCAGGTTCAGTTAACTCAGTTAAAGAATTATGGGAACTCTCAAGAATGGACACTAGACCAATTGACTGAATATTTAAAGACTCCTTTTTGTTCACATCACGCTGTCTCCTGAAATATTTCTCCGTAGTATGACCAAGCTTACTACAATAAGTACATTTACGTTTCTGAAATCTAGAGGTGAAGCTGGTATTTACTTCCTGAGAAACATCATCTTTATTCTCTTTCCTGCTACCTGTACTCTGAGTAGAGGCAACGTACTTACTCTCAGCTTTCCCTTTTTCTCTAGAATATCTCTTGTGAGTGAGAACATATTTATCAGCTAAAACTGCAGCATCAGACAAATTATCTATTCTTCTCTCATCAAGATATAGGCTTACATCTTTATAAATACACCTCTTGAAGTCCTCCAGCAAAATCTTCTGCTTAAATTTGTCAAAATCAGAATCCACATTCTTAGAATTTAACCACTGCTCTAACAGATCTTCTTTGATTTTTGCATACTCAACATGGGATTGCTTATCTTGCTTGTAAGTTGTCCTAAATTTTACGCTATAAGCTTCAGGAACAAGCTCATAGGCCTTAAAAATCAAGCTCTTAACTACATCATAATTATCAGATTGATACTGAGGCGAAGATGCATAAGTTACTTGAGCTTTACCGGTGAGAACAGTTTGAAGGAGTACTGGCCAATACTTTTTTGGCCAATTAAAACCTGTAGCTACCCTCTCAAACAACTGAAAATACTTTGTTAAATCAGATTCATTAAAAGGAGGGACAAGTTTAACATTTTTAGCCACATCAAAATCATCAGAGCTAGATGATCCAGTTCCACCTTGTTTCATGCGATACTCATGGTCTGCCTGAATCCTAGCAAGTTCAATTTGTGCCTGAGCCTGTACCTGTGCCTCTTGAATACGAGCATTTGCCTGAAATTCAGCCTCCTGAATACGAGACTGAGACTCCGCCTCCTTAGCCTGAGACTCCGCCTCCTTAGCCTGAGACTCAGCCTCCTTAGCACGTGCTTGAAATTCAGCCTCCTTAACACGAGCCTCCTGCAGGGCTAGCTGTAACTTAGCTAATTCAATCTGCGTTTGCTCATTTGGAGGAGTTACATTAAACAAGCTTTTATTAATCATGCCAACAATTTGATCTTTAGAATGATGAGAGTGAACTGCAATTCCCAATTGTTGAGCAACAAGCTTAAGTTCATTCTTTGTTCTGTTTTCTACATCACACACTGTTTGCACATTTGACAAAAAATCTTTGGCCTCATCAAGTGTAGAAATAGTAGACATCATGAATAAATCACAGTCACAAAATATCAAGCAATATCCTTATATTATCCTGATAAGAGGTCGCCAAATTTATGTTACGGAACAGAGAAAGATAATGTACACTTTAAGTGAGAATACTAAAAATCACTACTGTTCCGTAAAATTCCAGGTTCAAAATAAAAGAGTTAGGTAAAATTACAAGTTAAAGTTTAATGCTCAAACTAACAACAAAACATTCAGGACTCATAAGGATAATGTAATGGCAAAAAACAGGTTAAATATATGGTTAACTGCAATAGCCTCTATTAACACGAAATTAGCATGAGTAAATTTATCTAAGTCAGCCCTGTTAAAATGAAAATACACTGGGTAATGCTCAGTTAATGCAAGATAAATTATTACAGATACAAAATATTATTAATGATGGCTGATAATAAAACTATACACTAAGCACAAAAACCTCACTAGGCCCACAAATTAACACCTTATGCTACACAGTACAAGAAAAAATGCAATAACAGTAATACTCACATTACACACAACTGCTAGATGGTTGGAGACTTCCTGAGCACTCACAATAATAATAACTGTACAGGGGAGGACAGAGATGTGAGCAAAATGAGGAGTAGATCTAAGTGGCAATTAATGTAGAGACTGAGCTCATTATATAGGGGCCAGCAGAGCTTGATACAACTTGTAAGAAGGACGCGCAAATGAAGCCATGGGGACAAAGAGTTGACAATCCTGCTCTGAACAACAGAAAGAACGACTTACTCTACTATAACGGTAGAAGGGGGGACTGAGGCAGAACACACTCGTGATCAAACATGCAGCACACTGCACGTTAGAATTACACAAAGGATGATGAAATCACAGGCCATGTAACAGTAGTTAAAAATAAATCATACAAGTTTGGTGAAAGCAGTTTGAAGCTGGTGATCCTTACCTCGCCTGGACGGAATCCGGCGAGGTATTGTGTTTGGTTGAGTTTGTGTTTGTTTTTGTTTCTGTTTGTTAGTAATATTATGGATAAACGGCTGAATGAAATTACATGAAACTTTCAGGATATGTGAGCACTGGCCCAAAAGAAAGTGATTATATTTTGGAGGTAATCCAGTGACCTTGAAAGGTCAAAATCAAGGTCAGGAATTTTCAGAAGGCTATAACTTGAAACCGGTAGATATTTATTATTAGGAACATACAGGAACTCGTAATATGGGCTTTCATTTGGCACCAAGACCTTTGACCCTGAGTGACCTTGAAAGATCAAACTCAAGGTCACGGATATTAAGGGGGAGTATAACTCAAAACTGGTTGAAGATAGAGAGATATTTACTATTATCAACATATAGGAAGTCTCAGTGTTGCCCACACCTGGGGCACAGTGGGACAAATATGCTTTTCTTCTTTAGCAAAGACCACAACTTAATCAAACAAGTTTAAAGTTATTTTTGTATATGCTTATCAGTGCTGAATGGCAATAGTTTTTTTTTTTTTTCAGTTGTCCATTTTTTTTATTGGCTTTTCAAATACAGAACGTATGGTGTCGATTTTTTTGGTCCCTCTTTGCCCCATTCTCCCCATAACGATTAAATTCTCGAAATTTTCCACACGTGGTAGCCGGGTTCCGTCGTCATTACTTATGCAAAGACTGTAAAATCATGGTTACTCTGTAAGAAGATGTGAAATATCGTGTGAAATTGCTAAATGCAGCATTAAACTTTGAATAGTCATATTAAATCATTATTGTATCATTTTCACACTGTCACAGATTTTGACAGCAAAGATTAAATGCTGATGCAAAAAATGGGCAAAAAGATATCAATCAAAACAAAAGAAACATAAGATACCACATTGTGAACGCATCGGAACATCGATAACTATAAGAAAGTAGCGAAAAACAAATACTGTTTGTAATTTGAAGCCGACCCTACCCAGCATTTAATTTTCACATTGTTTGTTACAAATTTCAAGTCAAAGCTGCTAAATTTGCAGTGGATTCGGGTTTGGAAAAAGCCGATTGATTTAAATTCAATGAAACAGTGATTTTTGTTTTTCAGAACTTATTTTATTTCAGATCGTTGGTGGAAGTGAATTAGTTGAATATCGTCATATTTTTAAAATCAATGCTGCATTTTTCTGATGCAAGTGGCCAACTGTAATAGAAAGCAAGTCAATGAATGACAAAATAAACAAAAATAAGATTACAAAGAGAATATGTGAGAGGAGCCTCAAAGGTAGAGGTGTGATACGGAACCCACCAGTGAGCTGTGAGCAGAGTAGAGGAATACATAAACTGTAAAACTATATATATAGCTAAAGGTATTTATAGGTAGATAAATAGATACACTGAAGAAATATAAGTCAATTTCTCAATATTACTATCAATGAAATAACTCGTAAGTAACACTAAAATACTGTACAGAAAGCAGTGGATATTTCGCACAAATATATATCTGCGGGTGCCAGCTGGGGTCTTGGCCAAGAGGGAGGTTACAACAGAGACAGAGGGAGACACATTTGCCCCCTGTACACGGTTCTAAGTCTGTTGGAAAAATCTCTTTTATAGAGGCGAATAGGACTTTACATATGGTTCACACGACAAATTCACTCCAACATATTGCATACAAAGTGTTGCCACTTAGCCATTCTTTTGGCCTGCTCATCGGTCCAGCGGCATCGAAGCATAACAAAATAAGTTGGAGCGAGAGGGAGCAAGGCGACACGTTTAAACATGTGGCCTCCCTCACTCGACTGTAAGGCAGACACACTCTGATTTCCTACCTACACTAGCCCCAGGGCCCCCCTAAAGCCCTGCCATAGCCCCCTGAAGATCCTGTCATGGCCCCCTTGGGGGCCGCGGCACCCAGTTTGAGAACCAGTGGTAGTGTGTAAGAATAACTCCACAGAGTAGTGGCTTATTCCAACACAAAGCATCCAATGATCACCACACTGGCCGGGCAGGTTCTAAAATGCCAGCAAGAACAAAATGTTCCGATGAAAGAAATGTAATTGAATCAGGCCTCATTTCTGGAACATCATGAGAAAAATGTAAGCATGAGCTGAGGCCATTTCACATGTGGTAAACTGTTAACAGAAATGATTACCAAGAAGTATTACCCAGACTAACATTCTTTGCCTAGGCTTGCTATGGTTTAGGATGTAAGGGCAGCCGAGGTAAGGTGAGTTTATGGTATATATGTCAGGTCAAGTCAGGTCTCCCTTCATTCATTGTACCCCTTTCTGCTGCAAGTTTTTATATATGACCTCCACCTTCATGTCTCTATGTCACTCTGAAGATGTCTCTATCTGTCTGTTTCAAATGGAAAAACAAGCAAGTGAAAATAGTGAGATTATTCGTGGCAGTTTATATGGGGCAATGTTTAAGAAATATAACAACTCTGCTCCTAAAAGATTTGTGAATGCCTTGGACAAATTGAAAAAGGATGACTCCCTGCATATAACTACAGCTGATAAAAGCAGCGCTGTAGTAGTCATGAATAAATGTGACTACAAGGAAAAAGTGAGTATACTGTTGCGTGACACCAACACCTACAGTGAACTAAAAAGTGATCCAACTGAAAAACAAAGTAGAAAATTCCATAAAGAAATCAAGACTTTGCTCAAAGGGAGGGATGACTTGATCAAACAGTTCTCGGTGCAAAATCCATCTGCACCATATATGTATGGCTTGATTAAAACTCACAAACCAAACAACCCCATCAGGCCAGTTGTAAGCTCTGTAGGCTCTACAACATACAAGCTCTCCAAGTGGCTTGTAACACTGTTGTCCCCTGTTGTAGGCACTATCTCTGATTCATTTGTACAAAACAATGAGGATTTGGTAAGAAAGTTAAAATCTCTATTGTCATGTACCCCTACAAATTAGTCGGCTTTGATGTTAAATCATTATTCACAAATGTCCTTGTTGATGATGTTTTAACTTTCCTGCCAAGCATTCTTGGTAATAACTGATGGTATTCCCTCTGAAAACATTATCAAGCTAATTAAATTGTGCATTGTGAACTCTTCTTTTACCTTTGAAGGTAAATTTTACACACAAAAATTTGGTATGGCCATAGGTAATCCCCTCTCCCCAGTTCTGGCAAATATTTACATGGAATACTTTGAGAAACATTTACTGACCTCCATAAAGAAGCAGAACATAGTTTGGCTCCGATACGTTGATGATATCCTGTGCTTCTGGCCTAACAGTCTTCCCATTGATGAATTTCTCCTGCAATTAAATTCGTTAGTTCCATCGATTTAGTTTACTTATGAGATGGAAATGGACAATGAATTGCCATTTTTGGATGTAAAAGTTATCAGGGACCAAAATGTTTTGAAGACTAAGGTATACAGAAAACCTACAAATATTATGTCATATGTTCATTACTATTCAAACCATCATATTAATGTAAAAAGATATGTGTTCATATCCATGTACCTAAGAGCATATAGAATTTCAGACCCAGAATTTTTAGATGATGAACTAAAAATGATTCAGAGTATTGGAAAGAAGCTAAAATATCCACAAAGCATACTAACTCAGTGCCACAATACAGCCAAGAAACGATTCCTTGAAGGGAAAACTATTGAGCCAGATCGCCAGAACATCCAAAGAACCCTTGTCTTCCCCTTCCATGAAAATTTTCTTGATGTTGTTCACATACTGAGGAAACTCAATGTACAATATGAGAACAGCATAAAAAAAAAACTCATCAAGAACAGCCCTTTCAGTAATTCAGGCGTTGTTTACAAAATCCCGTGTAATAGCTGTAACAAATTTTACATAGGATAATCTGGAAAAGATTTGGAAACTAGAATCTCACAACATAAATACAGTGTAAGGACAGCCCAACAAAGTAGTGGTTTATTTCAGCACAAAGCATCCAGTGATCACCATATTGACTGGACAGGCTCCAAGATTCTAGCAAGATCAAAAAGCTTAGATGAAAGAAATGTGATAGAATCTTGTCTAATTTCTGGCACATATGAAAAGAATGTAAACATGAGCTATGGTCATTTTAAGTGTGATAAATTGTTAACTGAATTAATTTTAAAGCAGTATCCCCCAGACTAAAAAGTGATTGTTCCCTGTCATTCCCTGGTGGTGTAGTCACAACTTTGTGGGACACACCAAGCATTAATCCTCTAGGTCTTAAGTTAAGCAGCAGTATTTATCCCCTCCTCCCTCCCCCTCTCCCCTTCCCCCTTCCCCTCCTCCCCTACCCCTTCCCCCTCCCTCCCCCTCTCCCCTTCCCCCTTCCCCTCCTTCCCTACCCCTTCCCCCTCCCTCCCACTCCCCTTTCCTCCCCTCCTATTCCCTCCTCCTTTGTCACGTGCATTTTTAGATTCAGGTCATCCTTTGTTGTGTTCCACTCCCTGCTGCAGGTGACCATAAGTTAAGCCGCAGGTATAAATTCAGGTCATCCGTTGTTCAGTGTGCCACTACCTGCTGCAGGTGTACATAAAAGACCTCTACCCTTTACGTTTCTGTCTCTGTCTGAAGATGTAATATACGAAAGTACTCACTGTCTCTCCTTTCATTTCTCCTGTGGTTAGTTTGCATATATATATATATATATATATAGATATATATATATATATCTATCTATATATATATATATATATCTATATATATTTTTTATGCGAGGAAGAAGGAACCAAAGGCCATGAGCCCGCAGTAACAGTTCCCTCCAAGAGAAAAACAAAATACAATATAGAGCCAAATTCAAGATCCGATCATTTTGAGATGCCTGGATACACTGCGTTTGAAAGACTGGAGATCATAGGCAGCAGGAAATACAGACAGAGGGAGACAGTTCCAGAGCTGACCTGTTGCATAAATGAAAGACTGGGCGTAACGGTTAACTCTTGCATTAGAGAGTTGGACAGAAAAAGGATGAGAGTTTGCTGCCAGACGGGTGCTACGCGCCTGTCGTAGAGGTGGAGGAATGCAAGCAGACAGTTCAGAGGAGCAGTGACCATTAAAGTAGTGATAGAAAAGAGATAAAGATGCAACAGTGCGGCGAAGAGACAGAGGTTGAAGGGAGTCAGTAAGAGGAGGAGAGTTAATGAGACGAAAAGCCTTTGACTCCACCCTGTTGAGAAGAGCTGTATGTGGGGAGCCTTCCCACACATGAGAGTTGTACTCTACACAGGGGTGGATAAAACCCCTGTATAGAGTCAACAATTGCGCAGGGGTAAAGAAAGAGTGGAATCGGCTTAGCACACCCAATCTCTTGGAAGCAGATTTTACAAGAGATGTAATATGATCTTTCCAAGATAAGTCCCGAGTAAATGAAACCCCAAGCATATTCAAGGATGATGCAGGATTAAGCTGAATATTATTAAACATTAGTGGATATACCTGTGGAAGATTTTGTCGGGTTGATAGGTGTAAGAACTGAGTCTTAGATGCATTAAAGACAACCATATTATTTTTACCCCAGTCAGAGATACGAGCCAAATCAGACATTAGGTGTGCCATAGCCTCATCCCTTGCTTGTTGAAGTAACTGTTGAGATGGGCGTTACGGGAACCGAATGGAAAGGTGAAGGGTGGAGTCATCAGCGTATGAGTGGATAGGGTTAGATGTACAGCTTAGAAGATCATTGATGAATAAAAGGAAGAGAGTTGGTGATAGGACAGAGCCCTGAGGAACACCACTGTTGATAGATCTAGGAGAAGAACGATGGCCGTCTACAACAGCGGCTATAGAACGACCAGAAAGGAAGCTAGCGATGAAGGCACAGATAGAAGGATAGAAACCGTAGGAGGGCAATTTGGAAATTAAAGATTTATGCCAGACTCGATCGAAAGCCTTTGAGATGTCAAGTGCAATGGCAAAGCTTTCGCCAAAGTCTCGAAAGGAGGATGACCAGGAGTCTGAAAGGTAGGTGAGAAGATCGCCAGTGGAGCGTCCCTGACGGAACCCATACTGACGATCGGAAAGAAGGTTGTGATAGGAAAGATGCCTTAAAATTTTTCTATTAAGAATTGACTCGAAAACTTTTGAAATACAGGACGTTAAAGCAATTGGACGATAGTTGGAGGGTTGGGAGTGGTCACCCTTCTTTGGGACTGGCTGAATGAGAGCAAACTTCCAGCAAGAAGGAAAGGTACAAGTTGACAGACAAAGGCGAAAGAGTTTGCCTAGGCAGGGTGTAAGCACAGAAGCACAGTTCTTGAAAACAACAGGAGGGACCCCATCAGGCCCATATGCCTTGTTAGTACTGAGGCCAGTGATGGCAGAAAATACATCAACTGAAGAAATTTTAATGTCAGCCATGAGGAAGTCAGAGGAGGGAAGTGATGGAGGAACAGCACCGGAATCGTCTAAGGTAGAATTGGAGGAGAAAGTCTGTGCGAAGAGATCTGCTTTATCAGTAGAAGAAATAGCTACAGAACCATCAGAGTAGAAAAGAGGAGGGAAGGATGATGAGGTAAAGTTGTTAGTAAGATTTTTGGCAAGATGCCAGAAGAAGCGGGAAGAATTCGGGTCGGAGAGTTAAGAGCATTTAGTATGGATGAAATTATTTTTAGTAGAGCGAAGAACAGACTTAGCACGATTCCGGGCAGAAACGTAAAGATGATGTGATTCAGGGGTGGGTTGGCTCCGGTACCTTTTGTAGGCCCGTCCTTGTTGTGGACAGCATTAGAACAAGCGTGATTAAACCAAGGCTTTCTTGCATTAGTCAAAGGATATGAGAAAGGAATGTATGCTTCCATGCCCGAGAGAATAACCTCCGTAATGCGCAAGGCACACTCAGATGGCTCACGGCCATGAAAGTAATAATCATTCCAGGGAAAATCAAAGAAGTACTGCCTGAGGGCCTCCCAGTCCGCGGCTCCAAAATGCCACAGACGATGTTTCCCTGGAGGGTCCACAGGCCGTACCGGAGTGATAGGACAGGTTAAGGTAATAAGGTTGTGATCGGAGGAGCCCAACGAAGAGAAAAGATTAACAGAGTAAGCAGAAGGATTAGTTGTGAGGAAGAGGTCAAGTATGTTGGAGCTCTCTCCAAGGCGGTCAGGGATACGGGTAGGGTGCTGTACAAGCTGCTCTAGGTCATTAAGGATAGAAAAGATGTAGGCTTGTTCACCAGGTGGATCCGTGAAAGGAGAGGAGAGCCAAAGGTGGTGGTGAACATTGAAATCTCCAAGAATGGAGATTTCAGAGAAAGGAGAAATGGATAGAATGTGTTCCATCGTAGAAGTAAGATAGTCGAAGAATTTTTGATAGTCAGTAGAATTAGGGGATAAGTAAACAGCACAGATATATTTAGTCAGAGAATGACAGGAAAGCCGAAGCCAGAGTGTGGAGAATTCAGAAGAATCAAGTTCAGGAACATGAGAGCAAGATAAGTCGTTGCGTATATATACACAACAGCCACCTTTGGCTTTGAAATGAGTATAGAGAAAGTAGGAGGATACAAAAAAGGGTTTGCTGTCAGTTGCCTCAGACAGTTGAGTGTCCGTTAGAAAAAGAAGGTGAGGTTTAGAGGAGGAGAGGTGGTGCTCAACAGAGCGAAAGTTAGAGGAAAGGCCGCGAATGTTGCAGAAATGAAGAAGAAGAGAGTCAGACCGTGGTTCCAGGCACCTTGAGTCGTCACCGGGAGACGGGCAGATGGTGGGGGCATTTATGGTCCCCCCCCCTGGGGACTCCGAGGCTTGATAAGACGACGCCATTTTTGGTAAATTTTGAATAGGAAGTGTAGTGTGTACTGTGCATGTAGTTTGGTGAAGATAGTTAGAGAAATTTGTACTGGAGAGCATGCTGGCCTACTCTCTGTGTAACTGAGACACTGAAAAAGTTCAGCAAAGGGGGATGGTCAGGAACTAGTCCTGAGGGCTGATGAAACGGGAGCTCCAGCACTCCCTGTCATCAGCTTTCCATCCACCTCGGGAGTACTGCCCTGCTCGACTGGTGCTACAGTCTACTCCTTATGATATACTCATATATATATATATATATATATATATATATATATATATATATATATTTACAGTATTATATATATGGCACACACCCATGGACGCCAGTGGACAGTTATGTGACCGTGAGATGACACTGAAAACTTATCGTTTATGTTAACTGTTCGTAAATGGTGCAGCGATTGGCCGTACGGAAAGATATAACATCACTTGTGTAGTGCTACTCTCAATGGAAGGTTTTGCATGACAGTAAATAATATCTCTTCTTTTTCAGCTGAGAACCTAAAAAGCTCATACTTGACTTTCTGTGTCAGTGCTTGCCAAAATGGAGAAGAAAGGTTTGTCTTCTGATCAGTGGCAAAAAGTTCTCCTCCAGGAGGAGACCGAAAGCGAGGTAGATGACGAGCTGAGCGATGTTTCAAGTGAGGAGGAATGGGACGATGTCGAAGAGCATTTCCCTCGGGTGGCTTTGCCCACACTTGTACACGACGGGAGCAGACACCACCACCTCCACTGTCAGAACTATCGGCCCAGCCATCGTCTTCACTTGGACGACAGGCATTGCCTTGGCTTGGATCTCTTGCTCCTACAGCCATTGCGGTCTCTCCACGTCAAGCTTCCAGGCTGAGCCTATGTCACCGGTACCAGGGCCTAGTTATGCGACACTGGCACCTGCACACGGCGCTGTGTCTGCGGCGCAACTGATGCAGGAGGCGACTGTGTTGTCGTCCCCTGCCCGGTCGACAAGGGCGGTGTCTCCGACAGCATTCATCCCTCCTGATGTTTTCCAGCAGCAGGAGACAGTCTCGTCGTCCTTATTGTCGGAACCCTCACCACCTCGACAAGGCTGGCATAGTCCACGGCCCGGCTATGGGGGGCGGCCAAGGGGTGTCCGAAGAGGCACAAGGGTGTCAGTACGCCGACCCACTGCCACCACTGCAGGAGGTGTTGCCGCAACGGATCCAGGATGGAGCAATGGCCCTTTCACACCAGCTAATGGGCCCTTCACAGGATCCCCAGGAATGAAGGTGGATCTGTCAACAACTCTCCAGTTCTTCCAGCTGTTCTTCACCAGGGAGTTGTTGACATATTTCACCCATGAGACCAACAGCTACGCGTCATTCCTGGAGACTGCATTGGACGCATGGTTCATCTGCAATGAAGAGGAGATGGCCAAGTTCCTGGGTCTGTACTTTTTCAGGGGGGTGATGAATCTGGCGAGCATCAGGCATTACTGGATGAGATCCTGCTTCCACAACTACTCCCTGTTTACACAAGTGATGAGTGGAAGGCATTTCAGGGCCATCCTGAAGCACTTCCATGCCTTCAACTCACTTGCGATACCCCAGAACAATCACGACCGGCTCATCAGGGTTCACACAGTGATGGAGTACCTCCTTCAGCAGTTCCAGAACACCTATTTACCCAAGGAGCACCTCAGTCTGGACGAGGGCTCACTGCCGTGGAAGGGGTGCCTAAGCTTCCGCATATACAACCCCATGAAGCCCTCAAAGTATTCAATTTTATAGCCCCGTAGAACCGCTGAAGGATCAGGGATACAAAGTTTACATGGACAACTATTATAACTCTGTATCCGCATGTGAACTCCTCTTCAGTGCAGGAACCTACGTGTGTGGGACCTTATGCCTGGCAAGAGGAGCACCAAAGTGGCTGCAGGACATCACAAGGACCAAGAACCTGCCAGAGGGGGACATGACAGCGATGCACAATTACAATGTGATGGTGTTGCTGTGGAAGGACAAGCGCATCATCAACATGGTCTCCACCTTCCACAGCACAAGCACCGTTCAGAAGCAGGTTCGAGGGAAGACCAGGGCTCCTGACAGGAGGACAACCTATGTCCAGAAGACTGCGGACAAGCCCATCGTCGTGGATGATTACACTCAACACATGGGTGGGGTGGACCACTTCGACCAGGTGGTCCAGTACTACCCCATCCAGCGGCGGACCACGAAATGGACCAAGAAGATCACCTTCTATTTCATCCACATGGCCATTTTCAACGCGTTCACCCTGTACAAGAAGTGCTCACACGGGTCAGTCAGTCTGCTCGAATTCGTGGAGAAGATAGTGGACAAGCTTCTCTAGTTTGATGAAGCAGAGTAACCCACATCAGGGCACGTCATCCACCATGCCCCTGACCTTCCAACCCTACGGCCAGCAGGACATCCAGCACCTGTGGCACCTGCTGCAGTGCCAGCACAGGTGCCATCACCACCGGCTCCTGCACCAACACCACCGTCTCCAGGAGAAGGGCCAGCACAGGGGTTAGCACCACCATTGCCTGCAGGACCAGCACAGGTGCTGAGAGAATCTTAACCAGTTCCTGGTCCGTCGGGAGAACCTACTGCCGCTGCCATACCCGGGCCTGCAGCTGCATCTCCCGGACAACAGGACTGGGGAACACCAGGAGGACATCCAACCAAGCGTCGTCGTTTCATCAACGACAGAGTGCGGTTGGATAACACACTGGGCCACCGACAGGAGAGGATCCCCAACCGCAGGAGGCTGCGGTGTACCAAGTATTCCCTGGCGAAGATGAGGAGGGACACAAGTCACATGTGTCCTGTTTGTGATGTGGCACTTTGCGTGGGTGATTGCTTCGAAAGGTTCCATGCCAAGCTAAGTTTTCCCTAGTGCAGTGTACACACACACACACACACACACACACACACACACACACACACACACACACACACACTTACACACACACAAACAGACACTCACACACACACACTAACACATTTACACACACACTAAAACAGACACTCACAAACACACTCTCACACACTCACACAACACACACACACACTCACACTCACACACACTACATAACTCCTTATCTTCCAATCCCAGAAGGTCCTACAACTCCATCAACACCCCTTGAGGAAGTACGTTCTCCGAATTTTGTTGATATGTATAATGACTTAGTATCAATATCCTTATAATTATCAGGCAAATAACCTTCTCCTACATATTACACATATGACAGAAAGTACAGCTTCATTAGCAGTAACTTGGAAAAAGTAATGTTCATGTGTAGTAGGTTACAACCATAAAAAAACAACCTTGAAAGATTTTACAGTTTGTACATAAAAAAAAAAAAAAAAAAAGCTTTGGGAGCATACTCTTAATGCAAAGGGGGAGAAAACACTGTTCTTTTTTCGTTTGCGGTAAAAGTAGGTAGCTACCGGAAGAGTAATCTAGCTCTGTCGTCCTATTAATCGAAAACTATTGGGCGTATCAACTTCCTGTAGAACCATGATAAAGAGCAGTAAATTCTACGTATGTTCATTACCAGAATATAAGCCTTTGAGAGCATTTTTGGTAGGAAAAGGCGGGGGAAATGACTTCGTTTTTTTCCCCGCTTCCGGTAAAAGTCGAAAGTGCTCGGAGGTGTAATCTCACTTTGTCGGCCACACATACACCATGATAAAGAGCAGTAAATTCTATGTATGTTCATTTGCAGAATATAAGCCTTTGGGAGCATTTTCTGTTGGAAATGTTGGGGGAACAGATTTTTTTTTCCTCGCTAACGGTAAAGTCGAAAGTGCTCTGAGGAGTAATCTCACTTTGTCGGCCAATTACTCGAAAACTATTGGGCACATCGACTTCCCGTAAGAACCTTGATAAAGAGCAGTAAATTCTACGTATGTACAAGATATAACAATGTATTATCTATGATAAGAATTCGTTGTTACATAGGAGGGAATATAGTGAATGTTGTGCACGCATCACGAAAGTCACGAACGGACGTGAGTTCCCAGTCGTTTTTGGCGATTTACTCGAAAACTATGAGGCGTATCGAAACCATATGTGCTCATTAGAAAGCTAATGAAATTCTGCATAATAGTATACAATAAAAACATATGGTGTGCGAGAAAACTTCAGAATAAGAGCTCATTGAATTTTTTTCAAAAATGGCTTTCAGTTTTTGGCTATTTCCTCGAAAACTGCAAATCATATCACAACAGGATTTATCTCTTTGGAAAGCTGGTGAAATTCTCTATCAAAACTTCTAATAACATTTTCCTGTATGATGGAAAACATTCGAATGGTGATGTTGGGAAGTGAAATTGACGTAGCGAAATTTTTATTCACGGCCGGGCTAATGTTGTTTTATTCGCCTGTTCCTGTTTTTTTTTTTTTTTGTGATGCTTATCAGCTAGAACAAACATCGACGAATAAAATGACATAGGTTTCATGACAGTATATTGATGTTTGGGTGGCGAAAATTAGGCGAGAATACGTGTTATTTGCCGCCCTCGCGGGCAGCTGGGGGGATAAAATCGTGTGCTGGAAAACTTACCAAAACTTATCGTGCACGAGAGGGTTAGCTCTTGTATTAGTGAATTGAACAGAAAATGGATGAAAGTTTGCTGCTAGACGGGTGTTATGCCCCCTCTGCAGTGGTGGACAGATGCAAGCAAATAGTTTATAAGAACAGCAACCATTGTATTAGTGACAGAAAAGAGATACAGATTCAGCAGTGTGCCAAGGAGATAAAGGTTGAAGGGGGCCAGGAGAGTTAATGAGACGAAAAGCCTTTGATTCCATCTTGTTGAGAAGACCTGTGTGTGGGGAGCCTTGCTACAAATGAGAGTTGTATTCTACACAGGGGTGAATAAAACATATAAAGTCAACAACTATGCAGGGGCAAAGAAGGCACGGAGTAAGCTTAACACACCTAATCTCTTGGAAGCACATTTCACAAGAGCATAGATCTTTACAAGATAAATTTCGAGAGAATGAAACCCCAAGTATTTTCCAAGACGATGCAGGACTGAGTTTGGTATTATAAAAAGTTAAGGATATTCCTGCGGTAGATATTGAATGGTTGAAAGAAGTAAGAACTGAGTTTTTGATGCATTAAAAACAAGGTTGCTTTTACCCCAACCACAGATATAAACCAAGTCAGATATTTGGTGATCCATAGCCTCATCCCTTTTGTTGAAGTAACTGCTGAGATGGACGCTGCGGGAAGCAAATGGAAAGGGGTTAGGTTACAGCTTCGAAGGTCATAGATGAGTAGAAGGGAGTTGGTAATGGGACAGAGCCCTGAGAAACACCACTACTGATAGCCCAAGGAGAAGAATGGTGGCCGTCAACTACAGCAGTTGTAGAACGACCAGAAAGCTAGTGATAAAGGCACAGATAGAAAGTTATAAACTGTAAGACGACAGTTTCGAGATTAAAGATTTATACCAGTCTCGATCAAAAGCATTTGAGACGATACGTGCAATGGCAAAGCTTTCGCCAAAGTATCGAAAGAAGAATGACCAGGAGTGTGAAAGGAAAGTGAGCATATTGCAAGTGGAATATCCCTGGTGGAACGCATACTGACGACAGGAAAGAAGGTAATCATGGGAAAGGTGCTAAATATTTTTTTAACGAATAGATTCAAAAACTTTTAAATGCAGGATGTGATAGCAACTGAGCCATAGTAAGAGGGCTGGGAATAGTCACCCTTCTTTGGGACAGGCTGAATGAGAGCAAGCTTCCAGGAAGAAGGAAAGGTACAAGTTGAGAGATAAAGATGAAAAATTTTATCTAGGAAGGGTGTAAGCACAGGAGCACAGTTCTTGAGGACAACAGAAGGACCCATGGAGGCCCATATGCCTTGTTAGTATTGACGTCAGTGATGGCAGAGAACACATCAATTGAAGAAGTGTTATCCCCCGATAACAAAGATGCTCGACTGGGCCTTGGTGTCCAGCATTCGACGGAGAACGATGCATTTTGGAACAATGTAGTATTTACAGATGCAAAGTGCTTCTCGTCTGTAAAAACAGGGCCTGGGGTGTGCTAGAGGGTCAAGAACATGAGGTATTTAGACAATCATATCATTGGCAAAACAAAAAGTGGATGTGTATCTACATCACTCGGGGGTTGGATGTGGGCACAAGAACCCAGAGAACTAATTGAAATAGAGGGTAAGTTAACAAGTGAACAATATATTGCAATCCTCGAGGAAGTTCTGTTGCCCTCAGTGCGCGTGATGGCAATTCCAGCCCCCCACACTGTCCACGTTGTGCATGATGGCAGCCCCATCCACATGAACAATATGGTGAAAGATTGGATTCCTACACATCCTGAGGTTCACTTCATCGACTGGCCGGCGTAAGGATGTGATATGAATCCAAATGAAAACATTTGGGCTATTATGATTCAAGAGTGGGATATCAGACAAGAGCTAACTAAAGCTGCCATTGTGCGTCACGCACAGGACGTGCGGGAAGGTATACGTCGGCGCCCATGTATATGCGCCAACCTTGTAAAATCAGAGCCAAACAGAATTCGGGAAGTAAGAGATGCACGAGGAGGCTGGTCATCCTATTGAATCACCAAAAGGAAAGAGTGTTATTATAAGAAATATCAGTGTTAAATTAAAAAAAAGAAAATGATTTCAACATGGTTTAGTTGACAGTATTCTTCATATGTTTTTTCTTGGTTAAGAAGCTATAATTTTAGATTATGTAGCAGGAAACCGATTACATAATATAATATGCACGTTGCGTGAATATGTATCATGTAATAGAATTATCTACGAAAATATATATTGATATATATACCTGCAGTGGGTATTATTTAAAATATCTTTTTTATTGATATTGTGGTTTTCCCAGTGTGACAATGCAATATAGGCCTACGCAATGTGTAAATATTTAAACAGATAAGCAGAGATACCTGCTTGAAGCATGTATCAACTATTTCAAGACACTATATAATAAAGTAATACCTTCTCAACATAGCACAGTAACGTTATATCCTAAACCTTTGAGATCAGAACATGGCTTTTACAACAGATATGACGACTCCCATAAGTATATTTAATCATATCAGCCGTCTTATCACCGAAGGGCGCCGATCGCATCACAGCCTGAGTGGCAATAATAAACAATGTGAAACAACAATAAAATTATTCTAAAACATTTCACCCTCCCATTTGTTAAGTATGTGATTATATGATTCACAAATGCTTACCACCAAACTAGGCATTGCCCTATACGTATTGCACTTGCTAACTCCTTGTTCTCTCTCTCTCTCTCTCTCTCTCTCTCTCTCTCTGTCCTTGTCTCTTAGTTTACGTCCTTCTACCTCGCTGTCTACCTTTACATTACCTGACACGATTATATTATTTTCTCATTTCCTTAAGCTATAGACGATGGGGATATTCTTGTGGCCTCTTTGATCATCTGGATCAAATTCAAACCGTTGTTTATGGGTTACTAGACTTTATCAAACCTTTAGCCTCTGGACATCACTAGTGCTTCCGTCACACAAGAAAATCATAATTAGAATAAACACAAATGTCAGCCGTTTTCTAAGGGCTAACGCTGGATTTCGTCTTAAGTACGCTGTACTTTTCTCATACATAATAATAATAATAATAATAATAATAATAATAATAATAATGATAATAATAATAATAATATAAATAAGAAAACACCTGAAATGAGGTATCTGCACAGGCTGGCTCTCTCTCTCCCTCCCGTCTTTTGTTGCCTCCATAGAGGTAGGAGTAGGTAGAGGCGGCATATGGGATTAACCAAGGGTAGGTCGCAGTGAGGCCGACAGACCTGACTCGACCAACATTGCGGGGACCTCTTTGACAGCTGTCTGACTTGGTTCCGCTGACCAGGCGGGAGTGTTTTCCTAGTTGCAAACAGAAAAAAATATGTTTTATCTTTATTTATTTATTTATCTATTTTTGCATACTAACCTACAAACTATAATTCACTCTAAAGATACTCACCAGTGAAATGTAATGGATGGGTCAGATTTCTTATCTTCTCTTTCATTACACCCAAATGCGACACAGGTGGTGGGCATTTTTGGAGACTTAGGTTATTTGATGGTGAGTTACAACTTAGGACAGAACGTCTCACACCCACAGCTGAATTACAACTAAAACCAGAGGTAGAATGAAGTCTACTTTGTTTCTGGCATTCTCCCCGAGGAATACCAGGTGGACACACAGCTGGAGGTATTAAAGGCTTAATAATCTCATGGCCACACCCACGGAGGTAGGATTAGGACTCTTACCTCTATGGGCACAGCCATAGAGGTAGAAGAGCACAGCAATCTTCTTCAAGTCAGGTAGGTGTTGCCGTGACCTCTTCACTTGACCAATATGGCCGTTTGACAGTTCTCTGGCTTCACCGGAGCCTTCTCACGCCGACTCTACCCTATTCCTTACCTCTATGGGTACCTCCCTCACCCTCCCAAGTCTCGTTACCCTCCTCCCCCTCCCCCTCTCCGTCTCCTCCTGTCTCCCTCATTCTGGTGGACAAGCCCCCGCCCTCTATGGGCTATGTTTGGAAACATATGTCTGGCAGGGAATGTCGGCGAACTTTCGCTCGTGGGTGTACTATTTTTTTTTAGTACATTTTGTTAAGCGGACTTGTTGTCCGGTTACTGATGTTGAAAATGCAAGATATATAATACGGTAACATCACAATCATAGCCCTTACGATATTAGTTTGCGTTTTCATTCATCACCCACAAAAAACATAAATCTTTTCATCCCCCCCTTCTCGCCACTCACTCCCCCTTCTCATACTCGTTGAATGCGACAGCATTTGTTGGCGCATCAAGACAACTTTTCTACCTGCTTCGATGACTGAACCTCTCGGGATTGGGATTCCTAGTGTGTTTCACAAAGGGAAGGAATTTTTGTGTTCGATAATACATGTTCGCTTATTGCAGCTTAGCAATAACTATTATTACTAACTGGTCAGCACTCCAGAACTTTTGACAATGTGGTAACCAAAACTACCAAAACTTAAATATTATCAGTTCTGAGAAGCAAAATGATATCATTTTCGGCAGCGCGCCCTACACGGTAGTGTTATAATCAGGCTATGTGTGTGTGTGTGTGTGTGTGTGTGTGTGTGTGTGTGTGTGTGTGTGTGTGTGTGTGTGTGTGTGTGCGCGTGCATGCTTCAACTCCTCCTAGGCTATTTGATGAATTTGAATAAAACTTCCCAGGTGAGTTGGTCGGATTCCTGTAAAGATATCCCTTTCTGTACAATTTTCCAAACGTGATGCTTAGGGGGCTCATCCCCACAGACAAATTAAACATTTTTAGAAATAATGAAAAAACAGATATGACTTTGATATCATTGTAATGGATGTAGACAAGTAGAACTAAAACAACTAGAGAAAATTGAGAACCATGCTGTTGGAATTATCAACAACCCTACTCTTACAAATGAACTACATCCCCTTCAAGTAAGAAGGAATGTTGCCTCCCAGGCATTATTTTACAGATACTTTTATGGCAAATACTCAGACGAAGTTGCATCAGCTGTGCCACCTCTCCATGCCTTACCCCGCACTACACGGGCATCTGGTAGTGCTCGTAACTGGACTGTCACACTGCCATTCTTCAGAACAGCTATCTATCAGAATTCTTTTATTCCACGAACTGCATCTCCTTGGAACTCACTTCCCCTGAGTGGTTTCGCACAAAACTCTGGAATTGTCTCCCTCTCTCTGTATTTCCAACTCCCTTTGATCTCAAGTCATTCAAACGCAGTGTGTCCAGGCATCTCGAAGTGAACGGATCTTGAATTTGGCTCTTTCTTGTATTGTTTTTGTTTTATCTTTGAAGGAGCAGTTTGCGGGCTCCTGGCCTTTGGTTCCTTCTTCCTTTCATAAAAAAAGAAAACTTCAACCTACGACTGTTTAAGCCCAATTGTTACAGATTTTTTATGAATGTAGGACACCTGTAATCTGGTGTATGGATTATTTTTTTATTCTGTTTTTTTTTTTCCTTCCTCTGTTCTGTCATTTATATGTAAAAAATACATATCGCAAGATTAGATATGCACTTTCTATGTTTTCTTTAAATTCTCAGAAAGAAACTGCACATCTATTTTATTTTGAAAACATTTACACCCACACTGAAAGAATATTGCATATCATGTTCACTAGTAGAGACCAAATGACTTCCTGCATTACTTAAACATCTTCCGTTACTGGTGGAATAAGATTCCCTGATGAAGCTTGACTGTCTTTGGATGAAAAATTCGACTCCCAGTACACAGTAGAAAAGGCCAGACGGGAGGTGAAATGATAATGAAAAATGAAATGAAAGTAAAGACTAACGAGCGTCATAACAAGACAAAAGTAACTGTGCATTGACGTATGTACAAAAACATTTCTATTTTGCCGGACTCATACTTTCCTGCCACCGAAAATCCAAAAAAGACCTCATTAATTTGACCAGGAATCAGTTTAGCAAGAACAAGACGTGGCTATTTGTGTAATACTGGATCAAAGACTTTTCATTTTTATTGTGATGTAATATGTCTAATTCTGATTACACAACAGTCTGTACAACATGAAGGATGTCTTCTATCATGCTTATAAGTTACAATCAGGCCATAGTTTCAGAACAAAATCAGAATGTTGATATCTTCGTCCATATGTTAACGTAATCTGACATCCGGTGATATAATGAAGAGGACTACTACTCCCTTCACTATCAGAATTAACATATAGTATGATCTCATCGTAGGCCTACAGTTCACATGATTTTAACCATGAAACATGTCTCCCAAACTGAGTAATGAATAACCCAATAACGTACTAACGACGCTTCCTGAAAGTGGACTGAAAACTACTGACAGAAGTTTGTGAATGGAAGCAGGAACTGGATAGGAAAACAAGTATTGGTAAGTGAAGGAACTAAAAATGCCTATTGTGATATCAGTCTGTAATCTCTGAGATAACATGAGTTTAAGTAACGATGGCGCCTCTTGAATGTTGCACATCAGTGTGATTGGCCTCACTGTTCCCACAACGTCTGTCATTATGTCTACCTACAACTTTGACGGCAAAATTGCATTCGTCACAGGTATCCTTACCTTTTAAAACGGTGATGAAAATGTTCATGGATGCATACTAGAAAAATGGTTGATGTGTTCCTGGAAAAGACAGTTAAAAAATATATGCTAGTTTTTAGGCAGGAAAAGATAACATATTGCTTGGCCTGTAACGTTTGGAAAGGCCTCAGGTATATACTATACTCTTTTTATCATCAAACGATTTTATTTACCTTAGTGTCACCCAAAGCTTCTTAAGTGTCGTTACCTCTTTATTATCCACAGAGAAGGCAAGATCAAACATATATACGAGTATCATCATCAGCCACCGCAAGTTCACTGATGTACAAAGGTTTCCCTTAACCTTCTCCACGAATTCCTTGACTGACTCAAAATCTGCAAGCCTTAGCTTTCCCTCTCTACAGGCTATTTCAAAACTCTGTTCTTCATGGTAAACTGGTACAAGATTGGAAGAAATTTACCACTATTCCTATCTTTAAGAAAGGATCCCGATATGTACCTTCCAGCTACAGACCCATTGGTTTAACGAGAGACAGTAAGACGAAACAAACAAGCGAAACATGGATCAGATTAAACAATGAACCAAACAAGGAAAAGTCTGGAACAGGTCCGAAGGAAAAGGCACTAGGAAATGAACAAATTATATCACTGAAAGACAAAACGATGAAGTCATTAATTCTAGAGATAGGATGGCGAAGAAACTTGAAGAAGTTTACAATTATGTGTATGCATCAAAGACAATAGTACCAATAGTTATCCTTCCAGTGGACACTAGTGAAATACGAGAGGTAACACCAGATGTAGCAAACATTTCTCTTAAAAGTATGAAAAGTGGGAAGGAGCCAGGAGAAGATGGAATGATGGCAGATTTACTTCCGATTGCAGATGCAAAACAGGCTCTCCCACTTATTTACTAAATGTATTAAGAAAAAGGAATTTCCAAAACATGGTGTAATGCAATAGATATTTTGCCTTACAAGAAAGGCGACTCAAAAGAGCCCAGTAACTACGGACATATTAGCTTATTATATGTTATTTATAAAGCCGTTGATTCGGCTCTGTGCTGGATTCTGGCACTAGGTTCTTGTTGTTATTTACAAGATCTTCACTAAAGTTGTTACTAACAGAAATACAAAAATTTGGAAGAAAACCAACCTCGTGAACAGGCAGGATTACGAAGCGGATGTTCAACTACTAATCATATTCACACAAGGAATCAGCTAATTGAGAAAACCACAGAATATAATTAACCACTGTGATTATGTTTTGTTGGTTTGGAAAAGACTTTCGACGCAGTGGAGCACAAAACAATTATAAATTCATTGCGGGAACAAGGAATAAACTAGAACACTGTAAAGCTGATCAAACACATTATAAAGAGGTAACTACCACAGTTAAGTTATATAAATGATAAAAAAAAAAAAAAAAAGGCTGAAAAGGCGTGCGTCAGGAAGATACTTCACCAAAATTATTTACAGTATGCCCTGAAAGCATTTTCAGAAAGCTAGATCAGGAGGACAAAGGCTTAAACATAGATGGAAAAAACTTAAATCATTTAATATTTGCAGATGACATTGTCCTAATCTCAGAAACAGCAGAGACACTGCATGTAATGTTACATGAAGTAAATAAAGCCTCAGAGCAGGACTGTCATGCTGGAGTCCCTCTCGTCTAGTGGGTTCCTCTAAACAGGGAGGAACACCAAAGCAGGCTTCAACACACCTTAAGAGTACAGGGTAGCCACAGGAATTCCAGATGACAGGACAAAAGATGTATTATTGCACAAGCCTCGGAATACCACCTGGCATCCAGTTTGTGAGATTCATATACAAGAAATGATCAACTAGGACAAAGAGGACTTGGAAGGGGAGATCTGGAGGGAACTTCCTGCAAATAACGCTGACACTCGTCACGAGGACCTCTCTACAATAGGATGGGGCCGGGTTTTGTCTCTATGTCTGCAGGGGGTGTTGGGATGTAGTGAATCATTTGAGGCAGGACCAAGAGGGAGATAGACTATGACTCTGGCTCCAGCAAAGTGGAGACCCGATGTCTCTCTCTCTCTCCCTCTCATCCTGGGGATAGAGTAGTGTCTTGAGTGGGTCTAGCGGTGAAGTTAGAAGGGACCCAAGATAGTCGGTACAACAAGTTTATATTACTAAGCCCAGGATTCCATTTCCAGGGGTAGAAGGGCACTCTATACGTGTGTGAGAGGATGAATGTGTGTGTGTGAGGGACTGACTCCAGCTTCACCGTCACGTTGGGGAAGCCTACCGGGCTCCAGGGAGTGTGTGGTGTGGAACTCCCTCTGCGTTGCAAAGCCGCCTTTAGCAAGCTCGGTTGTGCCGCGTCTAGCAACCACTCTGGAACACTGGAACTCTTGAGTGGCCAAGCCACATCTGACAAGCTCGGTATTGCCGCCTCCAACAGGCACTAAACTGATGAGCCCCTGCTATCGTTGGTTCTGGTGGCTTGGGTTGCGATGGTGGTGGTGTGGCTGCTCCGGGCTAGAGGGACTTCCATATGCTGAGTGCGGTGTCTCTTTGTGTCCTTCTGGTGCGAACATTCTTATTTCAGCAACCCGAAGGTGGTTTCTGGTCGCACATGGAGCCGGGACTGTGGCATACATTTTGGCTGAGCTGGACTCATGGGTATTTTAAAATAAAAGAAGAAGTAGTTGGGGAGCACAGTTACTTGGGGCTGATACTAAATCCAACTAAAGATCATGATGGTGAAATAACAAGATGCATCATAACTGAATGGGAAGCTTTCTTTAATAATAGAGACATCATGAAAAGCAGCTTGCCAGTATGTATGAAACAAAACAGTATAGGCTATAACGAGTGGATATTCCCAGCTATGACGTACAATTGTGAGACCTGGACTCAGGCATAATCTGTGGAAAACCAACGAATACGTTCTCAAACAGCAATGGAATGGTCAATGTTGGGAATATCTTTGAGAGACAGGAAGACATCAACTTGACTGAGAGGGCAAAGAAAACTCAAAGACATAATAGTAGTTATAAAAGGACAGAAAATTAAGTGGGCAGGTCATGTAACAAGAAAAAGAGATAACCGATGGAACAAGAGGCTGACCAACTGGATTTCAAAAGCTTGCAAGTGTAGCAGAAAAAAGGCAAGACAGGAGGTGGAGAAATGTAATACATAACTTAGCAGGCAAAACCTGGCAGAAATTGGCTCAGTCAAGGAATACGTGAAGAAGGCTGGGGGAGGCCTCTGGTCAGCAGTGGCCTTTCAGTGGCTGAAGTTGACGACGATGGTGATATTTACAGTCTGAGAGAGAGAGAGAGAGAGAGAGAGAGAGACACACACACACAGACAGACAGACAGACAGACAGAGAGTGGGGGAACTGCGCTATGAGCAACATGATGCACAACTAAAGCCTTCCAGTCTCGATGGCTTCCGGTGCAACATCTGCTAGAGGCTATGTAGATCGCGGATTTCCACACGCATTTCCGCATTTATAAATAACGAGTCACAAATCAATCACTGAGTGGATGCGTTATCATAAAGGTCAACGGACTGCTAAGGCAGGAGGTAAGGTTTGGGTGCATACATATGAGTATATGTTGCCATTGTGTCAGGGATGAAAGCTTATCTGCATCTAAATCCACAAACACACACACACACACACACACACACACACACACACACACACACATACATATATATATATATATATATATATATAAATATATATATATATATATATCTATATATATAGTGAGAGAGAGAGAGAGAGAGAGAGAGAGAGAGAGAGAGAGAGAGAGAGACCGATAGATAGACAGATAGACAGACCGATAGATAGATAGATAGATATTCATACATATACATAGAGACAGATATATATATATATATATATATATATATATATATATATATATATATATATATATATATATATATATATATATATATATATATATATATGGTAGGTGGTGGCTCCCATCATCCACTCACTCAATGTAGAGGTGTCATATGATCTCTACACTGAGTGACAAGCCAAATGGTTTCCTGTACCCAGGAAACCATTTACTACGCTGGGTGGTAACCATATAACCGGGGATTCTGGCAGGGTTAAGTGTCCCCCAGATTCCCCTATCCAAAATCGCTTAATCATGGCAGTCGTTTCAGAGAGACTAGGAGGGCCCAATACCTGCCCAGGGCCCCAACCAAATGGGCAGACTTGCGTGGCCATGTGCAATGTGAGTGGTGTGAATGAGGAGAGCAAGAGGGTGGCAGTGGTGTATGTGTTCAAGAGTGCGAGTTATGCCGTGATGGGATTGTGTGAAACGAAGACGAAAGGGTGCGAAGTAGAGGAGTGGGAGGGTGTGAAATGTTTAAGATCGGGAATGAATGGGTGAGGAAGATTCAAGGAAGGAGTTGCTTTGTTGATGAATGAGGTGTGGAAGAGTGGAATGAGAGACTACAAAATGTGTCAGCTCGAGGTGTATGTATGTCAAGTTCAAGTTTGAGAAGGTGAAAGGGCGGTCATTGTAGTGTATGCACCGTGTGAGGACAGGAGTGAGAGACAGAAAGACAGGTTTTGGGATGAGCTGGGTGAAATAGTGGGAGAAATGCCCAGGAGCTATAAAGTGATTGTGATGGGTGATATGAACGGAAGAGTAGGCACTGGTCCTGAGGATGACATAATGGGTTGCTATGGAGTACCGGGAGAAAATGATAATGGGAAGAAACTGAAGGATATGTGTCAGGAGAGGAGGTTGTGCATTTGTAACTCGTATTTCAAACACAGAGATACACATAAATATACATGGTATAGAGGGAACGGGGATCGTGTTGAAAGAAGCCTGATTGATTACGTGCTCCTAGAGAGGTCGATGATGGGAATGGTTGCTGATGCGAGGGCTGTGAAAGGACGATGTGGAGGTCTGTCAGATCATATGATTGTGGTATGCAAGATCAAGCTGAGAGGAGTGAGGTGGATCAGGAGAGAAAGGAACAGTCAGGGAGAAAGACTGAAAGTTGAGAAGCTGAAGATCAAAGAAATGGCAGATGAATACAGGACCAAAGTAGAGGACGAGTTAGAATTACTGAGTTGGAGTGAAATGGATCTGGACAGACTGTGGAATGCATATAGGGACTGCTTAGTTAGGAATGCTAAAGCGGTGTATGGAGTGGCAAGAGTAACAACAAAGAAGAAAGGTACGGCATGGTAGGATGAGGAGGTAAAGAGAGCTGTGGAGGAAAAGAGGAAGAAGTGGCTAAAGTGGTTACAGGATAGGGGTTCAGTTGAAATAAGAACTGAATATATTGAGAGCAAGAAGCACGTAAAGAGACTAGTGAAGAGGAAAAAGAAGGAGGTAAATGAGGATGTAGGAAGAAAAATGAATGCGAACTATTCTGAAAATAGAAAGTTATTCTGGAAAGGGTGCGGAAATGTAGAACTGAAAGTGGTAAGAAATGGGATGGTGTGAAGGATGCAGGTGGTAGATTATTAACCCATGGAGATGAAGTAAGGACCAGAAGGAAAGAATATTTAGAAAGCCTGATGAATGGGGATAGAGAGAGCAGAGCAGCTGTAAACATGATTGGTTTTGGGGGGGGGTGCAGAGAAGGAATGCAGTGGCAGGAGACGTGACACTCGCACAGGTGAAGAGTGCTGTGAAGTGACTGAAAAATGGGAAAGTAGCTGGGGTTGATGAGGTGTATGCAGAGATGCTTAAATGTAGTGGAGAGAATGGAATGAAGTGCTTGTTGGAGATATGTAAGAAGGCATGGATGAGTGAAACTGTGCCTGGAGAGTGGAAAAAGGCTGTGATTCTACCCCTGTACAAAAATAAAGGTGAACGAAGTGAGTACAAGAATTATTGTGGCATATGCTTACTGAGTGTGGTAGGGAA
This sequence comes from Coenobita brevimanus, assembly GCF_032717465.1. Taxonomy (NCBI): domain Eukaryota; kingdom Metazoa; phylum Arthropoda; class Malacostraca; order Decapoda; family Coenobitidae; genus Coenobita; species Coenobita brevimanus. The sequence goes on from NC_136980.1 coordinate 27,918,379, forward strand.
GGTATATGGAAGAATTAATATAGAGAAAGTAAGAGAGGTATCAGAAGTCCTAGTAAGTGATGAACAGGGTGGCTTTAGGAGTGGCAGAGGATGTGTGGACCAAATATTTGCAGTGAGACAGGTAGTATAGAAGGCTTGTGAGAAAGACCATAAGGTGTTTATGGCATTCATGGATCTAAAATAAGCATATGACAAAGTGGACAGAGAAGGATTGTGGGAAGTTTTGCGCATGTACGGTGTAGAGGGTAAGCTGCTAGGTGCCGTCAAGAGTTTTTATGATGGTAGTGAAGCATGTGTCAGGGTTAATGGGCATCTAAGTGAATGGTTCACGATCAGTGTGGGCGTGCACCAAAGGTTGTGTGATGTCCCCATGGTTGTTCAATGTATATATGGTTGGGGTGATAAGAGAAGTGAAAACATGAGTTGTGGAGAGAGGGATGGCATTGATAATGAATGGTGATGGATGGAATATCTCAAATTTGTTGTATGCTGCTGATGCAGTGCTGCTTGCAAGTACCGGACAAGAACTTGGTAGGCTAGTGCAGAGTTTTGCTCATGTCTGTAAGCGTCGTTCCTTGAGAATAAATGTAGAAAAGAGTAAAGTGATGGTTATTGAGAGAGAAGATGACTCCCAGTGTAACGTAACAGTGAATGGAGAGAAACTGGAATTGGTGAGAGAGTTCAAATACCTGGGTACAGTGATATAAAAGAGAGGAAAATGCGCAAAAGAAGTTGAGAGTGACACAAGGAAGGAAAGTAGCTGGTACAATGAAGGCCTTGATAAGAAACAGAGGCTTGAGTGTTGCAGCTGCACAAGGCTTACATGAAGGAGTGTTAGTGCCAACTTTAACATATGGATGTGAGACTATGGTGTGGCATGAAAATGAAAAGTCAAGAATAAGAGCAGTGGAGATGGGACTGCTGAGGAATGTATGTGGAGTACGGAGGGTGGATAGGACACGAAACAATGTGATTTGTGAAAGATGAGGAGTGAGGAAGTCGGTGAACACCAGAATTGAAGAAAGTGTACTGAGATGGTATGGTCATGTGCAGAGAATGGATAACAATAGAGTGGTGAAGAAGGTATATCTGAGCGAATTCGAAGGAGGGAGGAGGCGAGGTAGGCCAAGGTGAAGGTGGAGAGATATGGTGGATGAATGTGTGAGGAAGAGAGATTTAGAAGTCGGTGAGGCTTCGGAACTGACAGGAGATCGAGCTGGCTGGATGAATTTTGTGAGAAGTGCATGATCAGGGATTTTTGGCATCCCTTTTCAACGTGGCAGCATTTGGATTGACTCTGTTGGATATGATAATGTGAAGCTACAGAATGTGGTGAATGTTTCTGGCGTATCCAATAGAGCCAGGATTTCGGGGGCTTGATTGATGAGTTAATGGAAGCGTGGCCCATTGGATTGGGCAATTTTGGGCTGTCTGGACATTGCTACTCCTCACCCTGCCCTTGGGTGGGAAAGGAGATCCAGATGATGATGATGATATATATATATATATATATGGAACCTCTGTGGTACAGATGTAGAGTGTGCGTTTCGCACGCTGGTGAGCGCAGGTTCGCCTCCCGCCAGAGTTGTTGTACAGCAGCGGTGGCGGCAACAAGTCCTCTCTTCATCATGGCCTCTTCCACTACTACTGCTACAGCCTACGACCCGTCAAGGGGGGCTAACATTGGCAGTATCTGGCCTGAGGGACGAATGCAGACCGTCAAAGGCACCGTAAAGTGGTACAGCGCGAGGGCAAGGTACGAGTTCATTCGGCGCCAGGATACTGGTGTTGTGGGAAATATTTTCCCCCAGAGCAGTTGTGCTCTCTATTTTTATCATAGTTATCCCTGGTTAAAGGCAGAGGAAAAATTGAGACCGTTGTTAATTGTTCAAGCGGTTTTAATAACTCAGAAATTACGTTCTCTTTAATTCATTCATCATTCATTGCCAGACGCCATGTATCCCAAACGGGGTGGCCAAGGGCTTAGAGTTAATTGTTTTACAGGGAGGGGCACTAATCCTCCACCAACCCCACTTGACACGTAGGGAGAAAAAAATCGACGTGGAGGTGCCAGGGAATGAACTCGGGTCTTCTCACATAATTCTTGTTATTGATAAATTAAATGCTACTGCATTTAACCCCCGTGGACAACTATACATTGTAAATACATGTAATTATGTGGTATTTTCCACTGACCTAAACTGCGTCTGCGCATTAGATGACGTGGCAAGCAGGGAAAGATTCCCCTGTTAAGGCAGATGTGGAATTAAGATATTTACACAGTTAAAGGGAATATTTGGTCTAACTTTAGTGTAAGTAAAACTAAGATTAATTTGTTAGATTTACCCTGTACATATCATGATGTAGTTTAACTGTATTTAGTACTGTAATTAAATAAGAGTTGGCAACCCACAATTCGATGAAGAGTTGGGACTTGCCGCGTTCACTCACTCTGCTCCCAGACCTTGTGGAGTTAACACTCTGCTCCTAGCTCTCGTGGAGTTAGCACGGTTGTATATACACACCATAAGGACGCTTGCATGCTCAAGCAACTTCACCAAGCAGCCTCATCGTCATCGGTTAACGATCACTCCCTCTTCACTAGCTAAGTAACCTTAACGAATTGGCCAATTCAAGGGGGGATTAGCGAAGAGATAGAAGAGAAATAGTTATTGTAGGTGAGTCAAGTTTAATTTACGTTTCGCCTAACTCTATGAGACTTGTTTAATTTACTTAGACAACTTTAGGGAAGAGTAACGACCTACGAGTTGTTTACCAGAAAATTCTTGCATAGCGGTGTCCCGGCAGGGATACCGACTTGGATACATTAAACATTTTTCACATTTTGGTGCCCAGAAAGAGGGCCCCGATTTGTTTAACAGAACTACTAAACATTTTTCACATTTTTGGTGCCCCGACCGAGTGAGGAAAACCGATGTGTGCCGAAGCGCTGAATGTGTTTAAAGTTGCTTTTCATGGGCATAGTTACTACTACGTTCGGTTGCAATGAAGTAGTGGAGAATTTTATAACAGTGGTAGGAGCCATAGAGGGCTCTTGTAAATCCTCAGTAGCCATAACCCTCCTCGAGCCAAGGAACCTGCCATATGGCTCTCCAGTTTGTTATGGAACATACAAATTAATTAGCAGAGCTGTAAACCGAAAGCTGCAACGGGCTAGGAAGGGAAGGGATTTCATACATTTTAATGCCAAGCCCTTCCAAGCAATGTTGAAAGCTGATGGTATACATTGGAACCATCATGGTAGGGAAGCGGTTCTGCAGAAATTTATAAATTATGTAGAACATAAGAAAGGAGAGTTCTATGCTGTACAAGCTATGGGTGGGCCTATGAAGTATTGAGGTAATTAATTCTGAGCTCGGGGAATATGGGTGTTTTGCAAATTGAGTGTGGGGATGAAATAAAACCCTAGAGATTTAATAACCCTGGGGGATAGGTTGAAATTATAGACCTGATCCCTATACTCCTCAAAATTAAATTAAATAATTTGCTGAGCTGTAATGAATATTACGAAATTGGGAGAGGGGATAATTTGCACAGTGAGGACTTAATCCCTACCCTCTTCAAAATTTAAAATAATCAAATCATTACTAAGTTGAGGTAAATTTGTGGTTGGAATTCATAATTAAATTATTAAATTAGAACTTCGTCAACATGTCTGTTTCTTGATTGCAAAGAGCTTCTAGTAGTAAGGCAGGATGGGTAACTAGAGCCATAAATGATTGTAACCAGTCGTTGGACCAAGTACCTCTGTCCAAGGAGAGAATAAACAGTCTCCTAAATATCCTGAAAGATCGATGGAATAAGTACGAAGAGAGTTACTTAACTTTAGAAGCGGCTATAGTAAAGGCTGAGAATAAGGAACTCTTAGAGTCAGAAACTACGAAGTTTGAAAACAAATTAGAAGAATACTTAACTGTAGTAAAGACACTAGAGTCAGAGTTAGCTGACACTGCCGCGGAAACACAAGTTGTGGCACAGCAGAGTAGAGCTGTGTTACCACAAATAACGCTTCCGGAATTTGATGGAGAGCAGAACTGGAAATCCTTCTGGGACCAGTTCAAATATTTGGTACACGATAGAACAGATCTCCCTAAAGTCACCAAACTTACCTATTTGTTAGGACAGGTCAAAGGAACACCATATCAACTGATAAAAGAATTACCAGTAGAAGGAAATAATTATGAGGTGGCTCTGACCATCCTTAGACAAAATTACGAAGACAGGGAACAAGTTATAAATCATTTAGTAAAGGCTCTAATAGAATTACCCATGCCTAGGGCACGATTTTGATTCCTTGCAAAAATTTAGAATTGCACTAAGTTGTAATTTAAAGGCCTTAGGTACTTACGAAGATATTAAGACATTAGATTGGGTGCTTTCAAGAATTGTGTCCTTAAAGCTACCACCGAAAACCAAGGATGCTTTGTATGGTAGGTACCAGAAGGATCATTTCTCCTGTGAAGAGATTGAGGAAGGCTTGATGCAACTCTGTAAACATTTGCAAGGAACATTAAACACTACTGAGGTCAAACAGAAGACTGAAGTAAAGAAAAAACCCACTAACCAACTGGTTGGAAAAGTTAAGTCAGAGAAGACTAAGTATGTGCCTAAAGAAGAGATAGGTACTTTCCTTAGCTCCACAAAGGCCGAGGATAAAGTATTAAAGATAAGGAATAGACATGCTGAGGATATTAAGGAAATAAAACCTTCCATGGTAAAAGACAGGAAAGTTTGTGTCTTTTGTGGTGAGCAACATTCCAGTGTATTTTGTCAACACTACCCTGATTATGCTTCTAGAGTAGGGAAGCTTCAGGAACTGGGGTGTTGTATAATCTGAATGAACTCCGAACATACTGCCGCGGACTGTAAGACTTAATTAAATCTTTGCTTTAAATGCAAAAAAGATCATCATCATAATGCATTATGCCCTAGGATGAAAATTGAGGTTCCAAAACCTGCAAGCGTCAATATGACAATTGCAAAAGGGAATGCTCCATTAGTAATGTCAGCTGCAGTACCAATAGCAGATGTGAAAGTATTGTTTGAGAATAGAAACCAATTGGTATGTACCCTGTTTGATACGGGTGCTCAGAAAACCTTCATTTCTGCAGACATTGTGAAGAACTTAAAGTTACCACTTATCGGCAAGGTAGATCTAGCCATTACAGGATTCTTAACTAAGAAAGCTCAGTCGTTTGATTTAGTTAGACCTGTAATACAATTAGGCAGATATAAATGCCGTATAACAGCAGCTGTGCTTGATACTATGGAGACAAGTATATACATAAAGGAATTGAAGGAAACCTCTGATCATCTACAAAGCTCAGGGATAAAGTTGGCTAAACGGAATGTGGAATCAGATACTGTGGGTCCCATAAAAATGATAATTGGTTCTGATTATTGTGTAAGATTCCTACATAGGACTTTCAAAAGGAATAAGGTACAGTTGTTCAAGAGTCCAGGAGGTAACCTTATTATGGGTCAGTTGCCTTTTCCAAAACAATTTAAAGGAGAGGCCAAACTAGTAGACTCAATCTTTGTTACCCCCACACAGTCATTGATGGTAGCTAGAATAGGTGCAGAATTAGAACCTACTCAGATGAATGACTTGTTGGATGAAAATATTGAACCTGTACACAAACTGTGGGACCTAGACAGTGTAGGAATACACTCTGAGGAACCAACCCCTGAAGATAAAATAACTTTGGACTTGTATAATCAGTCTGTGGAATTTAAGGATGGACAGTATTGGGTAGGATTACCATGGAAACTAAACCACTCAGAGTTGCCGACAAATTACCAAGCAGCTAAAGCTCAGTTAAATTCTCTTCTAAGAAAGTTGAGAGATAAACCAGAACATCTGATCCTATATGATAATATTATTAGGGATCAATTGAAGAATAAATTTATAGAAGAGGTAGAATACCCTGTTAACCACAAACAATGACACTACTTACCACATCATGCTGTAAGCAAGGATTCAGTAACTACTCCCATAAGGATAGTATTCAACTGTAGTAGTAAAGCGTCCAAGGGATCAGCTAGCTTGAACGATTGCCTATACTCAGGACCTACACTAACAGAGAAGTTAGGGAATGTGTTCCTAAGATTTAGAGAGAAACCTTACGCTTACACAGCAGACATTAGTAAGGCTTTTCTCAGAATAGGACTGAAAGATGAGGATAGGAAATTTACAAAATTCCTCTGGCCTTATGATCCTCCAAATGAGGATAGTCCATTGAAAACTTACTGTTTCCGATCGGTGCTCTTTGGCTCTTGTGCTAGTCCTTTCCTACTTTGCAACACTTTAAAGCATCATTTTGAAAATGCCAAATGTCCAGAAATAGGGCAGGCTTTTTATATGGAAAATTTGCAAGGTGTTGCTGATACAGAATCGGAAGCTTTGAAGGCTTATGAAGTAGCCAATTCCGAAAGGCAAATTTGCCGTTACAGAGCTGGAATACAAATTCACCGCTTTTGAGGAATAAAATACAAGAGGACTATCCAGATTCTGACATTCCCAAAACTCAAAATGTGTTAGGTCTTAACTGGGATACAACAGTTGATGTAATAAGTTTGAAACCAATTAAGTTCTCTGATGTCACTCTCACCAAGAGGTCCTTGTTAAGTCAGGTTTCCAAGCTATTTGACCCATTGGGATTTGTCAGTCCTATAGTTATTAGGGACAAATGTTTAGTACAGGAGGCTTGGCGAGAAAAGTTAGACTGGGACACTGAATTAGGTGAGACATATGTGGAACAATGGGAACAGATTAGAAAGGAGTTTGAAACTACATCGAGCATATGTATTCCCAGGAAAATAAATAGTAATGAGAAGTCGCACTTACACATATTTTGTGATGCTTCTCAAAGGGCATATGGAGCAGTAGCTTATTGCGCAACAGGAGAGGATAGTAAGATTATAATGTCCAAAGCCAGAGTTGCGCCAGTTAAAGAAAGATCCCTACCTCAAATGGAATTGGCTTCCATAGAAGTAGGAACTAAATTGGCCAGGTATATAACCACAACTCTTGATACTCAGTTTGAGGATATTTACATATGGACTGACAGTGAGATTTGTAAAGAGACTGATCAGAGATAACTTGTGGTTTAAAGGTCCTAAATGGTTACTCACTAAGGACTGGCCTGAACAGAAACAGTACAGTATTGCTGAGATTAGTGTAGTGAACTTGGATCCTATAGTACCTGAGCCAGAAGTAATTGACATCAGTCGATTCTCGTCAATAAGACAACTTCTAAATACTACTAAATTGGTTGTTGGATTTTTGAAAAAAAAAAGTGGGGTTTCAGAAATTAGATCCCCTAGAATACTGGCTGAAAAGAGTACAAAGAAATTCTTACGGGGAAATATATAAACTTTTAGGCCAAGACACTGGAAAAAGGAATAAGCTGATGAAGAATTTAGGCTTGTTCTTAGACGGAAAAAGTCTGATAAGATGTCGAGGCCGATTGGTAAAGGCTGACTTGCCCATCCAAACCAAACATCCCATTTTATTACCTAAGAGTGGATGCTTTGTACAACTTATTATAAAGGAAGCCCATGATTCCACTCTCCATGGAGGTGTACCGCAGACCTTAGCCCAAATTCGGGAAAGGTACTGGATTCCTAAGGGTAGACAGGTTATTAAAAAATATCTCAAAAACTGCATCATTTGTAGGAGGTATGAGCAGCGACTTTATATCTACCCAGGACCACCAGCCCTACCGAAGGATTTGGTGAACATAAGTCGGCCCTTCCATATAACAGGAGTGGACTACACAGGGGCTATAACTGTTACGGGTCAGGAAACTCCCCATAAAGTTTACATTTGTTTATTTACTTGTGCCTACACAAGGGCAGTCCATCTAGAACTAGCGGAAGACCTAAGCTGTGAGACATTCCTCAATGTCTTTCGCGGATTTGCTGCTAGAAGGTCTTGTCCTGGGAAGTTAATAAGCGACAACGGAACTAATTTCGTTGGAGCAGCACCCTTACTGTTGAACATAATGAACGACCCAAAGGTTAAGTCGGCGCTGGGAATCCGAAATTGTATTTGGCAGTTCACAGCTCCAAGAGCTCCATGGCAAAATGGATTTACCGAAAGAATGATTGGTATTGTCAAGAACTGCCTGAGGAAAACATTACATAGAACTAAGATCACGAGAGAAGATTTAAGAACAGTAATAACTGAAATTGAAACCAGGATTAATAATAGACCTCTGACTTATCAAGATGACACTAGCGACTCGCTAGAGGCCTTAACACCGGCTCACGTGTTATATGGCAGGAAGCTCCATCCGATGCCTTGTGTGGTTATCCAGGGAGAAGTTGATGATCCTAACATAGAAAATAATGGTTTAGGACAACACCTTCGGGAGGGATATCAACGTCTGAAAAGGGTGCTGGATACTTGGAATAGACATTGGAGCGAAGAGTATCTTTTGAGCCTACGCGAGAGGTTTTATGGAGCTCAAGCTGCCAGCAACAAATCAGTTATTAACATAGGAGATGTGGTCTTAGTGAAGACTGAACAGCCAAGATCCCAGTGGCCATTAGCTAAAGTAATCTCCAAACACCCAGATTCTGAAGGGGTGCTGAGACTCGTAAAAATAAAATGCAGGGGACATACCAGTATAAAAACTATTGATAAACTGGTACCTCTTGAGTAAGCAGCCACTCCGAATCTAGAGGATGGTGAAGATCAAACGGGTCAAGAGGCGCGACCTAGTAGGGCCGCAACACAAGGTTCTCGAGAACTATGGAGGGAACTCTTAGCTAAGGGTCATATTACATGATACAACGTATCATTTTCCGCCGGCCCCAAAACAGTGGGAAATATTTTCCCCCAGAGCAGTTGCGCTCTCTATTTTTATCATAGTTATCCCTGGTTAAAGGCAGAGGAAAAATTGAGACCGTTGTTAATTGTTCAAGTGGTTTTAATAACCCGTTCTCTTTAATAATTCTTGTTATTGATAAATTAAATGCTACTGCATTTAACCCCCGTGGACAACTATACATTGTAAATACATGTAATTATGTGGTATTTTCCACTGACCTAAACTGCGTCTGCGCATTAGATGACGTGGCAAGCAGGGAAAGATTCCCCTGTTAAGGCAGATGTGGAATTAAGATATTTACACAGTTAAAGGGAATATTTGGTCTAACTTTAGTGTAAGTAAAACTAAGATTAATTTGTTAGATTTACCCTGTACATATCATGATGTAATTTAACTGTATTTAGTACTGTAATTAAATAAGAGTTGGCAACCCACAATTCGATGAAGAGTTGGGACTTGCCGCGTTCACTCACTCTGCTCCCAGACCTTGTGGAGTTAACACTCTGCTCCTAGCTCTCGTGGAGTTAGCACGGTTGTATATACACACCATAAGGACGCTTGCATGCTCAAGCAACTTCACCAAGCAGCCTCATCGTCATCGGTTAACGATCACTCCCTCTTCACTAGCTAAGTAACCTTAACGAATTGGCCAATTCAAGGGGGGATTAGCGAAGAGATAGAAGAGAAATAGTTATTGTAGGTGAGTCAAGTTTAATTTACGTTTCGCCTAACTCTATGAGACTTGTTTAATTTACTTAGACAACTTTAGGGAAGAGTAACGACCTACGAGTTGTTTACCAGAAAATTCTTGCATAGCGGTGTCCCGGCAGGGATACCGACTTGGATACATTAAACATTTTTCACATTTTGGTGCCCAGAAAGAGGGCCCCGATTTGTTTAACAGAACTACTAAACATTTTTCACAGGCGCCGATGTATTTGTACACCGTTCCGGGATCGCTGCCACCACTTCACGGCGCCTCCAGCACTTGTTACATGAGGGCGAGACAGTTAAATTCCACATTCACCAGCCACCGAAGGGTCCCGAGGCTAGAGACGTCACTGGACCGGGAGGTGCAGCGTTGCAAGGCTCTGCCTATGCACGGCGGCGCCCCACAGCCCAAGGGCACCGGCCTGTGGATCCTCGATGTCTTGGTGATGTGGATACAATTGTCACCATGTGCATCACGATGGCGAAGGCGTTCTGTGGTGATGACAAGACAGCGATGCTCGTTCTTCTCCCCCAAATCTTTGAGAAGAACGGGCTGCCACACCTTGTCATTCCACAGAGCTTCGCTCATGATGTACAACCAGCCCCTCGTCAGGAGCATCGTTCCGTCATGCTGCAGCCTCCCCAACCCCGCAGAACACCACGGAAAAGACTGCAGCTCGATGCTCCAATTAACAAGGCAACTACCACCAGCACTGCCAGCCCTCCACAGCCCATGGACATCGACCAAGCCAGCCCTGACATAGACCTGCGCAACACATCGCCAGCTTTTGAAGAGGACACCATCTCTCTCGTGCTGCCCATCCTCCAGGACGCGGAAGCCCATCCTTCCACTCTCTCACCAACTGCTGACGATGTGTCACCAGCCTATCCTCAGCCAACTCAGGAACCTTCCCCTTCCCTCACCCCACCATCACCGAGGAGGATCAAGGAGAAGACGAACAGAAAACAGCCTAACACCAAACACCATGCCACGCCTCGCAAACCATGCGACCACACGCCCAGAAGCCTTTTTCCTGCCAACGCCGAACGCCTGCCTATCACCATCGACCCCAACGAATTCGCCAGGATATTTCGCCAGCAGCTCTCCCAATCCAACTTCCTCAACTTGCTCTCCAGCCGCATCACCTATCCTTAATTCCTTCCTACCACCTAGCAACTGCTACCTCCTCATCGCCTTCTTTTCACTGGCGGGCCTTACACCCTAGGCCCGCTCCACTCTGACAATGTCAGGTGGAAAATCTCAACAACAACAACAACAACAACAACAACAACAACAGCCAGAGTTGTAAAAACTTTGGGAAGCGTTCACCAAGCCACTTGCTACTTTGGCGGACACAAGGGGTGCTGTGGTTGAACCAGTGTCGCATACTAGTAAGCTTGCGCCCAATCGGCTTAAGGCGGGCCGATTACACTTGGTTCACAGACTACACACACATCCAAAGCCACTACAAAACTATAATTACACTTACAAGCACTTCTCACCCTACATACAGTCTCTACAAGACAGCCTAAGCCACTTGGTAGAGATACATTGGCTTTATTGTCCCTGCTTCAGTAGGGATAGGCTGGTCCTGCAGTGGACCTCAGCGGCTGAGGATGAGAATGAGGATATATATATATATATATATATATATATATATATATATATATATATATATATATATATATATATATATATATATATATATATATATGTATATATATATATATATATATATATATATATATATATATATATATATATATATATATATATATATATATATATATATATATGTGTGTGTGTGTGTGTGTGTGTGTGTGTGTGTGTGTGTCTTATCTCTGTATCAATGTACATGGATGTGTACGTTTGCTTGTCTTTTAAACATACTCTTGCGTAAGAATTTATGTGCTGTGTATGAATTACCATTGTTTTTATTTCCTCATTTATGAAGTACTGTGTTCCTGTGTTATGTTTGTAATTGTGCTCAGTATGATAATTTCACCCATGTTCGAGTCTTTGTGTCAGGAATCCAAACACTGGATAATGTTACACATCTCGACCATGCCGAAGCCAACACGTGTATGGCAAAAGTTTACAGAACCAATAAATAAATGAGCCAGGCTTTTCCTCGTGCTCCGAGCCTACCTGACACACCCATTAATTTCGCTGCGAGACCAGGTGATGATGATGAAGGAAAAGAAGGAAATGGAGAAGAAGAAAATGGAGAACAGGATGAAACTGCTATACATAGGATTATTTATGAGTGTGTTGTCCCAGATGATTGGCTGAAGAGTGTAATTGTAAATGTGTATAAAGGGAAGGGTGATGCCCTGGAAAGAGGGAATTATAGAGGTATAAAGCTTTTAGATCAGATAATGAAGGTAATGGAGAGAGTTTTAGAAGGTATGATTAGAGAAAGAGTGAATATTGATGAGATGCAGTTTGGGTTTATGCCAGGTAGGGGGACCACTGATGCCATATTCATTGTTCGACAGCTTCAGGAAAAATATATTGGTAGGAAAAGGGATCTTTATTTTGTTTTTGTTGATCTGGAAAAGGCCTTTGACAGAGTCCCTAGAGAGGTGGTGAAGTGGGCAATGAGAAAGCTTGGCTTGGAGGAGTGGCTGGTTAGGGTGGTTATGGCCATGTATGTGGGTGCTCACACCCAGGTGAGAGTGAATGGAGATTTGAGTGATGAGTTTTCCGTGAATGTTGGTGTGCATCAGGGGTCAGTCTTGAATCCCATGTTGTTTATCATGGTACTTGAAGCCCTATCACGTGACTTTAGAAACGGACTCCCGTGGGAGTTGTTGTATGCTGATGATTTGGTGTTGATTGCAGAGAATGAAAGGGAGGCGGAGGAAAGGTTTAGGAAGTGGAGAGATGGTATGGGGCAAAAGGGTTTAAGGGTAAATGCAGATAAAACAAAAGTGATGATATCTAGGGTTGATTGTGGTACTGTCAAAGACGAGGGAGAGTGGCCATGTGCAGTTTGCCACAAGGGCGTGGGAAGTAATTCCATCTTGTGCGGTGTGTGTGATAAATGGGTGCATAAGAGATGTAGTGGTATCAGAGGTAGACTGCGAGATAATGCTGATTTTATGTGTACGGCGTGCCGGGGTGAGCAGGTGGAGATCGTCAGACGTGAAAGAATTGAACTTGCTGGTGAATCTCTTGAGTGTGTGGAAGAGTTTTGTTATTTAGGAGACATGTTGTGTGCTGGAGGTGGGGCTGGAGCTAGCTCTGTGGCTAGGGTGAGAAGTGGTTGGAAGAAGTTCAGGGAGCTCTTGCCTCTCCTGACATTGAGGGGCTCTCCTACGTGCTAAGGGGCCTTTGTATGCAGCGTGTGTTAGAAGTGTAATGCTGTATGGCAGTGAGACCTGGGCAGTGAAGGAGGAAGACATTCGCCGGCTCAGACGTACAGACATGACAATGATTAGGTGGATGTGCAGTGCGTCCCTGCGTCCAAGGCCTGGAGGGGCTGGGTTTACAATGGAAGAGTTGAGAGGTAGGATGGGACTGGAGTGTATTGGTGTTGTGATGAGGAGAGGTAGATTGAGGTGGTTTGGACATGTGGAGAGGATGGGGGATGATAGTTGGGTGAGGAAGGTGAGAAGTGTTAATATTGTGGGTGGGGTTATGAGGGGTAGACCGAGAAAGACATGGGACGAGGTCATTAAGTGTGACCTTAGGGTTAAGGGACTGAACAGGGAGGCTGCAATGGATCGTGCAGCATGGAGAGCCGCCATTAGGTGACCAAGGCCGACACATGCAAGCATGTTGGAGCCTTTAAAAAAGAAAACGAAAACGATACACAGAGAGTGACGCAAGTTTCTTAAAGTGGCATACAAAGCTGTTACAAGTAAGCATAATGAGGAGACTGGAACAAAAACACAGAAAGTATGAAGAGCTGCAGAGAAGACTTAGAGCTGGCGAGAGACAAGGGAAACTGCAGAAGAGGGAGGCAATATGGAGTGAAAATAGGAAAGGACAGTAAAATATGCGAAGGTACTTGAGACTTTTAACATAGGCCAGACTCTTGTGGAATACCAAGGATCCTTTGTGGGGCGTGGAGTGAAAAAAAAAAAAAAAAAAAAAGGATTTATGAGAAAGAGTGCCGCTCAAGTGAATCCTTAATTTTAGTAAGAGGTCACGAGAAAGGTACCCCTAAAAGCATTATTAATTTTAGTAAGAAAGAAATGTACCCATCAGTGTATCATTGATTTAAAGTATAAGTGATGTAAGTACGGGGCAAGACATCTCGAGTAAGGGGCAAGACAGTGTTCCAGGAACTGCAAATAAGCCCAGTCATAAAGGTGACCAAGCAGAGGACAGTATTAGTTGTTGGTAGAAGGGACAGACTTGGGGAGTGTCTCAGGGGCACCGCAGTTCTGCTGAGAGAGCAGAAGTCACATATGCATGAAAGGAAAAAAATCATCTGGTGCGTGGGAGTTGCTAAGATGGGGAGACTGTGAATGTACAAAGCAAGGGAATTTTACATATCCTAAGTGTCAATTAAAGCGTCAGTTAACTTCTGCTCAGTATCCAGCAATAATTAATGCTAGTCCCTAATCGTGGGGATAATTATAGTGGTTATTCTTGTTGTAAGAATTCAAGTGAACTTACTATACTCAAAAGTGAGTCATTATGTCTTATTCTGTTCATTTACATACAACTGAGTTAAATCTCCATGGGTTGGGTAACTTGTTTCAATTTGCGTTGCTAAAGTAATGTAATTGATTTGTACAAAGATAGCACTAGTTCAGTAGAAAACGTATCTGTGTTTTGGAATCTCAAGGTGTGGAACAATTTTTCCTTGTAGTCCAGAAGGGAACTTGGACAGAAGGGGATTTACAGGTGTCTCATTGTCCTAACTTTTTGTGTTACAGATTCTCTTTCGATTTGTCTCTGCACTCCCTACTGCTATTCCTCTCACGCTACCAATTACCATTAATAGCAGTCAGATATCGTGCTCATTAAAGATGAGTGCCAAACTTGTAAATGATTACTGAGGGAGTGTAGGACACGACAATAGTGGCAGTTTCATGAGATATTTTAGGCCTCCGTCCTTTTTCATGTCATTAACCAGTTCCATACCTGAGAGTCTAAAAAGTGATTGTATGGAATCTAGCAGTGAATCTAGCTCAGATGAAGAGCCTGTTCCCAACGAATTAGAACATACACCGTCAGATTTAGATTCTGAGGTATTATCAGAGATGGTCGAGAACCAGATCAAACTGTAGGGGACATTCCGATTCTTTCTGATCGATTGTCACAAGCTAATCAGAAAGATGTTGTGCATCGAATAAAGGATTTAGTAGCTTATCTCACAGCCAGTAAACACACAACACTGGCTGAGTTCCCAGGTTTAGTTTTCGAGCCTAATGTTAGTATAGGGATATTGAGAACAAGACGACTGGACCTTAGTGGACTACACTTGGTAGGTTTGATGTAGCTAAGGAATGCACATCAGGTGGTGCTCATAACAAAACTGAACAATTTATACATGAGGCAAAACAGTAGCTGGGGGGATTTTGAGCCTGCTCTCTTAACTTTAAGCACTTGAGAAAGCTTTCCAACCTACTCATCGGGCAGTGATACGTAATCCAAGCTAGTGTATCAGTGATTAACTGTCGCAACTAGTGAAGCTAGCTCTTCGGGTTGTAACTATTAGGATTGCTTTTGGAGAATCTGCTATGTATAAGGCCATAAATTTATTCATGGAAATGTTCCTCAGCCAGTACAGTCATTACTGATGCTGACGAGTACAACAACCCCGATAAACTCGTGAATAAGGCCATTAGTTGGGCAGAACAGTGCAATTCGCCACTCGCCGAGGACAACCTAGCAAAGGAAAGGAAACGTGACGTAATCGCGCATATGACCGAAGATGAAATCTTTGCTAGAAGAGAGAAAATAGATACTGAAAAGTTAACCTCTCTGGGCGTAGGAAAGTGTAACAGATGTGGTGCTGCATGTCATAGAGCATGGACGTGCCGTACCACAATGGCGATCTCGTGTGTCAGTATAACAACTTGTCAGTTGAGGAAAGGAGAAAACTCAGACGTGTCCGTTGTGGTGGATTGGGTCACATGGCAGCTAACTGTTTCCCTAAAGTAGACAACCCAGGTCAGGAGACATGATGTGATCACTGCATGAGTACAACTTAACATACCAAGCAGTGTTAGTCATAAGCAAACACAAAAAATGTCCGCTGACTAATTGTCGGGAGTTTGGAAAACGCAGCGGATCTTGTGGTAGTCATGAGAGCGAAGCTTATGGTGAAATGAGGGATTGCCCTATGCGCTTAGATGCGGGGGGGAGCCTATGAGGACTTGAGTGAGGCGATACCAGAGCTCTGGCTGCATGTACTGTAGGCCAAACGCTAGTGTCTGCAAGCGGTGATGAACTTGAAGTTGCAGGAGTAATGGACCTATCCACAGGGTTGGCAGGCCACACGTGTGAAAGTAAGCTAGTAGTGGTCAGAAATTTACCCTGTACAATTTCAGTAATTCTAGGTTCTGATTTAAATTTTGCTCGAAATTTACTTATCATCCCAGACCCGTTGCGCATCGAGGTTGACGGGGAGAAGGTAGAATTACTGATCAAAGAGGAAGACCGCACAGATAATGCTTCCTCCCTGACCATAACAGAAGCCGGCCTATCAGATAAATCAGAGTACATCTCTGGATGCAAGTGAGACAATTGTGATAGATCCATTTATGTATGGCGTCATCCCGTTAGAGATTGATATTTCTGGGTGGATACTTGGTTTATTTTCCCCAGGTCCTGGTAGTACTTTCCCTGCTATGCTGTGGCCAAGAATAGTGAACATAGTCTCGAGTGAGGCGAGAGGGAATTCAAGGGTTTATGTTGCCCATATTAAAGCTACTTCTGACCGGATCAGTATATTTGGCAGGTATAGGGTAGGCACAGTGGAACCATTTGAGGAGATAAGATGGGAAAAAAGTCTGGACAACGAGTAAGGCCAAGTTGCCAGTGTAACACGAGGGGAGAAATGGTTGAGGGTACTAGGTATGGTTATAGGTGAATTGTTCCCACGGCAAAGTTGGGAGAAAGATATCCTCAAACGTCTTGGGTGAAAACATCCTTATGTGTACTCTATGCCTGACAGACAACTAACTACTACACAATATTCCGTACATCATATCTAAGAAACAAATTACTTTCGACCACAGAGGGTCTGTGCGCTGACAAACGTAGGCAATATCTGAGGAAAGGGTGGCGCAAGGAACGTCACTGGGTTGATGTGATGACATTGCACCTACGTGACGTGAAGAGGTTTCTGCAACTCCGTTAGACTTATCAGGCACATGCTCAAAGATTGGGCTGATGCCCAGTTAGATTTCCTCCTTTGAATGAGTCACAGAGTGGCAAATGATCGTTTTGGATACACACTGGATATTCCTAAATTAAATCCCTGAAATATTTGAGACCAAACAACTCCTAACCTTCCCAGTGAGCGACTGTATAGTTACATGTAGCAGCACTGAGGACACGACTAGCGTACGCTATTATACTTTTCCTCTTTGCATGATCAGCTTGCATTAATACCGCGCCTACAGCTACACCAGGTGCGCTTGTACATTGGAGGAAAGGTTTCTTATAATCAGGAAATGCCAAGACAGGAGCATTAATGAGTGCTGTCTTCGTTGTTTCAAAAGCATGAGACTGGTCATGAGTCCAAACAAAAGGTTAAGTTTTCTTAAGCAATTTGATAAGAGAGGCATCGATCTGTGCATAACCTTGAATAAATCTCCGGTAGTAGCCGCTCAGTCCAAGGAATCAGAGCCTCAGTTGTCGTGAGTGTGGGTGTTACCATCCCAGCGCACCTTTCCCCTTTGAGGACAGCATAACTTCCTTGAGCTTCTACAGTATGTGTGTGTGTGTAATTTTCCCGTCAGATCAGCGTGTGGGCGTAGTGTCTACATACCGACTCATCCCTATGTTTCCTGCTCTGCAATGCCTGTGATTATTTGATTATATAGGAATGAACCTTCTTTTATATGATTTTATGGTGAGTGATAATTATAGTGCAGAACTAATCCATACCTGCTACCCACCACCAGACAATTTGATCTCAAGACTAACAATAATTCTTGTATATTTTTTAAAGGTGTGTTGACGCAGTTTAGTATTTCATTGTACTGAAAACATCTTTCGTAGATCACTTATGATACAATTTTTTACCCCTTACTTTCTTATCCATTTAAACTCTTCACTCGTCAACATTTATTTTCTATATGAATATTCCATTTTTTAATTGTTACTGTTCATGAGAGTATATTTTTGGTAAGAGAATTTTCCTTTCCCCTTGTAGTTACCTGCTTTCATATTTTCGTTGTGCCTATTTCCCCCAGCATAATTATTCATGATATTCCCTTACTTTTAAAAGTTTACATTAACTGACAGTGATGACACAGCTTCGTCCGAAGATGAAATCTATTTAGGGTCCACTGGGGCTGAGCGTTCTAATGCCAATCTTACTCGTTTGAGAAGCGAGAAATCTTATATTAAACCAGAAACGGATCCACCTGCTGAGTCACAAACTTTTGTTTCAGATCAAACAGCTGTCTCTTTTGCTTCAACTAATTTCTCCAATGTAGATTTTTCATTTCCTATCCCCAGTACTTCACTCGTTTCTCGTTTCTTTTGAAAGTCACTTTCACCATCCTCTCCTACTGCTCCAAATACTTGCGTTGCAGCTGCAACTGGAATTAGTGCGTCTAACACCACTCCCACCTTTAGTAATTCTATCACCAAAGCTACTCAGCCTGAAAATAATCCTGTTCCACAAGCTATTTCCTTGGAAGATGCATTATGTTCAAAATTAACGGGTATGAATCCTTCTATTACTGATTATGATTTCATTAATAAAGTTAAGTCACTAACAAAAATCTTATAACAGTCCGTGCTAAGGTTGCAAACATCAGAGGCAGACTAGATCAGGGCAATTCAAGGGTAACATCTCTTGTAAGATATACATTTCTGGTTAAGTTTACTGTTTGATGAATACTGTGCCAAAATTATTGAGTTCTTTTGCACCCACACCAAAGTTGGTTGCCTGATGAGTATTATCATCTATCTATCTATATACCTAGGCTGCTTCCCCTAAACAAAGGGAGGTAGCCGAGACAGGACGACACACTCCCAATTTACTCATCCACACACACACACACACACACACACACACACACACACACACACTCTCTCTCTCTCTCTCTCTCTCTCTCTCTATCTATCTATCTATCACACACACACACACACACACACACACACACACACACACACACACACACATTTATTCATATCCTAGCCCCAAGGGAAGAAGGGACAGATCCTCACCGCACCACACCACACGAGGGTCAGCTGCGAAGTGCAGTCAGTGACATCCGCAGCAGGGCCCGACAGCAGAGCTGGTTTACCCGTGCCACATCATAACTGACCCATCCTCTTACTTGCACCAGACTTGATCAGCTGACCAGACCAAACGCAGGAGAATATCCCCTCAGGGCTGCGTCACCATTTATTCATTCAAAATTTCTCTCCATTCATTCTCATCATGCGTAGCCACTCTTCCTTGCTCAACAGACATCCCTCTCACATCTAACACTCTCTTCACACAGTCCATTCATCCGATTCATGGTCTTCCTCTCAGCCTCACACCTCTCACATCCAGTCCAGTTATCTTCATCACCAATCGCTCTTCATCCATTCTCTCCATATGCACAAATCATTGCAGCACTCTCTGCTCAACTCAACCAGCCATCTCCTGCAAAACTCCAGTTTTTTGCACTTCATCATTTCTCACTCAATCCATATGCATCACTCCTCACACACTCCTCAGACACCTCGTCTCCATTACAATCAAACTTTTCCTCTCTGCTACACTCATATTCCATGATGCAGCACCATATAACGCAGTCGGTACCACCACACCCTCATACAACCTTCTTTTTACATCCATTCTAAGCGAACGACGTTTTAACACTTTTTTTCCATTCCTCCCAGCACCTTTCCTACTTCATTCATTCTAAACTTCTTTTCTACATCTATTCTACCATCCACAGCAACATGTGACCCTAAATACTTAAAACACGCTACCTCCTCAAGCAACTCACCATTCAAACCTATATTCATCCTCCTACCATCTACCAACCTTGTACACTTCACCATATTGCTCTTACTCTCATTTACTTTCAATTTCCTCCTTTCGTACACCCTTCCAAACTCCTCTACCTACTATCTCAATCTCTCCTCTGAATCAGCCACCAGTACAGTATCATCTGCAAACAGCACCTGATTCAGATTTCATTCTCTACCATCAGCATTCACCAGACTCAAACCTCTACCTAACACTCTCGCATTCACCTCCCTTACAACATCAACTATATAAGTATCAAGCTACCGAGGCGACATCACACATCCCTGCCGCAGCCCCACTCTGACGGGAAACCAATCACTCACAGTATTTCCCACTCCTACACACGCTTCACTATTTACATAAAAACTTTTCACTCCTTTTAACAACCTACTATCAAGTCCGTAAAATATCAAAACAGTCCACAGACCTTTCTGGAATGATGCTGATGAGTGTCTGCAGAGTTTTGGAGCAAATGTGAATGTAGTAATGGTGGGAGATCTGCATGCTAAAGTGGGAAATAAAACAGTCGAAGTTAGAGTTAGTATGCATGGTGTGCCTGGAAGAAATGAAAATGGAGAACGAATGATAGGAGTGTGTGATGAGCGAGAGACGGTGATTGGAAATACCTTGTTTGAGAAGAATGATGTTTATAAGTATACATGGGTGAGACAGGAGGGTGGAAGGGTTGTTAACTGAGCACTGATGGACTATGTAGCTGTGTCCAGGAATGCAAGAGGAAGATTGCTGGATGTGAGAGTTTTGAGAGTGGAGAGTGGAGGTATGTCTGACCACTACTTGGTGGAGGGAAAGTTGAGACTAGGTATGAGGTGGGTGAGAGCTAGGAGAGTTAGGTGTGGTAGGGAGGTTTTGAAACTGAGTGAACTGGATAAAAGAGAAAAAAATGATAAAGCATCATAAGAAGTTGAAAGATGAGTAGAACGCAGTGAAAGATCAGGAAAATGGTAGTGTGGAGGAGGAATGGCAGTTGTTTAAGAGTGCTGTGGTGGGACATGCGGAAGTGGTGTGTGGTGTGAGGAGAGTGGGTGGTGATGTAAGAAGAGAAGTGAATGGTGGTGCGAGGAAGTAAGTATGGCTGTAGCTGAGAAGAGATGTGCATGTGGAAGTGTGGCTGCAGAGGAAGGATGAGGTACCATATGAGAGGCATAAGGAAAAGAGGAATAGGGAGAGAAGGGCTATGCATGCTGCTAAAGTGGCAGCAAATGAGAGGTAGGGTAGGCGGTTGACTGAGAACTTTCAACAGAATAAGAAAATGTTTTGGAAGGAGGTAAAAAGGGTGTGAAAGGGGGAGTCCGGGGAGGAAGAGCAAGTAAAAGCAGAGGATAGAAGGATGTCAAGTGAGATGGATGCAGTTAGGAAGAGCTGGGGGGAGTATTTTGAAAGATTGTTAAATGTAGAGGAGGAATGAGAGACAGATTGTGGGAGATGGAAGGTTGCAAGGAATAAATGTGTTGGGAGAGTTGAATGATTCTTTGATCACGATGGAGGAAGTGCAGGAGGCAGAAATGGAGATGAAAGCAGGGAAAGCTGCAGGTATGGATGGGTGTGCTGTGGAATGCCTGAAAGGTGGTGGAGCAACTATTGCTGAGTGGTTAGTAAGATTGCTGAATGTGTGATTTGTGAGCGGTATGATGCCGTTTGACTGGGCAAGTGCATGTGTGGTTCCACTATATAAAGGTAAGGGAGATAAATATGAATGTACTAGCTTTAGGGGTATAAACCTGTTGAGTGTTGTAGGTAAGGTGTATGGTAGAGTGTTAATTAAGAGAGTTAGAGAGGGTACAGAGGGAGTGATTGGTGATGAGCAGTGTGGCTTTACGAGAGTGGGGATGCGTGGAATAGGTTTGCTTTGAGACAGGTGTGTGAAAAGTGTTAGTGCAAGGTAAGGATGTGTTTGGGGCGTTCATGGATTAACAGAAAGCGTGTGACAGACCTGACAGGGAGTATTATCATACTGTTGCAAAATATGTGACAGGATAAGTATGCCACTCCTGAAAGTAATACCCCACTGAAAGCAGGAGCTGTCGCCGCTGCCACAGGTTCTGAGCTTACTAAAGTCCTGTGGAACACTCAGTGGGGGGAAACTGATATCGGTTCATCTCTAGACAATGTTGTGTTATTGTTCAGAAATTTACAATTTCTAAAACATCTTAGTAAGGAAGAATTGGACACTGCATTAGACTCAGGTTTCTGCTGGTGATGACTTACCATTGTGAGCAAGAAAGATAAAAGTGAAACTTGGTATTTTACTGACATCCTGTGTGCCACTCACTCATCCATTACTCCTGTGGCTGCCTACCAGTCTCAGGGTCAAGGACACGTTTCACGTCCACCAAACAATCAAAATGTTCATAGAATGACACATTCACCGTCCATGCCGTGTGCAAGACCTGCGCCACAAGATAGACAGATCGTCTCATGGCCATGCCAGATTTCAAAAGTAGGACTAAAACAGTTTGTTGGTATTGTCAGTGCTCAAGTCATCGACCAGTTTACTGTTATAAGAGAATTGGAGATGAATGCAGTCACAGATGTGATAGTTGGACACCTTTGCAGTCGCCCTGTAGTGCATTCAACAATAACTCTCATTCACAGTCAAGCGGCAGCACGTACTGTACCTGCCACGGTGGCTGAATCGGCAGAGAGGTGGCCTGCAGTCCTAATGGACCCAGGTTCGAATCCCGGCTGGGGCAGGGAACAGTTGAAGGATTTGAATTTCATAAAAAGCAGACTTTCCTGATCTACCAGATGACCCGCCGACATGTAGTAAAAATACCCCCGCTAATACCAATACATCAATCCTGTATGAGACAGCCCTAGCATGTATTCAATATGGATGGTGGGTGTTAGCGCCAAAGTGGTGACATGTGGAGATGTAGGAGGACTACTGGGCCTTGGGATAGGCTACTGCCCCCGAGATATAGGCCCTGAAGCCTTTGCCCAGAGTCGGACACGTAAAAAAAAAAAAAAAAAAAAAGTGCCGTGCCCTTTCTAACAAATAGTCAGGGGAAGCCCCGTGCGAAGAGACAGAATCTTCCATAATGACACAAAATAAGTCTGACCTACCTAAAAATGACCCCCCTACGCCAGGTGTAGTTGTCTTAGGTAATTGTAAATGAGCTCTTATATCATTTTAATGTAATCTGGGTCTTTTGTGAAAATAATATCTAATTCTTCCCTTGAAAAAACTAAGAAAAACATAAAACGTGTCTGGATACTTGAACCGCCTGACGTTCGTCCTTGTGGTTGTCGTCACAGAATTTTACGTGAAGGGCAAGGTACCTCTTGAAATACAGCTTAATTTTGTATATCTCTTCACAGCCGAGTTCTGTGGCAAAAACAAATTTCGTTACTGACACTATCAAACTATAGACCAATAGCAATAACTTCCATTCTCAGTAAAGTTTTTGAGACACTATTTAACAAACACATAATTAAGCATCTAGAAATCAATAAATTAAACAATGATCGGCAGTATGGATTTAGACAAGAACGTCCAACTGTAGACATTCATTTCCTTCTTACCCATCAGATTAACAAAACAATAGAACAACACGGTGAAACACACACAATAGCACTTGATATATCAAAAGCATTTGACAGAGTATGGCACCGGGCCTTATTGTTTAAGGTGTCACACTAGGGCCTGGTATCACTGGTTCCTCTGATTTCTTCTTACCTTCGTAATAGAAAAATACGGGTCATGATAGATGGAATTTATTCTCAGTTTCATTCCATAAATGCTGGAGTACCTCAGGGATCAGTTTTGGCGCCAACCCTCTTTCTCATTCATATAAATGACCTCCTATTTGTCACTCACAACCCAATACACTTTTATGCTGATGACTCGACCCTTCATAGTTCTTTCACATTTAGTACCTCCTTTACACAATTTGATATTATAAATTCCCAAATAAACATAGCAATTTCTAAAATTAATCAATGGGGACAAACAAATCTGGTCTCATTTAATGCTCAGAAAACTAAATACATTAATTTCTCCAACAGAAAGAACCCCTCAGACTCTCACGTAATTTTAAATGATGTCAATATTCCCATTTCCACTATAATTGATATCCTAGGTGATACTCTAAACCCCAACCTAAGCTGGACAGCTTATGTTAAATCACTTGCTAAGAATGCTTCCAAAAAATTGGGACTTATGTACAGAGTTCGTGAGTTCTTCACTGACGAGCAGATAGCCATAATATAAAAAAGTCATGTGCGTTCTCAGATCAAATACTGTTCACCACTGTGGAGTGAATGTGGAGCAGTTGCACTGAGGCAGTTGGACAAAATTCAAAATAAAGGCATTAGATTAATCAATAATCCTGCCATTACGCAGAACCTTCCTGCATTATCAGTATATAGAGATGTTGCTTTTTTAGCATTATTTTTACCAATATTTTTACAGTGAGTGCTCTGACTAACTGGTTTCAATTGTGCCTCCCCTTCACATTTTCTCCCGAAATTCTCAGGCAGCTAGGAGAGCCCATGAACTCACACTCTCTGCCCTGCAATGCAGAACCTCTGCTTATCAAAATTCATTTATCCCCAGAACTACTACTCTCTGGAATTCACTTCCTGGGAGCTGTTTCCCACAAAGATTTAATCCACCTCAACTTAAATCTAGTTGTTATAAATATTTTATGAATGGAGGATGCCTTTGGGCACATGGACTTATTTTTTTTCCTTTGTTTTTCCTTCCTCCATTCATTATCTATAAAAAAAAAGTTCTGATGAACTTATACCTGCTTGTGGTAGTATTAAAGTAAATGAGTTCTATGTATCAAGCATAGATTACCCACACCCTGTCCATTCACAGGTAAATTCGATGGCACAGTCTACAGTAACTCCTGGTCCACAGCCACCAGTAGAGGGTGACGTTTAGAATGCTATATCATCACAAGAGGTCTCCCCAGGCAATGGCACAGCGGTTGACTCATCCACATCTCAGTTAACTACCTCAAAGAGTCTGGATGATATTCTGCAACACAGGGAAATGGAAAAAGTGGTTAAGAAACTGTGTATCGTTTTGTTGCTGCACGAATTTATGAAATTCCATTCTTATTGAAGGTGCGAAGGAAGGAGTGGATGCCTTACCCTTACCTGGGGCATGTTGTGTGAATGGTTTAACTTATGAGTCAGCCTTGTGCCTGGTGCTATAGGATGGTTTGTGTTATCTTTACCTACTATACAGTATGTCACCAATGCTCCACTTATGCTTAAAATGATACAAGGATTGGTGATTTCCTGGTGTACCCATCGGCCATAATGGTGTGCCAGGATATGCCGTTCTCTGTAACTACTAAGGATGATGATGATGATGATGATGCACATGATATGTATGTCATCGGAAACTGTACGGATTCCATTGTGGCTGTTTCTCCCGAACATTGCCTTTGACGTTGATTCTGGTGATTTCTTTGAACAGAAATCACAATCAATTGATCTTTCGCAGACCTATAGAGATGTTGTTGCCCTACCTGGTGAACCTATGGGAAAGACGAAGACATAGTGAACCTATGGGAAAAACGTTTGATTGGAGTACGTATCACCCAGTGCACGGGAGACAGGCTTCGTAACTCGCACACCTCAAGCAGGTATACAGTTATCCCATGTGGTCTAGTAGCTAACCTTCGCATTTAACAAAGGTTGAAGAACCCCTCCTCCTCCTCCTCCTCTGCCTGCTGGAGCCGAGCGATGAGTGGTGACAT
Organism: Coenobita brevimanus; assembly: GCF_032717465.1. Lineage (NCBI taxonomy): Eukaryota > Metazoa > Arthropoda > Malacostraca > Decapoda > Coenobitidae > Coenobita > Coenobita brevimanus. Next base: position 27,943,852 of record NC_136980.1, read on the forward strand.
GTAGTGCAGTAATGGTGGCCTACCTGCCTCAGGAGACTCCAAAGACAGCCACAAACTTACGTCCAACGGAGACTCAATGGCTGTCAATGTGTTCAGTTGCTGGTCTGATGGTGAACGTGGGAAACGAGGTAATGGTCATAGTGGTGATGAGAATGGGCTGGCACTCATGGGGGTGGCAGGCTTGAAGAAGGAGTCAATCCTGGTGTGACGATTGGACCAATGAATCTGTCAGAGAATGACAACATTCCTGACTGACCACAGCTCAATCACCACGCTGAACAGCACCAACCCCCTGTCACAGTGTGGATGCTCGGCATACTCCAGCACTTCCTCCAGACTGGCATGTAGGGCTCTGAATCGAGGGAGTGATGGCGTTTCAGAGGGCTGCAAGTTAGGGTCGCATCATGGTCCTCATCAGTGTCACTGTTCTCTTTAGTGCCTTCAGAGACAGCAGTGGCTATCTTCTCATCAGACATAATCTGATAACCAGTATCGCAGCAGCCGTCGACGTCCACCTGCATTCCTGCTGTTTGAAGATGGTGGTGGAAATCATCTACGTCAAACCCCTCAAAGTCGAGCTCAGCTTCAATTCCCTGGAGGAGACAAGACGAACTGCTTTTGAAGGTTTTCACATAGACTTCCTGCCATGTGTTCGCCCAGTTGAACACTGCAGACTTCAGGTTGTAACACCAAAGTTTCTTCAAGGTCTGCTTTCCACATGTGTCCTGGACCATGTCCTCGTTCTCCAGCACCACCATCACCTAGCTGAGGAACCTCTGTGGTACAGTCTCTTTGCAACCACAATAATGCCTCGGTCTATTGGTTGAATCAGAGTAATCGTACCGGGTAGCAGAAACATACACCTAATGCACCCATCATCAGTAAGGCCCCAGTCACAATGCAGGTATGACTTGTCGCAAACCACCCGTGACCTGGAAGTCGTGGGTGGTTTTGGTGAAGTTTACGATTGGTCTTCATATGTCTCGGTCCAGCCGCAGGCCACCATGGCCACCGAAAAATCCTCGGGTTTTTTGTGCTGCACGAAAAACGTCCGCGCGACCACCGATGTCGTGGCACGGAAGCCGCCTGGTGGGCGGCTGGACTGCGTCTGACCAGCTTACGAACTGCAACTGGTCAGCAACACCTGATTTTTAAGTGGTGGTTGCCATCCGGATGGAGGCCGGTCGCCACCCGCTCTGTGCGGTGGCCGTCTGCACTCTGTCAAGGCGACGACTGGATTGCAGTGGCCGCCATCCACAAGCCTCCTGTCTGGGGTGGTGGTTGAAGTCCCACTGCTGTCCAGCCGGTGACTGGTCGAGCAACAGGTGGTGGTCTGGACTGAGACCAGCTGCCGGCCAGTCCGCAGCTAGTGTCGGTCTAGTGGTTGCAGTCTAAACTGCAACAAGACACGGACCGGCCGCCATTTGTCGGTGACCGGCTGGCCACCCATCGGTGTCTTGACCTGTGTGTACCTGGCCATGGTCGCTGTTTGGCCACCCACTGGATGGACGCTGGATGACCACCGGTAGCCGATTGGTGGTACGACTGCTCGGAGACCTCCATGGTTGGGGTCTGGTTTCGCAATTTTCAGGTTTGCGACAAGTCATACCTGCAGTGTGACTGGGGCTTAACCAAATCCTTCCAAGATGGATGCACAGAGGCATTATCCAGCAGCAGGAGTGCCTTCACTTTGTCAAGAGTGATACCGAAGACCTCCTTTTGATGACGGATAGCCTCCAAGACGAAGTGTCTGTGAAACCAATCTCTGTAGATCTTGGCAGTAAACCAGGCCTTTACAGGTTGGTACCACACAACAGACAGGCTATCCATCAATCCACAGAGACAACTTGGTTGTTTTGCACAGTCATCGATAAGAGGTTTGAGGCGGTGCATCCCATTAGCATTAGCATAACATAAAACAGAGACATGCTGTTGGGATAACTTGTGACCAGGCACAGTCTTCTCTGCAAGGGTGCTGGTGGGCAGTGAGCAGTAGAATAGACCAGTTTCATCAGCACTATAGACTTGGCCAAGGGCAAGGTCCTCATCCTTGATTAGGCGCTGCACTTTCTGGTGAAATGGGTCAACATCCTCCAATGCCGCATCCGAGGCTTTGCCATGTGCCTTACGGCCTGCAAGTCCATGGCGAAGCTTGAAACGAAAAAGCCATCCTTCAGAAGCCTTGAAATCGTTTACATTGTGCAGGTGTGCAAACTTCTTGGCTACAGCCTTCACCTCAGTCCCACCCACAAGTACACCAGCAGCATGTTACTGGTGAAACCACAACAAAGTCAGCTGGTCGATAACAGCATGCCAGGCCTGGACCATGACCTTCCTGTCAACCCTACATGTGCTTTCACTGAAGTCCAGTCCATACTGTGTAAGCTTGCAACATGACTTCTTGATATCAAACAAAGTTGAATGGGCTAGATCTAATTCCCGTGGTATGTGTCCTGTGGTCGGACCCGTGTCAAAAGTGCTCAGTATCTCACACTTCTCCAGAGTCAGAGCCTTCCATTTCCACTTCTCAGGTGGTTGTGGGGCCATCAACACACACATGAGAATGCAGCAAAGGAGGGCCACAACCTGAAGAAGGATAAGGGACCACCACAAACACAACCACATTTACAGTCATGCTTGCAAGCATTACCACTCATAAGAGAGACAAAGGCGGGAACTGAGGTGCAGGCATGTAGGCTGGCAAGCAATACAGCACTGCCATATCTCACCCTGCACTTTCCTCCGAACACAGAGGAAGCAAAACATGGCGAACTAACATCTGCATACAAGGTTCGCTTCTGTTTGCTCAAGCAAGGGTTATCATGTGACGACAGCAGGGGATGACCAGTACATCACCACCTGAGGCAGCCTATGACAAATGCAGCCTGCCAGGCGACTCTGATCATTCAGTAGGGAAGTGGACAGTCACACGCAATGGCCAGGGGACTCCCTCCATTCTTTGTAGAGGCAGATAGGAGTTTTTAATGCACATTTACTCGTGGCTTGTGGTCTGTGTCAGACGCATGGTGGCCATTCAGAAATACAACTCTCAGTGACCGTGCAACGTTCAATGTTCAGTAGAGAGCAGAATGACCGCTGTCACCAAACATGTACTTGTGGCTTGTGGTGTGTGTTCGGCGTGCAGTGGACTTTTTTCGGTGGCTATACAAAATTGGACATTCGATGGGGATGCATACAAATGTTTTGACACCGCTTGTGGGCTACAGTCAGTATTACTCGGGTGCTGGAGGTTCGTTGGGAGTTAACAGACTAGCGTCCAACTGGACCATTCAGTACAGGGGCGGATGGACATTATATCTCAGGTTGTGGGTTATGGCCATTTTCCCGCTCATGGCTAGAGCCCAGCGGCCATGATACCGAATGTTTGAACATGTCAGCTGGCCGGCCGAAGTTCTTAGGGACTTTTAAGTCTGGACAATAGCAAGTAAATTCGGATAATGGGTTAATAGAGCCAAGGTCAAGCATCCAGATAATGAACAGGTCCGGATGCTGCACGTCTGGATAAATGAGAGATGACTGATTATATATATATATATATATATATATATATATATATATATATATATATATATATATATATATATATATATATATATATATATATGTACAGTATTATACTTTCTAATAAGTAAACAACACAGATGTGTATTTATTTTTTCGGTTCAGAATGAGTTGTATCAAAACTGCTGAAGGTGTACTTTAATACATTTTGGACAGCCTTTCCACTTGTACAGTACCTTACTACCTCCCAGTAAAAGGATCACTTCATTCGGGGTTTGGCATGGCAGCTCATGGGTAGTATTAAGAGTGAATACAGTTCACCTGCCTCAGTCACAGCCTTGCTGAGTGACTGAGACAGGTTCAATGGATGGCTGTCAGTGTGAGAGGGAGTGGTGGTTTAATAGTGAGTGTGTAGGCAAGTGTGAGACTGAGTAGCGGAGGGTTGTGATGATGGGAGTGAATGAAAGAAAGTGAAAGAATAAGTGAGTGAAATACAGACAAGGGGATTAAGTATCAATGATTGCTAATTGACAAGGACTAAGTGTGAGAAAGTGAGTGCTTAGAGACAGCAAGTGATTCGGGGTATGAACGAGTGAGAGTGTATATGAAAAAACACTGCAAGTAGTTGAGAGAGAGAGAGAGAGAGAGAGAGAGAGAGAGAGAGAGAGAGAGAGAGAGAGAGAGAGAGAGAGAGAGAGAGAGAGAGAGAGAGACAGACAGACAGACAGACAGACAGAGACAGACAGACAGACAGACAGACAGAGACAGAGAGACAGAGAGTGAGAGAGAGTTCCAAGGAAAAGCAATATTTCCATCAGGCAGGGAAACGAATACAACACGATTTTTTGATGTTACTATTTCGATTGCCTTTTTATTAAAATCTGAATACTTAGAGAATCTGCCCTTGACTTATGACCTTTGCTTTAAACTGTTTATCTGGGAATTATCTCCAGAGCAATGGCATGTATGTTAACTCGTCCATGCAGAGTTTGGTAAATTTCATGTTTTTGTGTTACTGTCAGTTATTTTGAGGATCGAATAATACAAGCGTGGAATATGGAAGGGGAGGGGAGGATGGAAGCAAATGAAATTTTAACTAAATAACATTTTGCGTATATGCATGCTAATTTCTATTTCCGTCTGTTCAGACATGCAGAGTTTGAATGCAGGGAAACGAACATAGAACTGACTTTCTCTCTCTCTCTCTCTCTCTCTCTCTGGGGGAGAGGGGCACATACGTAAAACTTCATTCACCTTTCTGTCCTGGTTTTAGGCTTATGAACAAAACATAATTTATTAGAAATCCTGTTGGATATCCAGTGCCTCTGTTAGTTCACACAAAAGCAGAGCGAATGGCTAGACAACATACATACCAGTATATCCATCCATCCATCCAATCCTATGTCGCCCCATGAGGAGCGTAGGAACCCGGGGCTAGGCAAGTTGGTCCCGACATTTAAGATGAGCGTGACCAACCTCTTTCATCCCTGAGTGGCATTATGTGAGCAATAAACCCCAACCTTCCCTTGGATATAAACCTACACAGGCCCAATCCGATTGGAGCACCTGAATTACCCACTAAACCACCAGTCGCCATAATTTGGTTATATGGTTACCACCCAGCGTTGTAAGCGGTTCCTAATGTACAGCAGACCTTTTGGCTTGTCACTCAATGTAGTCACCCATAGGTAGAAGGAAGAGGAAAGAATCAAGGAAAAAAAGACAGAAAAGGGAGTGTAAAGTCACTCGTGGGCAGAAGAAAGAGGAAAGAATGAAGGAAAGAAAGATAGAAGAGGGAGGATGGAAGAGAGGAAAAGGCAGACACCCAAACCAGCACTACATCGAGTGAGTGGATGGTGAGCGCCTCCACCTACCACCTACGAGTATATCTTTCATAAACCATTAGGAAAGGATATTAACACGTCCGATGTTTTCACTAACTGACAACCCCTCACTGCTTTAAGAAAAGGCAGATTGATTTTACATGTTCTAGAGTACAGTTTTCTATTCCTAGTTAATGCTAGATGATTATGTAAACTATTAAAGCGATATATTAAGCTCCAAATGTTGGTCTTTTATCAAGACCACACATGTTTTCGCTAATACCTGGGTTGAATGAGATAGTGTGGCTCGGTGGGTGAATTATGTGATAAGAGACCAGATGTGCCAGACTGTGATTAGACTGTATTAACTCTCTCAGCCTCCTTCTACTCACGCTTAGCTAAATCAAATCGTCTGACATTACTTAAATCAACATTTCTTAAACAGTGAGAGCAGTACCTCGAAATGCAGTAGGTGTATGTTATTCAGTTTTGCGCATCCCTTCCAACCCACCCAAGTTCCACCAACAATAAAACCAAAATAGCCAACAGATAATCACAAGCTATCCAAATATTGTAAGAAAAATAACAAACTTGGCAAACCAGTGTTGCGTTTTTATTACGAAATCTGGGTAGGAAAAATGAATGATAGCATAGTTACTCAAACCGTTTTCTGTAACTCTTCCCGGTGCTGTGAATATGCATTCTCTTAGAACCTCCTCCTCCTCCTCCTCCTCCACAAAGAGAAACAACTTGTCTTACCCACGCCTCGTACAATGGGCGTAGGAGTAAAAGTAGATAAGAATGATCTAGAGAAAATTTGCATTAAAATCTAAACTAACAAGGTCACAGATCACAGTCAGTCTTCCATAAAATTAATATTTATATATGAAAATTGGCGATTGGAATTGTATTAATTAATAATAAGCTTTACTGGTTCTCTTTAGTAGTATAACATGGCTGCTCTGTGTGTGTGTGTGTGTGTGTGTGTGTGTGTGTGTGTGTGTGTGTGTGTGTGTGTGTCCAAGCAAGATTACCGGAAAACAGTTGCATGGAATATGGATAAAATAATGATAGAATATTTTAGCTGAGAAGCTTATTAACGTAGGTCAAACGTAGTAATGTCTGGGAAGAATAAAGTCAGTTCAGATTTAATTTCTGACAAGACTAAGTGGAAGGATTAAGGAACAGGAAAGGACGAAGTGATTCAATCTTCAGGAGACTCGGTCAGTGGTGAAGAGCCAGCAAGGTCAAAATTCAGGTTCTTTGACTCAAGTAGTTTTGTTTTTATTTAATCAAACCGTGAAAGGTTTTGAAACTGTTTCCAAAACAATAGATTAAAGGTCAACATTACAGGGTAAGGTCAACTTAAGCATTTCTGATCCGATTTAATTCAGCCTTGAGGGGTGGCTTGAGTGTCAGGTAAAGATTTAGGTAAAAAAATCCCATTATGAAAGCAGCCAACCAAGATTAAGGACACCCAGCTGAACTACTGAATGCAAGTGTTGCAGTCTATGAGTGTTCCTTATATTTTTCAGATTTGGAGAGATTTCTTATACCGAAAGGGTATATGACCCCAGTGTCTTAACATTTCCAGTTCGGAATGTGTCTCCAAAGCCTATAACTGGGGACACCAAAATAAACTGAATAAATACGGCATCGGATAGACTGGTTAAATAGCTATTGTTGTTATGCGCTTTAGCCTTAAAAAATAATAATATATATATTTTTTTGAGTGGCTTAACTACAAGGAGATATAATACATATTGTAGTGAAAGAGTTCAGAAAGGAGCACTTGACACTAATGTGGTGTACTCGGTAACAGGACGTTCTCTTCGTGTAATGGGAGGAGACACACACACACACACACACACACACACACACACACACACACACATCCCGGACCCACAGCATACGGTGCAGATCAGTGTGTTCAGTCTCGCTGCTGCAACAACACAACGCCTGTCCTCCTCACTATGTCCACCTACAACTTAAGTGGCAAAATTGCTCTCGTCACAGGTGACGTAATGTTTTGTATTTTGCTGAAGTCCATAATTTCAGCATTCTAAAACTATTATTATTTCAGTAATATGTATAATTTAAAAAGTATATACTATTAAGTTTCTTAGAGAATATTTTGCCAGAAAGTGTTCTATTGGTATGGTATGTGAACGAAAAGGTTATGGGAAGATCACTGGAACTTGGGTTAATGAGAAATTTGATTAGTGTGCATAGAGTGGATAGGGTGTGAAATAATGATATTCAGAAAAGACGTGGCTCAAGTAAGTCTGTCGACAAAGGGTGTTCTTAGAAGGCATGACCATATGTTGTAAACAGGGTGATGAAAATGCTATATGTGAGTCTGAAGGTGGGAGTAGGCGCTGGAGGCCAAGAAGGTGGAGGGATACAGTAAATGGGCGTGTAAAGCGAGGGACGGAAGTTGATGAGGTCAGGAATCTGGCTGGGGATCGTGTGGGTTTGACAGAATATATACGGATCACATCTCATACATTTTTTTTTTCTTAATATTGGTGGGACTGACTCGTGACTTGAGGTGTATCAATAATAGAAACATGTCTCTTTTTAAAATATCCGTTTGGTTATACCTGTGGGGTGAAGTCCGGACGTCTTGGGCTTGAACATCGACTCTGTGGTTGTGAGGCCCATTTCACTAGGCAAGCTACAGTCGTTCTATTTTATCAAGGCAGTTTGGGTCGGGCTCTGTGGGACCTCACTCTGTTAGCTCTGTTGCCACATCGTCGCCACAAACGTGCTCTCTCTCTCTCTCTCTCTCTCATATTATATATTAACTACTACCAATTGTATTTTCTTAATTTTTTCTCTTGTTTTCGACTTTTTTTCCACACCACCCCAGAGGTAAAAGTCTATAGGTGCGTTATATTTTATTTTATTTTTTTAATAGCTTCCATGGCGTGAGACTGACCGAGTATGACCCACTCACGCAGGGCTGTCCCTCGTGTCACCACCTGACAATGTCTCAAAGGCAACGCTGACAAGTCTTATGAGATTTATACTATACTACAGCTTTTTTATTGAATTACATCTATACAGAGTGTTTAAAATTCATTTATAAGTAGTTACTAGCTTAAAATAGGAGAGTGAAAGAGAGAGAGAGAGAGAGAGAGAGAGAGAGAGAGAGAGAGAGAGAGAGAGAGAGAGAGAGAGGTGAACATAAATAATTACGCGTGTGTCGACGGCGATGTGACAACAGAGCTAACAGTGTGAGGTCCCAGAGCGTCCCACCCAAACTGCCTTGATAAAATAGAACGACTGTAGTGCTTACTTCTGTCTATATCGTTTTTTTTTTTTCCTCTCTCTCTCTCTGTCCGTGTTTTCCGAACCCTACACCCTTCATAACAGGGAAAAGGAGATCAGGATGATGAAAATGCTGTCCGTTGACGACGATAATAAATATGTAGTGGTGAATTAATGTTTGTCTTGTAATTAATGAACATTCAGCATATTCACTGGAAGGAATATTATATACACAGAGCTCGAACTCTCACTGATTACCGAGCTATACGCATATATATATATATATATATATATATATATATATATATATATATATATATATATATATATATATATATTGTCCCACTTTAGGCAAAAACATGATTTTTTTTATTTATCCAGCCTTAGATATAGGCGTCACAGTTGATATTTTTTCGTCCATCATTAGGCACAGACAGTTTATTTTATTTTATTTTTTTAATGTTCAATTTTAGGCATAGACATTACAGCCTCGTTCACAGACCTAACACTCCTCCTGCACGCTGTGCACCTTCATAATGTCACCACGGAGTGCAAATAGTCGTCGATATTTGTGTGTGTGTGTGTGTGTGTGTGTGTGTGTGTGTGTGTGTGTGTGTGTGTGTGTTATTTCAAAGTAGCTAAAGCTTCCAATATGGTTACTTGATTTTATTTTGCTAGACAAATTTTCCATTAAAGATAAAAATGCAGAACTATAGATCTGTCAGATCGAATTAAATAATAATAAGTGATAGCCTTTTCCATACTGAATTCAGTGCATATTTCAATGGACATACAAAGCTAGAGGCCCCCCGAAGGAGGGAATCACACCAGTCGCAAGCCGGTACATATTTAGCGCGGCTCGGAATATGACCCTGACTTTGACCTACTTTCACCAATTTCGAACTCGTAGAAGACTTTCATCCCTATTACTCACCTTTAAAATTTTGTGATGATATCTTGAGCTGTTGCGAAGTTATCGTGGTAACAGACACATAGACCTTGACCTACTTTCACCAATTTCGAATCTGTTATCCATTTTTTCCCATAAACTACACACCTGCAAAATTTTGCGATGATATCTTGAGCGGTTGCGAAATTATCATGCTAATAGACACACAGACAGACAGACAAACTGAAAACATTACTTGTTGGAGATTTCCATCCCTACTACACAGCTGTAACGTTCCGTGATGATATCTTGAGCGATTGCGAAGTTATCGTGGTAACAGACAGACAGACCTTGACCTGCTTTCACCAATTTCAAACCCGTGATCACTTTTTATTTTATTATTACTCCACCATAAAATTTTGTGATGATACCCTGAGTGGTTGCGAAGCTATCGTGCTAATACACACACACACACACACACACACATACACACAAATTGAAAACAAAACCACCGTCGCTATCATGGCTGGTAAAAAGAAGTTTTCATTGATGTGGAAGACGATAAAGAATATAAAGTGGTTAAGGAAATAAGTGAAAACGATTATTTTCAGGTTGTTTCATATTGATATCAAACTGATAAATACATACATATATATATATATATATATATATATATATATATATAGAGAGAGAGAGAGAGAGAGAGAGAGAGAGAGAGATGGGATTGTAACCTGCTGTATGTAGTACGGACGCATTTGCTCCCTGCCACTTTTCCTTCTATTTTACAGCCCAGTCCAGGGCACAGTTGGTACGCGATAAGGTTATCCATGATCAGGCAAGTGTTTCCCTCATAACTGCTAAGAAGTCATCATCATCATCATCATCATCATCATCGCAGCCTCATTTCCCACTGTTGCACGGGAGGAAATTTTTCCTGTTTGAGAACAGGAAAACACGAACATGAGATGCTTCCCGGATTAGGACCAAGAAATTATGAACATGATGCGTTTCCCGAATAGAGATGGGGAAAATACGAACATATGAAAGCTGCTTATAGTGTTCAGTGAAGAAGACAACACTGTGTAACAAACTTAACCCATTGGCTCCCAGATTTCCTGTGCGAGAGATTTTGCTGGAAGAGTGCTAGGCGTACCGCCCTCCGCCTGTCTGCCCACAAGGTACATGTTTAGTCTGCTGCACCCAGTCAGTCCTTGCCTGTCTCCTGTAAACAGTCTACCTGCCTTTCTCGTCATGTTCCCCCTTCCCGTTTCTAGCACCAGCAAAAGTCCTTTTGGCCATCGCCTCGGTGCAGTTCCTGTCCTTACTTCCCTTCCTACTTCCTCCTCCTTCTCCTTGTCCTCTGTCTCTCGAGAGCGGTCTCCATACACCCATCCTTCAACATCCCCCTCTCCTGGTAGTGTGAAACGACAGTGTTCATCACCGACGTAAGTCTCTCAGCCTGTTAAGTCTAGTGTGTGTCCTTTATTATGGATCCTTCTTCGGATGGGTACCCCCCCCTCTGCATCTGGTTTCTCAGGGGGACCTTTATTTAAAAATTTGGCATCTGCAGAGGTACAATACATTCAGTCTCGGACTTTCTTTCATCTATTCCTGCTCCGCCTGTGATCCACCCAAAACCCCCTCCCCTTCTATTGTTCCTAGGAATATCCCCCCCCCCCCGAAGTTTTACCTCCCAGCTCTGTTCCTTCTCCCGTCATGAATCATTGTAATTTTTGCTCTTATTTAATTGTTTATCGCAAAAATCATTTCTTTATTTCTTTTTTAGTATCATGGTTTTCCTTCAGTGAAACATTCAAAGTTTTCATTCGAATGGTTTCGACCTTCAATGCCTTCTTGCCCAGTATTGTCCTTTGGTTGTGTGCCATCAAGAGACCCGCCTCTCCGCTAACCCTTCTCAAATTCCAGGTTATATTTTTGTTAGTTCACCTACCTCGACATCTGAATCATCTATCCTTGTCCACACTACAATTCCTTATGAACTTACCCCAGATTCTTCTCCCCATAAGTGTACTGTGGCGAGGGTTTTCTTTCATCGTTGGATTATTGTAATTTCCATCTACTCATTGCCTTCTGTCTCTATAGATTTCACAGAGCTTTCTTGTCAATTGTCTCTTTTACCCCAGCAATCTTATTATAGGGTGATTTTAATTCCAGATACCCCTTATGGGGTGACAATAGTATTTCTACTAGACGCTGTTTACTTGACTCTTTCTCTTTAATCAAGATCTCCATATTCTTAATTCGAGTTGCTTCATGCATCATGATTCTCGCACTCATACATATTCTTGTAAAGATCTCTCCTTTTGCTCACCATCTCTCTCTCTAGATTTTCATTGGCTTGTGCTAGATAATTGTTTGGTAAGTAATTATTTTCCTATTTTACTTACTACTGCATCCTATTCACCTGGTCCCCGTCCTCCTTGTTGGTGTTTTGAGCGTGCTAAGTGAGATGTTTTGCTTCTTTTTTCACATCGCCCTTAAGATCTCTCGACTTTTCTATCGTTGATGATATGGGTTCTTGTTTTACAGACTTAGTGCTGGCAGCGACAGTGGAGTCCATCCCCCAGACTACTCGCTCCATTGCATCCAAATGTGTCTTTTGGTGGTCCAGTGATTGTGCTAGAGTCCTTCGGGTCAAAAAGGCTCTATGGAGGACCTACCGTCGGAGGATCAATACTCCAGGCCGTCAATCTGCTTTGATTGCATTTAAAACGGCCAGTGCCATTTTGTTCAGAAGAGTTAGAGGTGCCAGAAATTCTATTTGGTCATCTAATGTGTCTTCTGCTACATCTACGCCAGTTCATGCCCTGTGGTATCGTATTCACAGAATTTCAGGCAAATATTCTCCTCTGCCAGCCCTAGTACTTTGTGTCCATGGTGGATCTGTTGCAGATCCTGCTAGGGTGGCTGATATTCTCGGGGGCCATTTTAGTGAGATTAGCAAAGGATCCCATCTCTCCCGGGAGTACCACCAACATAGACAATAGATTGAATGTAGGCCTCTGGAATTTGCTTCGTCACCTGTTGAGTCATATAACGCTTCCTTTTCTATGCCTGAGCTTCTCTCCGGGATCTAGTCTTGTGGTAACACTTCTGAGGTCCCTGATGGTATGCCTTACCAGATGATAAAGCACCTTCCATCACCAGCATTGCTGTTTCTCTTATCTCTATATCACCAGATCTGGACAGATGGTGTGTTCCCTACAGTCTTGAGAAAGGCATATTTGCTTCCCTTTTTAAAGCCTGGTAGACTTCGACATTCTCCCCAAGAGAATAGGACAATTACCCTTGTTAGTTGGTTTGGCAAGCTCATGGAACGGATAGTTAACGCTCGTTTGGTGTGCTATTTAGAGTCTAAGAATCTTCTTTCTGGTTTACAATACGGTTTTCGAAAGGGACAAAGTATTCTGGATCCCTTGATGAAGTTAGGATCTTATACTCGTCAAGCTCTTCTCCACAAGCAGTCACTTCTTGTAGTGCTTTTTTTTTTTTTTTTTTAAATCTTGATAAAGCCTGTGACACTACATGGAAGTACAGCATTCTTCATACTCTAGTTAGTTTTGGGAGAGACAGTAATTTGGGTGTCTTTCTGGGTAATTTTTTGAGAAATCGAACTTTTCAGGTGCATGTTTGCAGTAGTTTATCGGCCTCCTTTCCACAGAAGGGTGTCCCACAGGGGTGTGTTCTGAATATGACTCTTTTCCTTGTTGTGATCACGATCAACAATATTGACTCCTCTCAGCTTTTGGGAATTCATGCCTCCTTATATGTCAGCAACTTTACATTTTATGTAGCAGATACTGCTGCCTTCTCATCTCCGTTGTCATATACAGTCGGCAATAAGTGTTGTGTCCTCTTGGGCAACTTCTCATGGGTTTCGTTTCTCATCGCTTAAATCTTGTGTTATGATGTTTTCTAGATGGAGTTTTATTCCACAGCTGCCTCTTTATCTTTCTGACACTCTTGTTACCTATAGTACCATGCTACTAATTCATTCTTGGGTCTGTCTTTTGACCCTCGGTTAACTTGGTCTTCACATATTGCTATCCTAAAGACATCTGCTGTTCAGAGGCTTCATTTTCCATGAACCTTGAGTCATCTCACCTGGGGCTATGATCGTTCTCTTCTTCTACGTTTACATGTTACTGTTTTTCTCTCTGCTCTTGGTTGTACAGTTTATGCCTCTGCATCCCCTGTCATTCTTCGCAGGTTGGGTACTGTTCGTCACGAAGGACTTCGTCTTGCTCTAGGAGCATTCCGTTCCACTCTGGTTCAGAGCCTGTATACCGAATCTGGGTTGCCATCTTTGTCACATCGGCGTCATGAATTGACCCTTCGTTATCGTTATTATTATAGGCTTCATCAACATTCCTTGTCTGGTTTAATTCCTGCATCTCTTCCATCATTTCCATCCTTAACCCCTGCTTATCAACAGTACTCTTTCTCTAAGAGGGTAGTTAGTTTGCCCCACTCACTGTCCCTTCCTTCTCCTCAGATACTTCCAACCCGTCATTGTACATTTCCTCTGTGGCTCATTCCATCCCGTACTATCTGTTCATCTGTCCTTCTTGCCACTAAGTCCTCCACCTCCCTATACATTCTTCGATCCCTCTTTTCTAGTCACATGTATGTGGAATAACTGAAACAAAATGGAGAGGAGAAAGTGTGAGAGAATGGGAGTATGGATGGGGTATATGTGCAGGAGTAGGTGAGAATGAGAGGGCAATGGAAGGAGTGTGTATAGTTGTGAGTAAAAGATGGAAGAAGAGCATAAGACAGTATAGATCAGTTGGGTCAAGGATTGTGTGGGTAAAGTTGAAAATTGGAATACAAATGTGGGCGATTGTGTGTGTGTATTGCGCCAACGCAAGATCGTGCTAGAAGAGTGAGAGAAGAGTTTTGGACAAATGTAGAAGTGTGCATGGAAAAGTCTGGAAGGAATGAGAGAGTGTTTTTGATCGGTGATATGAATGGTAAAGTTGGGAATGTGAAGGTGGATGGAATAGTTGGTGAGTGGGGTGTGCCTGCTGAGATAGATGAGAATAGGAGTGCGTTAGTGGACATTTGTGCTGGGAGGGGGTTGATGATAGCCAATACCCTCTTCAGGCATAAAATGATCCACAGGTATACATGGCGAGTGATGAGAAGGGTGGGTGGTGAACTGAATGAAAGGAAGGCAATGATTGATTATGTGTCTGTGGATGAAAGGATGCGAAGATGTGTAATGGATGCAAGAGCTTATAGAGGTTGGGGGAGTGGACTTTCTGACCACTACTTGGTGGTGGCCAGAATTAGGATTCAAGTAAGATGGAGGAATAGAAGAAGGGAAAGACGAGAGGAAGGAGTAGTTGCAAGGAGAGTGGAAAGTTTACAAGAGGATGAGAAAAAGGCAGAGTATAAGAGAGAAGTGGAGGAACGATTGGGCAAATATGAATTGGAGCAGATGGGAGACGTGGAAGGTGTGTGTAGGATATTTACAGAAGAAATATGTGCAGCATGTGATGTGGTGTGTGGAAGGAAGAGAAGACGGAGGGGGGTGCAAGGAACAGCGTGGTGGACTGAAGAGGTGAGACAGGCTGTGGCACAAAAGAATAAAGTATACAATGAATGGATGAGAAATAGGGGCGTGGAAGAAGTTGAGAGGCGGAAGAGAGAGTTATATGTAGAAAGAAAGAGAGAGGTGAAACGATTAGTAAGAGAGAGTAAGAAGAGAGTGGAAGAGGAATTTTGAAGGAATTTGAGTGTAAAGTGGAGGGACTGTAAGAAAATGTTCTGGAAAGAGGTGAAAAGAGTAAGACAGGGTGGAAGTGAAGTTAGCAGGAGAGTGAAAGATAAAAATCGTAGATTACTAGTGGAGAAGGGAGAAAAAGTGAGCAGATGGAGAGAACACTTTAAGGAATTGTTGAACATAGAGGATGGAAGTAATGCAAGTATAAGTGGCTGGGGAATGGCTGGGAGAAGGAGGGAGGTGAGAAGACAGGAAGAAATCAGTAGGATAGAAGTTGTGGAAGCAATGAAGAAAGTTAAATCGGGGAAAGCCCTAGGAATTGATGGAGTGTGTGGTGAAATGCTGAAGCATGGGGGAGAGATAGTAGTAGAATGGATGTGGAAGATGTGCAGATTGGCCTGGGAGGAAGGTAGAGTCCCGGAGGATTGGAAGTCAGGTATAATTATTCCCTTGTAGAAAAGAAAAGGGGAAAAAGAAGTGTGTGGTAATCATAGCGGCATTTGTCTTCTTAGTATAATAGGAAAAGTATATGGTAGGATACTTATTGACAGAGTTAGAGAAAGAACAGAGAAATTAGTTGGAGAAGAATAGGGAGGCTTTAGGAAGGGAAGAGGTTGTGTAGATCAGATATTCATTCTTAGATCTTTAGTGGAAAAGTTTCTAGAGAAGGGAAAGAAGTTGTATGCGGCTTTCATGGATTTGGAGAAAGCATATGACAGGGTGGATAGACAAGGATTGTGGAAAGTGCTAAGAATATATGGAGTAGATGGGAAGCTGTTGAATGCTGTGAAGAGTATGTACGACGGTGCGAAGGCTGCAGTGCATGTGGATGGTGAACTAAGTGAATTTTTCTCTATGAAAGTTGGGTTGAAACAGGGATGTGTCATGTCTCCATGGTTGTTCAGTCTGTAGATGGATGGGGTAATAAAAGAGGTACAAGGTAGGGTAGTGGATGTTGGAGTGGCCCTGGTGAGAGACGATAGTGTTTGGAAACTCCCTGTACTGTTGTTTGCAGATGATACTGTGTTGTTGGTGGATGAGTTTGGGAGAGTGTGTAAGAAACGGAATCTAAAGGTGAATGTAGGGAAGAGTAAAGTGATGGTCTTTGAGAGGGGTGAAGTCAGTGAATGTACAGCGAGGTTGGATGGTGAGGACTTGGAAAATGTGAGTAGGTTTAAGTACTTGGGTAGTGTGATGAGTAAGGATGGAGGTTTGGAGGGTGAAGTGCTTGAAAGGGTACAGCAGGGAAGAAAGGTTGCTGGTTCTTTGAAAGCAGTGATAAGAAACAGGGAAGTGAGCATGGAAGTGAAAAAGTTACTACATGACAGTATTGTGATACCAACTCTAATGTATGGAAGTGAAGCTTGGACGTTGTTGGAAGGACACAAGTCAAGAGTGAGAGCAGTGGAAATGAGTTATTTAAGAGGAGCCTGTGGAGTCACATGGAGAGACAGGCTGACGAATGAGGATATAAAGCAGCGTTGTGGTGTGAATGTGGATGTGATAGGAAGCGTCACGAGGAACACACTGAGGTGGTTTGGCCATGTGGAGAGAATGGAGGGTGAAAGACTGACGAAGAGAGTGTATGTGAGTGAGGTGGAGGGGGGAAGAGGGAGGGGGAGGCCGAGGATGAGATGGAGGGATGGGGTGGAGAGGTATATGAGACAGGGGTGTGTGAGTTGGGAGTAGGGCAGTGAAATGGCGGGGGACAGGGCGACTTGGAGGCGATTTGTTTGTGGCCACCCCAAACGGGATTGAGGCACCTGGCAATAGATAGATAGATAGATAGATGTCTTGTTATTCCACGGCTGCTCCCATCTATCCTCCAATGGCACTAGTTTTGCTGTTTTATTTCCCGACAGTTCATGGCAATCACGTCTTCTTGAGGCCGCCAGTGTCTTCACTACAGCATTGTATGCTCTTTTGGTTGCCGTTCAATATAGCCTACTTTTTCTTTTCTGATCTCATTTTTTGTCATTTTCTCAGACTCCCTTAGTGTTTTTTCTTCCCTAAGGACCATTCCCGGAGCCAACCCATTGGTCCTTGAAATCCAAGAGTGATTGTACAGGATTGCCAACAAATTGAGAATAGTTATCATTTGTTGGGTCCCGAGTCATGTGGTATTACTGGAAACGAACAGGCAGAATTTTTGGCCCAGTTGGCGGCGTCACGTATGATATCCTCCAGCTGTCACCTGGAAAGGGACTTTTTTCCGTCGATCTCTGGCACGCTTAGACATCGTTGGCCATTGGAATGGTCTAATATCATTGATAATAAACTGCTTTCTGTTAAGTCTGCCGTTGTTCCATGGTCCTTTTCCTCCCATTCTAACAGATGGTGGGGAACTGCACAAGCATGCTTGTGTTTGGGACTGTCACGGGGTTTTTAAGATTATACAATATTAAAGGATGATTTCCAATTATACTGAAGAGCAGGGGCAATGAATTGTCTTACTAAATCAAGCAATGATTACTTTATTCTGGCTTGCTTCGCCGATTCTCTAAGAACGAGAATTTATAAACTTTCTCAACAGTACACAGCAGAGACTAATTCCTCACAATTGCTGTTTATTAGTACTATTAGCCTCTGGAGAAAGCGACTTCACCCCTGACAATAAATAACTAATACTATTAATGATATCAGGTTCTTGCTGATGCGTTAACTCCTAGAAGGCACAACGGATTTTAAGCTTAATACAACAAGACTGGCCTAAGTACCAGTTATGAATACTAAAGCGTTTATCCAAGCTAGGAGCTGCAACTAGAATAAGCTTAATTATGGAGAAATGAAACACGAGTTTACATTACATTAAGCTCGAGAAAAAGAACTGTTAAATTTATTGATTACAAAGAAATAAATTTAACGTTACATTTCAAAATGAATTCAAAATAAAGAGATTGCACTCACTTACTCACTCAAAAGCTAGACTCTTAAACCTAGGAAAACAACATGCGGCGCACCCGGCCAGCATGTGAGGGAACAGCACCTTAACTAAACTCTTAAGTCAAGGAAAACGAAAAGAAATACTGATCAAAGAGTGGACTAAGCAGATGACTGGGCGTCGTTACTGGAAGGACACTGCACTTGTTTAAGTCTCTCGCCGATCACACTACGTGGAAATCAGGAACGGCGGCACTACGCTCTGGCCCAACCTGTTTTCGTGGCACTCAAACCTCGACTGACTAACTCGTGGGATAGAAGGGAGCGCAGTGGCCGCATTTCTAACGGCTAGAATGAGCGGAACACGCCCAAAACAAATCGCTCAGCGGAAGCGCTAATGTCTCACACAAAGACGATCACTTATGACAGTGAAAAATTGATTTGAAAAGACTCCCGACCGAATGAGCGGTTAACTAAACGATAAACTGGGATTCCACTAGAGTTCGTGGTTTCCCACAAAAGCCAATGTCACTAGCCGACTCGTGACATAACGCCCCATGAAAGTCAAATCTTTTTTTCTTCAGAAAAAAGATTTCAATATACATACATATAATTCCTAACTCAGTCAAACAAGATTCACACTGTGGTGTGTGTGCTATCCTGCTACAGGAGAAAGTCGCAGTCGCCAGTGAGCAAAAAAACTTCGTATTTACGTTAATAGAAGCAAGCTTGAGGGAAAAAACTCTGTGATGACAGTGAAACTGTACTCAGGTCAAACTGAGTGAAAAGTTCGCTACATTTACATTAACAACTAATTGTTATGTAGCGTAATGTATGTAATACACGGTGTAGGTGTGACAGTTGTGGTGTAACTGTACCTACGTGTAAAATCATGTTTTACAAATTTATAGTAAATAATGACAACGAGGCAGAAGAGAAGAGGCGGCAGCACGCGACAGGGATGACCAGCTAATCTGCACGGCAATGCTGCACCACCAGCTGCACCTGCGAAAACAATCAAGGTGGAGCATCAAAAGTATCATTTCTCTCTCTCTCTGCCTAGCAATCAGTATTTATATTACAAAAAGTACACTATTTACATTATTAACCAGGAAACGTAGGCGTGAGGGTTCTTAGCGGGGGAGGTCTAACCTGGCATGCACCTCGCTCAACATGCGGTTCACCCGGCCGGCATGTGAAGGAACAGCACCTTAACAACATCCCATCACCCAGTCCCCAGAAGCTGGCGTGAGGGTTCAACATGCGGCGCACCCGGCCAGCATGTGAGGGAACAGCACCTTAACAACATCCCATCACCCATTTTAATGGTTAAACCCTAAACTTAATTAGCGAAAAAACTGGGCGTTTGTGCAGGACATCAAACGCTGTGATTCGTTAATGGAACCCAGTTTATTGGTTAACTAACTCTACATTTACGATTAATGACAGGAAGCTGAGAATCGCTAAGCAATCTTGGGCAGGTCACGTTTTAACACCCACCGTGGGTGTGAACACTCATGTGGATAATGTGCATTCTCCGGGAATCCTCAGAGAGGCCCACAGCCCGAAACATTCCACAAGGCAATTCATACACAGCCTCGGACTGTCTCTGCAGGGTTCTTGAACTTCCCCCTTAACTTACAGTACATATGTATGTACAGGCCCTGGACATGATGTGTCCTGTGGGGCCAATGGGCGAGACATCAGGTCTGTACCCACTTCACCACTACCCTGTCTCTCAACTGACTCAGAGATTATGGGTGTGGTTTCAAACGGCACAGGAAGGACATGTCCACGATTGGTGTTACGTGGACACACATTGCAGGAACGCACAATACTATCTATGTCTCGTCCCATCCCTGGCCAGAAAAAGTCAGCTCGGATACGGCTCTGGGTCTTCCTTTTGCCCATGTGACCTCCTGAGGCTGAACAATGACCCCATTCTAACACTGCTAGGCGGTACTTGGCGGGAATGACAAACTGGAGTCGAACCTCGCCCTCAGGTGTTCATGACTCATGGTTGAGCCGTCCTTGTTTGTGAAGGAACTTGGCTCGACCTCCCCGTGAATACTTTATCACTCTACCCTTTTGTTTCTTTCGCATGGCAGCAAGTGATGGGTCAGAATGTTGTTCTTGAACAACAATTTGGCTACACATCAGATCTTGCGGTGATTCAATAGTCACTAGGGTGACACAATCTGGAGCCTCAGTCATGGCTCATGTTTCTGCAGCCGAAGTCTGAGTAGCATTATCTTCGGTGCAACTATCCTTGACACCGGGAATATTACCTACAATTAGGTCAAATAAAGGTTCTGGCATGACAACTGCGAGTGTCGTACCAGTGTAAAATGGAGATGCCACCTGGATACATGCCTCAGGGAACAATCTCACTGATCCAACAATAAGGTTTGCATGGATCTGTCGACCTGTGTACTGCTCAGGCCGAACTAGACTCTGCTTGATAGAGCAACCTGAGGACCCATTGTCTCTCAGGACCTTCACAGGGATGTCTCCCACAAACCCTGGCTGAACAAGGAAGGCACTCTCACCTGTGGGAGGGCCTGTGGAAGAAGCAGCTAGCCACTCATGAGGCTGCTGAATAAATGATCCGGCAAACATGGTGCCTTGTGAATTATATACTTGAGGGGTCCTACTCACTGCCTGTGGAGATGGAACATTGGCCATCTGTGGAGGGGTGTTCACTGTCGCTGTGGGACTAGTGAACTGTGGGGGAGTACCTGTACTGCTAGGGACGTCACCACCTTGCTGCTGCTGAGAAATGAAGGCTGTGTTCGCTTCCTGCCTCTTTTGAGCTGGTGGTGAAAAGGACAGTCCCGACGGTCGGTTGCGTGGCTGATACTGCTGCTGGTTAGGGTACCTGTTTTACCGCTTCCACTCAGGTTTCTGAGTGTTTTGCCCCTGGTCCTTCTTCTGTGGTTTTGGACCATGGCCATTATTCTGAGAACGGCCTTGTTGCTGGGGTTCAGTCTGAGACGGTTTCCCAGATTTATCAGGTTTCCTGTTCCAGGTATGCTGCTTGCGAGTTTGATACCCGTATGCAGTAAAGAATGCGTCAACCTTCTTCACCATTTGGCTGGCATCTCTTACCTGGCAGATCTTAAGCTGAGCCATAAGTTCAGTTGGCCACGACTTTTCTAGCTGCGTGCGCAGCATAAGGTCAATTATCCCCTCAACTGTGGAAGGAGTTTCATCTTTCTCCATCCACTCATCTAAGTTAGCAGTAAGCCGGTCAAGAAACTGAACAGCAGTCTCTTTATCCTGTAAACGTGCCCTCATGAACTGACTCTTGGCGTCGTCTACTGTGAGATCGTACGCTTTGATGAGTGCGGCCTTCATCATCTCATACGTGAGATTGTCTCCATGAATTCTGTGGAGAATATCGAGGTCAGGGCCCTCAAACAGGCTAAGAAACTGAAGCCGCTTAACTGCATCATCCAGCTGGTACAGTTGAGCCATGTCTTCAAAATGAGCTATGTATGGCTCGATTCGCTCTCCATCTTTGTATGGGGGAAGCTTGATGTGTGGGGTCGCCATAACATGTGCAGGGAGAACGCTCGTGGAGCTTGGACCAACTGCACCAGATGTGTCTGAAGCCAAGGAATCTCGCTTGAGCTTCAGCACTTCAAGTTCAGGTTTTTCGTATGCTTCTCGCTCGGCACGTTCATGTTCTCATTGTTCACGCTCGTATTCAAGTTCTCTCTCACGTTGTTCACGCTCATATTCGCGCTGTTCTTCATGCCGAATTCGACGCTCCTCACGAGCATCACTCTCATGCTGCTGATCGTAATTAAACCGAGAGAGGACGAACTCCTTGATTTCCGTTGGGTCCGTAAGACCCATTACTTTGACTTCCTGTACATGGACACTGGTCGACATGCTGCTAATTCAGTCTAAGTACTAGCGACTCAGTACTGACTGCGATTTTTTTTTTTTTCCTAAGAGAGTTGCCATTAATAAAAAATAAAGAATATAGGCACAGATTAATGGTGACCAGTTTTATCTAATTAAACTGGAAAAGAAAATTAAACAAACAACTGACTGTGAAAACTATTATGGAAATTAATAAAAATGAATCAGTAATCACCAGTAAGGTAGTGCCTATAGACTTTAATGATAGATACCTAAGTATGAACGAGTGAGTATTATCTCGTAAATAGATTTAGAGCTAGGAGTTAATATCCTGGAATGAGGTCGCCAATTGTCACGGGGTTTTTAAGATTATACAATATTAAAGGATGATTTCCAATTATACTGAAGAGCAGGGACAATGAATTGTCTTGCTAAATCAAGCAATGATTACTTTATGTGTCTTGCTTCGCCGATTCTCTAAGAACGAGAATTTATAAACTTTCTCAACAGTACACAGCAGAGACTAATTCCTCACAATTGCTGTTTATTAGTACTGTTAGCCTCTGAAGAAAGTGACTTCACCCCTGACAATAAATAACTAATACTATTAATGATATCAGGTTCTTGCTGATGCGTTAACTCCTAGAAGGCACAACGGATTTTAAGCTTAATACAACAAGACTGGCCTAAGTACCAGTTATGAATACCAAAGCATTTATGCAAGCTAGGAGCTGCAACTAGAATAAGCTTAATTATGGAGAAATGAAACACGAGTTTACATTACATTAAGCTCGAGAAAAAGAACTGTTAAATTTATTGATTACAAAGAAATAAATTTAATGTTACATTTCAAAATGAATTCAAAATAAAGAGATCGCACTCACTCACTCACTCAAAAGCTAGACTCTTAAACCTAGGAAAACAACATGCGGCACACCCGGCCAGCATGTGAGAGAACAGCACCTTAACTAAACTCTTAAGTCTAGGAAAATGAAAAGAAATACTGGTCAAAGAGTGGACTAAGCAGATGACTGGGCGTCGTTACTGGAAGGACACTGCACTTGTTTAAGTCTCTTGCCGATCACACTACGTGGAAATCAGGAATGGCGGCACTACGCTCTGGCCAACCTGTTTTCGTGGTGTTCAAACCTCGACTGACTAACTCGTGGGAAAGAAGGGAGCACTGTGGCCACATTTCTAACGGCTAGAATGAGCGGAACACGCCCAAAACAAATCGCTCAGCAGAAGAGCTAATGTCTCACACAAAGACGATCACTTATGACAGTGAAAAATTAATTTGAAAAGACTCCCGACCGAATGAGCGGTTAACTGAACGATAAACTGGGATTCTGCTAGAGTTCGTGGTTTCCCACAAAAGTCAATGTCACTAGCTGACTCGTGACAGGGACCACCAGTGTTACACAGTCATTTAATGTCCGGTGAGGCACCTTCTCTTTCCTGATTTTGTCAGGTTTGACTTACTGTAGCGCATCTTCTAGTAGATTGTCCTCAATACTCTGTTGAACGTCGTCATGCGTTCCCTTTTCTTCATAATTTAGGGCCATAGTCTTAAACTGTGGGCAGGCGTTCATCTTGCCTTATCCGTATCTCTTGGTAATCTTAACGCACGAAAGGCAGGGAGTTCCCTGGCAAACGGAAGAGGATTACTGCAACATACCACTGGAATCCCCGGGAAGTCTCGTAGCACCCCTCTGCGTGTCCCTTTGTCATATTTCAGTAACCTTGTGCAAGGAAAAGTATGTAGAATTTGAGGGACATATGACGTGTGTAATGAGAATTTTAATTTAATTACAATAAACATTGGGTAAAGAAAAAAATAAGCGTTTATTATTTGGTCGTATTAAAATACTTCACCGCTTCTCCGGAGATGGTTAATTTACGATGAAACAATAACATAAGTGAATTACTGCACTCACATCCATTATATTTTCAATATTTCTACCGAGCTGTTTATCAGGTAGGGTGCATGATACCTTTATAGTTAGTTTTATTAGTTCGTGAAATAAATCCTACAGTAAAAAATGGCTGAGTACTACCTACACAGACGACTCGTGAACAGCCAATTATTGTGAATTACGAGGTCTCATGTTTGCTTTCGTTAAACTTTTACAAGTCCGCACGTTTTAGTTTTGGCTTGACAGTATGTTATTCTGGTGTATTTAGGTGTGATCTGAACGAATTTGGCCTTAATTTTCAGTGTTCGAGATTGGTTCTCAAAATAACCTACCCTCCCTCAAATGTCTTGGGGGACTGGTGGTGATTTCATGGTTCTGGGTTGGAAAAATGGCAAAAACAAGCATTTGGAGTAGAAATATAGACAAAATCAGTATGACCAGCCAAGGCGTATTCGTGGGGTTACTTGTAACCGCATGAACCCCTTTGAAACTATGTCTGACACCGAATTTTTCGTGTGGTATAAGTTCTCCAAAGCCTGTATTCATAGGCTACTCTTATACAGAGTATTCAAGAACAAATGCTAGTCTTTAATAAATAAAGAGGTAAGAACTGCCAACAATAAGAGATAATATTGTATGTGAAGTTTAGAAATTGTATGCTATTCTTTATTTTAAATTTAAAAATTAATCAGGGTTACCAACTGTTTGCCGCACCTCCCCACATGAAGGAGTGCACTCTCATTCTTTCAAGATTGCCACTTAAGATGAAGGTGTGAGCTTCCTCATCGAGCGGGGTCCGGGAAGGGTTACCCCTGCCCTCAGTTTCAAGACTAGGGGCGTCACTCGTGGCAACGTTTAACTTCCATATCACTGCACTCACAAACATCAAGAAAACTATTGACAGGTCTGCATAGCTCTTGTTCGCCACTGGCAAATAGCACAGTATCGTCTTCAAGCATCATGTTTAATATAACTACGCCCTTCACCACTCACTGCTCTCCTTATCCCCCTCTCCCTAAGTCGAGTTTTTACCCCTTTCATAACAACATCTGTGTATATATTGGACAATCATGGGTGTGTCACGTAACCATTTCTTACTACAATACTGACATTCAATCACTCGATTAGACACCCACTTAATATCATAAAGGCTTCTTTACCATCATAATCTCTTAATGACATTCAGCACCTTTTGATTTACTATATATATATATTTTTTTTTATGCGAGGAAGAAGGAACCAAAGGCCATGAGCCCGCAGTAACAGTTCCCTCCAAGAGAAAAACAAAATACAGTATAGAGCCAAATTCAAGATCCGATCATTTTGAGATGCCTGGACACACTGCGTTTGAAAGAGTGGAGATCATAGGCAGCAGGAAATACAGACAGAGGGAGACAGTTCCAGAGTTGACCTGTTGCATAAATGAAAGACTGGAAGTAACGGTTAATTCTTGCATTAGAGAGTTGGACAGAAAAAGGATGAGAGTTTGCTGCCAGACGGGTGCTACGCGTCCGTCGTAGAGGTGGAGGAATGCAAGCAGACAGTTCAGAGGAGCAGTGACCATTAAAGTAGCGATAGAAAAGAGATAAAGATGCAACAGTGCGGCGAAGAGACAGAGGTTGAAGGGAGTCAGTAAGAGGAGGAGAGTTAATGAGACGAAAAGCCTTTGACTCCACCCTATTGAGAAGAGCTGTATGAGGGGAGCCTCCCCACACATGAGAGTTGTACTCCACACAGGGGCGGATAAAACCCCTGTATAGAGTCAACAATTGCGCAGGGGTAAAGAAAGAGCGGAGTCGGCTTAGCACACCCAATCTCTTGGAAGCAGATTTTACAAGAGATGTAATATGATCTTTCCAAGATAAGTCCCGAGTAAATGAAACCCCAAGCATGTTCAAGGATGATGTAGGATTAAGCTGAATATTATTAAACATTAGTGGGTATACCTGTGGAAGATTTTGTCGGGTTGAAAGGTGTAAGAACTGAGTCTTAGATGCATTAAAGACAACCATATTATTTTTACCCCAGTCAGAGATACGAGCTAAGTCAGACATTAGGTGTGCCATAGCCTCATCCCTTGTTTGTTGAAGTAACTGTTGAGATGGGCGTTGCGGGAACCGAATGGAAAGGTGAAGGGTGGAGTCATCAGCATATGAGTGGATAGGGTTAGATGTAGAGCTTAGAAGATCATTGATGAATAAAAGGAAGAGAGTTGGTGATAGGACAGAGCCCTGAGGAACACCACTGTTGATAGATCTAGGAGAAGAACGATGGCCGTCTATAACAGCGGCTATAGAACGACCAGAAAGGAAGCTAGCGATGAAGGCACAGATAGAAGGATAGAAACCGTAGGAGGGCAGTTTGGAAATTAAAGATTTATGCCAGACTCGATCGAAAGCCTTTGAGATGTCAAGTGCAATGGCAAAGCTTTCGCCAAAGTCCTGAAAGGAGGATGACCAGGAGTCTGAAAGGTAGGTGAGAAGATCGCCAGTGGAGCGTCCCTGACGGAACCCATACTGACGATCGGAAAGAAGGTTGTGATAGGAAAGATGCCTTAAAATTTTTCTATTAAGAATTGACTCGAAAACTTTTGAAATACAGGACGTTAAAGCAATTTGACGATAGTTGGAGGGTTGGGAGTGGTCACCCTTCTTTGGGACTGGCTGAATGAGAGCAAACTTCCAGCAAGAAGGAAAGGTACAAGTTGACAGACAAAGACGAAAGAGTTTGCCTAGGCAGGGTGTAAGCACAGAAGCACAGTTCTTGAGAACAACAGGAGGGACCCCATCAGGCCCATATGCCTTGTTAGTACTGAGGCCAGTGATGGCAGAAAATACATCAACTGAAGAAATTTTTAATGTCAGCCATGAGGAGTCAGAGGGGGGAAGTGATGGAGGAACAGCACTGGAATCGTCTAAGGTAGAATTGGAGGAGAAAGTTCAGTGCGAAGAGATCTGCTTTATCAGTAGAAGAAATAGCTACAGAACCATCAGAGTAGAAAAGAGGAGGGAAGGATGATGAGGTAAAGTTGTTAGAAAGATTTTTGGCAAGATGCCAGAAGGAGCGGGAAGAATTCGGGTTGGAGAGTTGAGAGCATTTAGTATGGATGAAATTATTTTTAGTAGAGCGAAGAACAGACTTAGCACGACTCCGGGCAGAAACGTAAAGATGATGTGATTCAGGGGTGGGTTGGCTCCGGTACCTTTTGTAGGCCCTCTCCTTGTTGCGGACAGCATTAGAACAAGCGTGATTAAACCAAGGCTTTCTTGCATTAGTCAAAGGATATGAGAAAGGAATGTATGCTTCCATGCCCGAGAGAATAACCTCCGTAATGCGCAAGGCACACTCAGATGGCTCACGGCCATGGAAGCAATAATCATTTCAGGGAAAATCAAAGAAGTACTGCTTGAGGGCCTCCCAGTCTGCGGCTCCAAAATGCCACAGACGACGTTTCTCTGGAGGATCCACAGGCCGTACCGGAGTGATAGGACTGGTTAAGGTAATAAGGTTGTGATCGGAGGAGCCCAACGGAGAGAAAAGATTAACAGAGTAAGAAGAAGGATTAGTTGTGAGGAAGAGGTCAAGTATGTTGGAGCTCTCTCCAAGGCGGTCAGGGATACGGGTAGGGTGCTGTACAAGCTGCTCTAGGTCATTAAGGATAGAAAAGATGTAGGCTTGTTCACCAGGTGGATCCGTGAAAGGAGAGGAGAGCCAAAGGTGGTGGTGAACATTGAAATCTCCAAGAATGGAGATTTCAGAGAAAGGAGAAATGGATAGAATGTGTTCCATCGTAGAAGTAAGATAGTCGAAGAATTTTTGATAGTCAGTAGAATTAGGGGATAAGTAAACACCACAGATATATTTAGTCAGAGAATGACAGGAAAGCCGAAGCCAGAGTGTGGAGAATTCAGAAGAATCAAGTTCAGGAACACGAGAGCAAGATAAGTCGTTGCGTATATATACACAACAGCCACCTTTGGCTTTGAAATGAGTATAGAGAAAGTAGGAGGATACAGAAAAGGTTTGCTGTCAGTTGCCTCAGACAGCTGAGTCTCCGTTAGAAAAAGAAGGTGAGGTTTAGAGGAGGAGAGGTGGTGCTCAACAGAGCGAAAGTTAGAGGAAAGGCCGCGAATGTTGCAGAAATGAAGAAGAAGAGAGTCAGACAGTGGTTCCAGGCATCTTGAGTCGTCACCGGGAGAGGGGCAGATGGTGGGGGCATATATATATATATATATATATATATATATATATATATATCTATCTATATATATATAGATAGATAGATAGATAGATAGATATTGGTATATAGATAGATATATAGACAGATATGTTGGGATATTGTAGTTCTGATTCATATCCACAGAAAAGAAGAAAAAGTAATTCAGCTCGAAGACAAACACCTATTTTACTAGAGAGGAAGGCAAAATGAAAGAGTTAGTGGTGTAGGATTTCTAGTTAACAGAAATCTTGCAGACAACATTGTTAAATTCAGCGGTGTATCTGACAGAGCAGCACTGGTTGTAGACTATGCAAAAAATATACCCTGAAAGTAATACAAGTATATGCACCAACTTCTCAAAGCTCAGATGAAGAAATTGAAACATTCTATGATGACATCTCCCAGATTATGGAAGAAGAAAAGACCACATATACTATGCTCATGAGAGACTTCAATGCAAAAGTTGGGAAATCAAAAAACGGAGACGCATGTATAGGAATTTTCGGAGCGGGAGAAAGGAATGAAAGAGGATAAATGTTGGTAAGTTTTGCTGAAATGTACAACATGAGAATAATGAACACATTCTTTCACAAAAGAACAGGGAGAAAGTGGACCTGAAGAAGCTCAAATGGAGAAACAAAGAATGAAATCGACTTCATTATAGCATATAACAATAACACGATCACAAATGTCAAAGTTATCAACAAACTAAATATAGGAAGTGATCATAGAATAGCGGGTTGCACAGCCAGATTTAATTTCAGATGTGAAAGAAAGATGATTAAAGATAAAAAGATATGCCCAATAAAAGTAAACGAAAACAAAACACCCTTTCAGTTGGAAATAACAAATAGATTTCGGGCTCTAAGTAATGCTGAATGTGACACTGATGAGCTGAATGACAGACTAACAAAAGTGCTAAGAGAATCAGTGAAGGTAGTAGGAAAACCTAATACAACCAAAGCCAAGAAGTCTATCTATCTATCTATCTATTGCCAGACGCCTCAATCCCGTTTGGGGTGGCCACAAACAAATCGCCTCCAAGTCACCCTGTCCCCCGCCATTTCACTGCACTGCTCCCAACTCACACCCCCCTCTCTCATATACTTCTCCACCCCATCCCTCCGTCTCATCCTCGGCCTCCCCCTCCCTCTTCCCCCCTCCACCTCACTCACATACACTCTCTTCGTCAGTCTTTAACCCTCCATCCTCTCAGAAAAAATACTCGAGCTCATAAAAAAAAAAAAAAAAAAAGAAAGGAAACGAAAGTAAAAATAAAGATGAAAGAGAACGAGCAGAATTAAATAAACTTAACAAGAGACAAAGAGAAGAAAAAAAAGAAAAGAAAGAGAAACATGGATCAGATCAAAGAAACCATCAAAAAAGGAAAAGGTCTGAAACAGGGTGGAAAAAAATGGCTCTAGGAAAGCAACAAAATATATCATTGAGAAACAAAAACGGTGAAGTCATTAAATGTAGAGATAATATGGTGAAGAGAGTTGAAGAACTTTACAAAGAACTGTATGCATCAAAGACAGTAGTACCAATAACTAACCTTTCAGTTGACACAAGTGAAATACTTGAGGTAACACCACACGAAGTAAATATTTCTCTTAAAAATATGAAGAGGGAAGGCTCCAGGAGAAGATGGAATGGTAGCAGATTTGGATGCAGGAGTAGACATACAAAACAGGCTTGTTCACTTATTTACTCAGTGCTAAAAATTAAAATTCCCAAAACATGGTGTAATGCAATAGTTATTTTACTTTACAAAAAAGGTGACTCAGAAGATCTTAGTAACTGTTGACCTGTTAGCTTATTATCAGTCATTTACAAACTCTTCACTAAAGTCCCTACGAACAGAATAACAACAAATTTGGAGGAAAACCAACCTCGTGAACAGGCAGCATTCCGAAGAGGGTATTCGACTTCTGACACAATGAATTGGCTAATTGAAAAAATTACAGATTATAATAAATCACGGTGCTTAGGTTTTGTTCATTACAGAAAGCTTTCGACTCAATGGAGCACATAGCAAACATGAATTCATTGCGAGAACAAGGAGCGAATGAGCACATTTTAAAAATGCTCGAAACCATATATAAAGAGGGAACTGTTATAGTTAAATTGCATAAGGACTCGGGAAAAATTAAGATTGAGAAGGTCGTGCAATGGGGCGATAAATTTTCACCAAAATTATTTACAGAATGCCTAGAAAGTATTTTAAGAAAGCTAGACTGGGAAAACAAAGGAGTGAACATAGATACAGAAAAGCTAAATCATTTAAGATTTGCAGATTTCATTGTCCTAATCTCAGAAACAGCAGAGACTATGCAAGAAATATAAATGACCTAAACAGAAAAAGTCTCAAAGTAGGGCTAAAGATGAACCTGAGTAAAACTAATTTTATCCCACAAACACCAAAAAGCGTCATCAGAATAAGCAAAGAAATTCTTGAAGATGTCGAGGAGTACAATTACTTGGGTCAAATACTAAAATTAACAAAAGATCATGATATCGAAATAAAAAGACGCATTACAATTGGATGGAAAGCTTTCGGTAAACACCGAGACATTATGAAACGTAGCTTGCTAGTTTGCATGAAACGAAAAGTATATAACGAACGTATAATTCCAGCTATGACGTATGGGTGTGAGACCTGGAAACTGACCAAATCAATGGAAAATAAATTCATCCATTCTCAAAGAGCAAGGGAAAGGTCACTGTTGGTCAGATGGAAAGCTTCCGCTAAACATCGAGATATTGCGAAAAGTAGCTTGTCAGTTTGTATGAAACAAAAAATATATAACGAATGTATAATTCAAGCTATGACGTATGGGTGTGAGATTTGGAAACTGACAAAATCAATGGAAAATAAATTAATCCTTCTCAGAGAGCAACGGAAAGGTCAGTGTTCGGAATATCTTTAAGAGACAGGAAAAGATCAACTTGGGTGAGAGAGCAGACTAAAGTCAAAGATATAATAGAAGTAAGGTGGTGGCGACCATCATCCACTCACTTGATGTAGTGCTGCCTACTTCCTTAGCTTTTATCATTCTTTTTCTGTGCCTGCCTTCCTCTCTTCCTATTTCTCCTATCTTTCCTGTCACTTCTTATTCCTTTTCTTTCCTTTATGGGTGGCTTTACGTTGAGTGACAAGCCAAATGGTTTCCTGTAAGCCAAGAAACCATTTACAACGCTGGGTGGTAACCATATAACCAAACCATACGTGCTCCCTACGTGACAACAAGTGGGTTGGTGGAGGGTTGGTGCCCCTCCCTGTAAAACAACTAACTCAGTGTCAAATTGTCGCCCTTTACGGGATTATGGTGTCTGGCAATAGATAGATAGATAAAAGAACAGAAATGGAGGTGGGCAGGCCATGTAGCAAGAATAAGGGATAACCGATGGAGCAAGTGGCTGACTGACTGGACACCAAGAGATTGTAAACGAAGCAGAAAAAGGCCAGACAGGGGGTGGAGAGATGAGATAGAAAAATTTGCAGGGAAAACGTGGCAAAGATTGGCTCAGTCAAGGAGTTCGTGAAGAAGGTTGGGGGAGGCCTTTTTTCAGCAGTGGACTTGTAATGGCTGATGATGATGATGAGGATTTTATATATATATATATATATATATATATATATATATATATATATATATATATATATATATATATATGTGTGTGTGTGTGTGTGTGTGTGCATGCAAACTAACCACAGGAGAAATGAAAGGAGCGACAGTGAGTACTTTCGTATATTACATCTTCGGACAGAGTGAGACAGTAACGTAAAGAGTAAAGGTCTTTTATGCACACCCGCAGCAGGTAGTGGCACACAGAACAAAGGATGACCTGAATTATTACCTGCGGCTTAACTTATAGTCACCTGCAGCAGGGAGTGGAACACAACAAAGGGTGACCTGAATCTAAAAATGGGTGATGGGTACCTTTCTTTTTTCTTCCTTAGGGATGCACGTGACAAAGGAGGAGGGAGTAGGAGGGGAGGAAAGGGGAGAGGGAGGGAGGGGGAAGGGGGAGGGGAGGAGGGGAAGGAGGAAGGGGAGAGGGGGGAAGGAGGTGGGGATAAATACTGCTGCTTAACTTAAGACCTAGAGGATTAATGCTTGGTGTGTCCCACACAGGTGTGACTACACGACCAGGAGATGACAGGGAACAATCAGTTGTTAGTCTGGGGGATACTGCTTTAATATTAATTCAGTTAACAATTTATCACATTTAAAATGACCATATATATATATATATATATATATATATATATATATATATATATATATATATATATATTGTTACGGAACAGCGAAAGATAATGTACACTTTAAGTGTGAATACTAAAAATCACTACTGTCCCGTAAAGTTCCAGGTTCAAAACAAAAGAGTTAGGTAAAATTACAAGTTAAAGTTTAATGCTCAAACTAACAACAAAACATTCAGGACTCATAAGAATAATGTAATGGCAAAAAAAAAACAGGTTAAATATATGGTTAACTGCAATAGCCTCTATTAACACGAAATTAGCAAGAGTAAATTTACCTAAGTCAGCCCTGATAAAATGAAAATACACTGGTAATGCTCAGTTAATGCAAGATAAATTATTACAGATACAAACTATTATGAACAATGGCTAACAACAAGAATCCTACATGAATTACAAAAACCTCACTAGGCCTACAAATTAACAACTTATGCTATACAGTACAAGAACAAAATGCAATAACACTTACTCTCAAATTATACAGCTGCTAGCTGGTTGGAGACTTCCTGAGCACTCACAATAATAATAACTGTACAGGGGAGGACAGAGATGTGAACAAAATGAGGAGTAGATCTAAGTGCCAATGATGCAGAGACTGAGCTCATTATATAGGGGCCAGCAGAGCTTGATACAACTAGTAAGAAGGACGCGCAAATGAAGCCATGGGGACAAAGAGTTGACAATCCTACTCTGAACAACAGAAAGGACAACTTACCCTACTATAACGGTAGAAGAGAGGACTGAGGCAGAACACGCTCGTGATCAAACATGCAGCACACTGTACGTTAAAATTACACAAAGGATGATGAAATCATAGGCTATGTAACACCTCCCCACAAAGAAAAAGAAATTTACAAAGGAAACTTCTTATTACTCTAAAACAATCTGTCTAAAGTCTAGATATGCAATCTGCAATAACATTTTCTTTCCCTTTGACATGTTGTATGTCTAATGAATACTCCTGAAGAAGTAGACTCCATCTTGTCAATCTCTGATTTTTATCTTTAAACTTACTAAGGAATTTCAGTGGGTTATGATCGGTATAAATGACTATGGGGTCAAAACCAGAACACAAATAAAATGAAAAATGCTGTAAACCCAAAATCAAGGCCAAAAGCTCTTTCTCAATAGTTGAGTAGTTCTTTTGAGGTGGAGTGAACTTCTTACTGTAATAAGATACAGGGTGTTCAATACCCTGATCATCCTCTTGCAGCAAAACAGCCCCAGCTCCTGTATCACTTGCATCAACAGCCATCTTAAAAGGCTTAGCAAAATTTGGAGTAGCGAGCACTGGCTGACTTAATAGGATAGCTTTAAGTTTGTTGAAAGAGGATTCACAGTTATCGATCCAGACAAATTTAACTCCCTTTTTCAGTAGGTCTGTAAGTGGTGATACAAGAATTGAAAAGTTAAGCACAAATCTCCGGTAATAACCTACCATTCCCAAAAATCTTTGTAGCTCTTTCCTACTTTTAGGTCTGGGAAGATCACTTATAACCTGAACCTTAGCTCCTGGTGGTGCAACATGTCCATCACCAATTACATACCCAAGGTACTGAACTTTAGCTTGACCAAACTCACACTTTGATAAATTAGCTACAAGATTAGCCTGAACCAAACGCTTAAGAAATTTATTGACATGGCATAGGTAATCTTTCCAGTTGTCACTGAAGATTAATACATCATCAATATAAACAACACACCCTGCCAAACCCTCTGTTACAACATTCATGAGCTGAAATGTGGCTGGTGCATTCTTCATACCATATGGCATTACAGAACATGCAAAAGTCTTTCCTAGTGTTACAAAACATGAGATCTCCCTAGCACGTTCAGTCATAGGTACTTGCCAGTATCCCTTTAACAAATCAAACTTACTTATGTACCTAGCCTTTCCGATCTTGTCTATGCAATCTTCCACGCGAGGGAGAGGGTAAGTGTCTGTTTTGGTTATCTGATTAACACATCTGTAGTCGATGCAAAGCCGCTGTGACCCACCTGGCTTAGGGACTAGAGTGACAGGAGAACTCCACTCGCTCTGACAGGGCTCAATCATCTTGTGGTCCAACAGGTAGCCAAGCTCCTTCTGGATGAGAGGAACTTTCACTGGGTTCACACGGTAAGGAGGCAGTTTAATTGGCTTTGCGTCTCCAACATCAACATCATGCATCAACACAGTGGTTCTTCCTGGAGTAGCACGGAACACTTGCGGGTACTCCTGCAGTAATGCTGAAAACTCCTGCCTTTCCTCGAGAGGTAGGTGAGAAAGCTTAGTCTGGAGATCATTCATGATATCAGGATTCTTCCCCAAACTATCACTCAGGCTCATGCTGCATGGGAGAGCTTCACTTGCAGACTCGGGTGGAACAGCTACAGTGCAGACTGGATTATTTTCGTCCCGCCTGTGATATAACTTTAGCATGTTGATGTGACAAAGTTGCTTGTTCTTTCTACGATCTGGTGTGGCGATGACATAGTTGACATCACTGAGTTTCTTCTCCACGAAATAAGGACCACTAAACTTGGCTTGAAGAGGTTCCCCATGAACTGGTAGCAGAATCAAAACCTGATCTCCTGGCTGAAAGTGACGTAACCTGGACTTCTTATCATACCAAATCTTCATCTTCTCCTGAGCAGCTCCTAAATTCTCTCTCGCCAGCTGTAAAACAGTGGACAGCCGTTCTTTGAACTTCATCACATACTCCAGCAGGTTGACGTCATCTTCCTCCGACAGCCAGCATTCCTTGAGTAGCTTAAGGGGTCCTCTTACTTCATGGCCAAACTGTAGTTCAAAAGGTGAGAAGCCCAGTGATTCATTTGGAGATTCTCTTGCGGCAAATACAACAAATGGAAGACCTTTATCCCAGTCTTTCTGATGTTCCAAACAGTATTTCTTGAGCATCGATTTGAGTGTTTGATGATATCTCTCCAACGCTCCTTGGGTCTGGGGATGGTAAGCTGAAGACGTGATCTGGGTGATGCCCAACTCTTTCAGAGACTGCTTGAAAACATTTGACATGAAATTACTTCCTCGGTCTGACTGTACCTCCTTGGGCAGACCAAACTTTATGAAGAACCCTAGCATTTCCTTAACCACGTTCTTTGCTGAGATATTTCTAAGTGGAATGGCTTCAGGATAACGAGTAGCCATATCAATCAGGGTCAACACATAAGAAAATCCTGAAGAAGTCTTAGGAAGAGGGCCCACAATATCCACCAACACACAGGTGAAAGGTGCCTCAAAAGGAGGAATGGGAACTAGAGGTGCAACCTTTTCGGTCTGATTACACTTCCCCACAACTTGACAGGTGTGACAAGACTTACAATACCAGGAAACATCCCTGAAGATACCTGGCCAGTAGAAGTGTTTCAAAATGCGTGCCACAGTCTTCCTCACTCCAAGGTGTCCTGCCAAACTGGAATCATGAGCCACTCTAATGATATCCTGCCTACAAACACGAGGGATGGCAACTTGATGTACAACCTCCCATTCACAGTCGGTTGATACTGTTGGGGGTCTCCACTTCCTCATAAGTACTCCTGACTTTATATAATAACAAGTAGAAGCACCAGCTGACTCTTCCTCACTGCAAGCAGAGTTAGCTAGACCTTTCAACTCAGGGTCAGCAACCTGCAACTCAACCAACTCTTGACGAGACAAATTATCAACACTACGGGGTACTGCCTCATCTGGTGAGTGGTCCAAATTAGCAAGAAAAGTGTCAGCTAGGATAACATCATCATCATCATTATCCTCTAAATCACCGGTAACTTTAGACTTAGCCCTATTGACAGCACTTGCAGGGAACACATCAGGGACACCACAATCCTGGGACGCAGCCACTGGCTCACTAGACAACTGAGTAGCTGGACACACTTGACTTCCACCAATATCATTTCCAAGTAAGAAAGTTACACCTGACATTGGGAGTGTCTCAACCAACCCAACCATAACGGAACCATTAACAAAACCAGACTCTAAATTCACTCTGCACAGAGGGACAGAGAAGTAATTATTCCCTACACCTTGTAAGATTACAGTTTCATCAGAGGAATTAACATTAGAGCCTAGAACACTGGTCAGCATAAGGGATTGGCAAGCACCTGTATCACGATATATTTTAACTGATTTCCCGTCATTATTGTCCAGAGGACTGACAAAACCATCAGACAGGAAATTAGCACATGAACTCTTGAGAGTGTCACCCACGTTACTGCTCAAAAGAGGAGCTCCATCATGAGAATTTAAGTTACCCCTCAAAGCAGGTTCAGTTAACTCGGTTAAAGAATTCTGGGAACTCTCAAGGGTGGACACTAAACCAATTGATTGAATATTTAAAGACTCCTTTTTGTTCACATCACGCTGTCTCCTGAAACATTGCTCCGTAGTATGACCAAGCTTACTACAATAAGTACATTTACTTTTCTGAAATCTAGAGGTGGAGCTGGTATTTACTTCCTGAGAAACATCATCTTTATTCTCTTTCCTGTTACCTGTACTCTGAGTAGAGGCAACGTACTTACTCTCAGCTTTCCCTTTTTCTTTAGAATATCTCTTGTGAGTGAGAACATATTCATCAGCTAAAACTGCAGCATCAGACAAATTATCTATTCTTTTCTCATCAAGATATAGGCTTACATCTTTACTAATACACCTCTTGAAGTCCTCCAGCAAAATCATCTGCTTAAATTTGTCAAAATCAGAATCCACATTCTTAGAATTTAACCACTGCTCTAACAGATCTTCTTTGATTTTTGCATACTCAACATGGGATTGCTTATCTTGCTTGTAAATTGTCCTAAATTTTACTCTATAGGCTTCAGGAACAAGCTCATAGGCCTTAAGAATCAAGCTCTTAACTACATCATAATTATCAGATTGATCCTGAGGCAAAGATGCATAAGTTACTTGAGCTTTACCGGTGAGAACAGTTTGAAGGAGTACTGGCCAATACTTTTTGGGCCAATTAAAACCTGTAGCTACCCTCTCAAACAACTGAAAATACTTTGTTAAATCAGATTCATTAAAAGGAGGGACAAGTTTAACATTTTTAGCCACATCAAAATCATTAGAGCTAGATGATCCAGTTCCACCTTGTTTCATGCGATACTCATGGTCTGGCTGAATCCTAGCAATTTCAACTTGTGCCTCAGCCTCCTTAGCACGAGCCTGAAACTCCACCTCCTTAGCCTGAGACTCCGCCTCCTTAGCACGAGCCTCCTGCAGGGCTAGCTGTAACTTAGCTAATTCAATCTGCGTTTCCTCATTTGGAGGAGTTACATTAAACAAGCTTTCATTAAT
This sequence comes from Coenobita brevimanus, assembly GCF_032717465.1. NCBI lineage: Eukaryota > Metazoa > Arthropoda > Malacostraca > Decapoda > Coenobitidae > Coenobita > Coenobita brevimanus. Next base: position 27,981,565 of record NC_136980.1, read on the forward strand.
TATGTCAACAATTTGATCTTTAGAATGATGAGAGCGAACAACAATTCCCAATTGTTGAGCAACAAGCTTAAGTTCATTCTTTGTTCTGTTTTCTACATCACACACTGTTTGCACATTTGACAAAAAATCTTTGGCTTCATCAAGTGTAGAAATAGTAGACATCATGAATAAATCACAGTCAGAAAATATCAAGCAATATCCTTATGATATTATCCTGAATATCCTGATAAGAGGTCGCCAAATTTATGTTACGGAACAGCGAAAGATAATGTACACTTTAAGTGTGAATACTAAAAATCACTACTGTCCCGTAAAGTTCCAGGCTCAAAACAAAAGAGTTAGGTAAAATAACAAGTTAAAGTTTAATGCTCAAACTAACAACAAAACATTCAGGACTCATAAGGATAATGTAATGGCAAAAAAACAGGTTAAATATATGGTTAACTGCAATAGCCTCTATTAACACGAAATTAGCAAGAGTAAATTTACCTAAGTCAGCCCTGATAAAATGAAAATACACTGGGTAATACTCAGTTAATGCAAGATAAATTATTACAGATACAAACTATTATGAACAATGGCTAACAACAAGAACCCTACATGAATTACAAAAACCTCACTAGGCCTACAGATTAACAACTTATGCTATACAGTACAAGAACAAAATGCAATAACACTTATACTCAAATTATACAGCTGCTAGATGGTTGGAGACTTCCTGAGCACTCACAATAATAATAACTGTACAGGGGAGGACAGAGATGTGAACAAAATGAGGAGTAGATCTAAGTGGCAATGATGCAGCAGAGACTGAGCTCATTATATAGGGGCCAGCAGAGCTTGATACAACTTGTAAGAAGGATGCGCAAATGAAGCCATGGGGACAAAGAGTTGAGAATCCTGCTCTGAACAACAGAAAGGACGACTTACTCTACTATAACGGTAGAAGGGAGGACTGAGGCAGAACACGCTCGTGATCAAACATGCAGCACACTGTACGTTAAAATTACAGAAAGGATGATGAAATCATAGGCTATGTAACAATATATATATATATATATATATATATATATATATATCCAGAACTCCTCTATTTGCCTCTATCTAGTTTGTCGTGCACTTTTCTCTGATCCATAAAGAACATAAAGTACTTTACAATTTGTTTGACAATATATATATATATATATATATATATATATATATATATATATATATATATATATATATATATCCAGAACTCCTCTATTTGCCTCTATCTAGTTTGTCGTGCACTTTTCTCTGATCCATAAAGAACATAAAGTACTTTACAATTCGTTTGACAAACTTTCTCTACGGTCTGTCTCACTGAACCCTCCCAGGCACTTTGATGCTAAACGAGTTCTTTGTGGCTTGTCACATAAAAGCATGTAGATGCAAATTGCGTTGTTAAGCAGAAAAAAAATCGCCAAAAATAAAGTTTTCGGCCAATTTGCATTAAATTTTTGTGTATGCCAGCAGGTGTGTTTCTCTTCCAAGATAAACACTTTGCAACACTGTAACTGCTCTGATGAGACAATGCGCAGCAGAAAAACCTCACCACCTCACGACCAGCCGGGCTGACTGGTAGTGCAGCTGTCAGTTGTCCCTTTAAATCCGCCATTTTCCCTCTCCCACCCGAGGCAGAAGCCATTATTGAAATATTTTGATTGTATATTGTTTTTTACTATACTGTGAAGTGATTGTGTCTATGGAACATAGATATATTGTTTGTAAAGCATTGGGGCCCATTATCAGCCACTAGGCCTAGAGGCAGGAGTCTGGTTTGTTATAGCGTGGTTTCCACTCTACTTCACCCTGCCCATAAATTATGTATTTTACCTTTATAGTGAAGCCAATATTTATATTTGTGAAACATAGTGCCTGGATTAGTGAAATTACTGACCTACCATGGCAGGCATTATGTATGCCTTAGAGAAATGCCATAGTAGATAAGGGTAGTCACACCGAACGCGACGAGCAGGGCAACTTGAGCGAGGAAGGGATAAGGAGACACAATAAAACACATTAAATCCTATGTGGGTGGCCACACTGAATGAGCGGGGAGGTTTGTTGACCCGCTCACCCTCCACCCCCGTCGCTATGCGATGCAGCATGTTCCAAAATGTTGCGCACTGTCTTGCGACATCCCCACTCCCCAGGTATTTGCATCATCTTTCAGTCATGCTAGTAATGCGTGTTGGAGCGGTTGGGTTCTGGTAATTATGTCTACTGAACACCTTATTGGAGTTGTGTACCACAGGAAAGCTGTGTGGGATCCAAATGATCCACTCCACAAAAATACTGGAGTGTTGAAGAAACACTCGGAAGATATCAGTGAATAACCGAATATAAATGGTACATTATAATCGAGCATTATTTTGTCATACGATTGCTTAAGTAACGTTTGTTCCACCGTTGTTATAAAATCTATAAAAGACCATTAATGTTTAAAATTTATACTAGTATTTAGTGCTCTATTCCCTTTGTTACACTGTAAGCTTAAAACTAATAAAGAGATAAGTGTATACACCGTATGTATGTGTATATGTATAAATGTAATGAACATCGAAAATTTTATTGTTTGTCAATATATAAATCTATGAAATATATAAATCTCTTCAGAAGATAGTGAATTGTTCATCGGATATTCTACTATAAGCATGCGTCTGGCTACCTGTTGCCCGCAAAGTTGCCGCTTCCTATTTGGACACGCATCACGTTGACGCTTACCTCGCCGCCCATTGCTCAACACTACCTCCCCGCTCGTCGCGTTCGGTGTGGCCATAGCCTAAGGGAACAGGTGGTCACATACGCATTGAGTCGGGAAGGGAATAATAGAGGTGGTTGAGATGGAATCATGTGATAGTGTTTTCAGTTGCATATGGTTTAGTGTGAAATATACGTATATAGGCTAATAGAGCAGCAAGTGTTTGTCGAGAAACATTGTGTGCACTGATTGATTTAGCTCAATCCTAGCACAAGTATCAGAGACAACAAATATGCCACACAATCACAGAGTTCAGTGAAAAGGAATTGTACCAATCTCAGACAGTGCTATGTTGCGTATGGTTTAATGTGAAACATACTTGTAAAATAGTGCAGCGAGTGTTCACCAAAAAATACTGCGTGCACTGACTGACTTAGCAAAAACCTAGTGAAAGGATAAGAGACAAGAAATAAGCCACACAGAAGAAGGGCTGTGCGTGATGCTAAAGTGGCAGCAGATGAGAGGTGGGGTAGGCGGCTGACAGAGAATTTTCAACAGAATAAGAAAATGTTTTGGAAGGAGGTGAAAAGGGTGCGAAAGGGAGAGTCTGGGAAGGAAGAACGAGTAAAAGCAGAGGATGGAAGGATGTTAATTGAGATGGATGCAGTAAGGAAGAGATGGGCAGAGTATTTTGAAAGATTGTTAAATGTAGAGGAGGAAAGAGTGGCTGAGATTGGGGCGGATGGAAGGGTGCAAGGAATAAATGTGTTGGGAGAGTTGAATGATTCTTTGATCACGAAGGAGGAAGTGGAGAAGGCAGTAAAGGAGATGAAAACAGGGAAAGCTGCAGGTATGGATGGGTGTGCTGTGGAATGCCTGAAGGGTGGAGGAGTGACTATTGTTGACTGGTTAGTAAGATTGTTGAATGTGTGCTTTGAGAAAGGTATGGTGCCAATTGACTGGGCAAGTGCTTGTGTGGTCCCGTTGTATAAAGGCAAGGGTGATAAGTATGAATGTACTAGCTTTAGGAGTATAAGTCTGTTGAGTGTTGTAGGTAAGGTGTATGGTAGAGTGTTAATTATGAGAGTTAGAGAGGGTACAGAGGGAGTGATTGGTGATGAGCAGTGTGGCTTTAGGAGAGGGAGGGGATGCATTGATCAGGTGTTTGCTGTGAGACAAGTGTGTGAAAAGTATTTAGCGAAAGGCAAGGATGTGTTTTGGACATTTATGGATTTAGAGAAAGCGTATGATACAATTGATATGGAGGCTTTGTGGACTGTTTTAAGATTGTATGGACTTGATGGTAGGTTACTAAAAGGGGTGAAGAGTTTTTATGTAAATAGTAGAGCGTGTGTAAGAGTGGGAAATGCTGTGAGTGATTGGTTTCCCGTGAGAGTGGGGCTGCGACAGGGATGTGTGATGTCACCTTGGTTGTTTAATATTTACATGGATGGTGTTGTAAGGGAGGTGAATGCAAGAGTTTTAGGTGGAGGTCTGAGTCTGGTGAATGTTGATGGTGGAGAGTGGAATCTGAAGCAGCTGCTGTTTGCAGATGATACTGCACTGGTGACTGATTCAGAGGAGAGATTGAGACAGTTGGTAGAGGAGTTTGGAAGGGTGTGTGAAAGGAGAAAATTGAAAGTAAATGAGAATAAGAGTAAAGTGAAGAAGTGTACGAGGTTGAAAGATGGTAGGGGGATGAATATCGTTTTGAATGGTGAGTTGCTTGAGGAGGTAGATTGTTTTAAATATCTAGGGTCACATGTTGCTGTAGATGGAAGAATAGATGCAGAAGTGAAGTTTAGAATAAATGAAGTAGGAAAGGTGCTGGGAGGAATGAAAAAAGTGTTTAAATGTCGTTCGCTTAGAATGGATGTAAAGAGAAGGCTGTATGAGGGTGTTGTGGTACCGACTGCGTTATATGGGGCTGAAACATGGAATATGGGTGTAGCAGAGAGGAAAAGTCTGAATGTAATGGAGATGAGGTGTCTGAGGAGTATGTGTGGAGTGACGCGTATGGATCGGGTGCGACATGATGAAGTGCGAAGGAGAACTGGAGTTGTTCGGGAGATGGCTGGTAGAGTTGAGCAGAGGGTGTTGCGATGATTTGGGCATATGGAGAGAATGGATAATGAGCGATTGGTGAAAAAGATAACTAGACCTGGTGTGAGAGGTGTAAGGCTGAGAGGAAGACCACGAATAGGATGGATGGACAGTGTGAAGAGAGCGCTGGATGCGAGAGGGATGTCTGTTGAGCAAGGAAGAGTGGCTGTGCGTGACAGAAATAAATGGAGAGAAATTGTGAATGAATAAGTGATGACGCAGCCCTGAGGGGATATTCTCCCGCATTTGGTCTGATCAGCTAGTCAGGTCGGGTGTGGGTAAGGGGATGGGTCTGTTATTATGTGGCAGGGGTAAACCAGTTCTGCTGTCGGGCCCTGCTGCGGATGTCACTGATTGCATTGCGCAGTTGACTCTTGTGGGTTGTGGTGCGGTGAAGATCTGTCCGTTCTCCCCTTTGGGGCTAAGATGCGAATGAATGTGTTTGAATGGATGAGTAAATGGGGAGTGTGTCGTCCTGTCTCGGCTACCTCCCTTTCCTTGGGGGAAGCAGCCTAGGTATATAGATAGATGGAGATGTCATGCAGTGAATGTTTGTGGAGAAATCTATTGTGTGCATCGCATTAGAGACCCTATAGAAAGAGAGACTGGACAGCCAATATTTTCTGCTGCTCGCTGATTGGTTGGATTTCATGGGCGCCATGATGGGTCCAACGTCAAGGAGCCTGTCTACAGATTTGTCATAGAGAATATCTTGCTACCTACTGAGGAATGTGACTAATTGCCTAACAAGATGTGGTTTTAATTATGAGGTATAGTCCTCATTTGAACAAATGAAGATTTATGCTAAATATAGATCTCTACACATCTGTTGTACTTGACTGCTTCCGTAAAAACCGTCATAAGTGCCGAATGGTAATGTTGACAAATCAGACCGTTGGTTGGTGCTGAACAAGACGTGATGTGCTGTGTTGCTGGTACTTTTTTGCCTATAAATATGGTTGGCTGTGCTGCATATGAATGTACAAACAGAACTGGACCTCGTATGCGTTTTTTCCGATTCCCTACAAGGAAAATATGGGAAAAGGAATATATGGGAAAATAAGGTTGGATGAGCTAACTTGTCTGCCAGCTACAATCATCGACTTTGTCAGGTAAGGTATATTCATTTTACGTGTAGTTTTCCTATTAATAAAAAGATTTGCCATACTGCAATATACACTGAAGGAGACAGTGTTAAGGAAACTGTATATTTTCGTAAATAAAATGGAAGTAAAGTACATTAGATGAGAAGCTGGACCTCGTGTTTTGCTGCAAGGTAAGACACTAAGATTGATGGCCTCATATTCCAGTTAGAAGTCTAAGATAAGGATTTTCAACAAACAGTAACCAATATAGAGTGATTATTTAGTATGGTATTTCCTGTTATCGCTTCAGGGCCAGGTATTGGAGCACTATTAGAGTTAAGCTGTTAGCTGGGCAAAATTGGAGCACTATTAGAGTTAAGCTGGGCAAAATATGTAAACACTTGGTATTCATGTATCTAACGTCGTCTGCAAACTCACTCATCTTTATATGCTTGGGTATTGTCCTATCTAATGTATAGAGGAATATATCATATTGCTGCATCTTTATATATTAAAAAGACAACACCTAGTGCAAACATAGAATTAAAAATATTCAAAAACTGTCAATAATACGTGAACAATAGTTAACTGACTGGTGGTATCTAGCAATGCGCCACCGGTCTCTATATGAACGCGAGAGAACGCGCCAAACATATACACGTTGACACATAATGGCGGCTGTCCAGTTTCTCTTTCTATATGGTCTCTACATCGCATGTGTTAGGCAAACGTGGTGCAAGGAGGAGAGAACAAAATATGCCACACACACACACACACACACACACACACACACACACTACATAACTCCTCATCTTCAAACTCTTCAAGGTCCTGCCAAAGTCTCAACACCTCTGGAGGAAGTGAGTTATCCGTATATTGTTGATTTGTATATTGACCTATTTCTATATTTCTATATTCTTTACACAAATACGTATTGTTTTTTACATATACACATATGAGATGGAAGAAAGTTCAGCTTCAGTATCAGTACCTAGCAAAAAGACTAGTGGTCATGTCAAATTTCTGAGAGCACTATCAAAAATATGAAACCCCCCTACCCCCCCTGGGGGTAGGGGGGTTTCAAGAATACTCCCCCAGTATCCCTGCTTGTCGTACGAGGCGACTAAAAGGGTTGGTGGTGGGTTAGTGCCCCACCCCGTAAAAAGAACTAACTAAAAAAGCAAATAAAGCGCCTCGGACCCGGACGGACCATACGTTGACGACTAAGGAACGGACAAAGGACATTCTGAGGGTGGGAACGTGGAATGTGAGAGGAGTGAATGATGAAGTGAAAGAGAGAGAGATTGTCCAGGTGCTTGAGGATGCAAAAGTGGATATATGTGGATTGACTGAAACTAAATGGGAAGGTGAAAGGATGAGAGAATGGGAATACGGTGTAGGTATATGTGCGGGAGTCAGTGAGAATGAGAAGGCAAGAGAGGGAGTATGTCTGATGATAAGCAAGAAATGGAAGGAGAATATAAGAGAGTATGGAACAGTGGGTGCAAGGATTGTATGGGTAAGGATGAAAGTAGGTATACAAGCATGGGCGATTGTATGTGTGTATGCTCCAACAGAGGATCGAGTGGCAAGAGTGAAAGATGAGTTTTGGGCGAGAGTAGAAGCATGTATGGACAAGTTTGAGAGGAGCGAGAGAGTGCTGTTGATTGGAGACATGAATGGCAAAGTTGGGAATGTACGAGTGGATGGAGTGGTTGGTCAGTGGGGTGTGCCAGCTGAAGTAGATGGGAATGATAGTGCTTTGGTGGACATCTGTGCTGGTAAGGGGTTGGTAATAGCCAACACCTACTTTCGGCATAAGATGATCCACCGGTATACATGGAGAGTAATGAGGAGGATGGATGGTGAACTTGTTGAACGAAAGGCAATGATAGACTACGTGTGTGTGGATGAGCGAATGAGAAGACAAGTGTTGGATGCAAGGGTGTGGAGAGGGTGGGGGAATGGAGTCTCGGACCATCACTTAGTGATGGCCAAGGTAGAGCTGCAAAGAAAGTGGTTGAGGAGACGAAGGGGAAGACAGGAGGAAGCAGCTCCTGTGAGAAGAGTGGAGAAATTGCAAGATAGTGAGAAAAGGACAGAGTATAAGAGCATAGTGGAAGAAAGACTGGGAAGGTATGAGCTAGAGCAGATGGAAGGGGTGGAAGACGTATGTAAGATATTCACGGAAGAGATAAGCGCAGCATGTGAGGCGGTTTGTGGAGTGAGGAGGAGATGCAAGGGTGTGCAAGGGACAGCATGGTGGAATGATGAGGTGAAACGAGCTGTGGAACAAAAGAAGAAGGCATATGCTGAATGGTTGGCGAGTAGAGGTAGGGGAGAAGATGAGAGAGAGAAGAGAGAGGTATATGTGAGCAGGAGAAGGGAGGTTAAGAGACTGGTGAAGGAGAGTAAGAAGAAAGTGGATGAAGAGTTTGGGAGGAATCTGAGTGTGAAATGGAGGGAGAGTAAGAAATTGTTTTGGAAGGAGGTAAAGAAAGTAAGGCAGTGTGAAAGGGGAAATAGTAGGGGAGTGAAAGATAGGAATAATAGATTGTTGGTGGAGAAGAGAGAGAAATTGAGGAGATGGAAGGAGCACTTTGAGGATTTGTTGAATGTAGAGAGTGAGAGCAGTGTGAGTATAAGTGGTTGGGGAATGGCTGGGAGAAGAAGAGATGAGAGGAGGGAGGAATAGATCAGTAGGTCGGAAGTAGTGGAAGCGATGAAGAAGATTAAGCTGGGAAAGGCCCCAGGAATTGATGGAGTGTGTGGTGAAATGCTTAGGTATGGGGGTGAGATTGTTGTGGAGTGGATATGGAAGTTGTGTAGATTGGCTTGGGAAGAGGGAAGGGTTCCAGAGGACTGGAAATCAGGTATAATTGTTCCTCTGTACAAAGGAAAAGGGGAGAGAGAAGTATGTGGTAACCATAGGGGTATTTGCCTTCTTAGTGTGACTGGTAAAATATATGGTAGAATACTCATTGATAGGGTAAGGCATATGACAGAGGAGCTAGTTGGAGAAGAACAAGGGGGATTTAGGAAGGGAAAAGGGTGTGTAGATCAGATATTTGTTCTAAGATGTTTAGTGGAGAAGTATCTAGAGAAGGGAAGGAAAGTGTATGCTGCCTTCATGGACTTGGAGAAAGCTTATGACAGAATAGATAGGCAAGGTATGTGGAAGGTATTAAGAATATATGGAGTGGAGGGGAAATTGTTGAGTGCTGTGAAGAGTATGTACGAGGGAGCTAGGGCTACGGTGCGAGTGGATGGTGAGCTGAGTGAGTTCTTTGATCTCAATGTGGGACTGAAACAGGGGTGTGTAATGTCTCCATGGCTGTTTAATATATATATGGATGGGGTTGTAAAGGAGGTGCAAGGTAGGGCAGTGGATGTGGGGGTGGCCCTAATGAATGAGGGTGAGATTTGGAAGCTTCCGGTGTTGCTGTTTGCTGATGATACAGTATTGTTGAGTGAAGATGAATGGGAGTTGCAAGGTTTGGTGAATGAATTTGGGACAGTGTGTAGGAGGAGGAAGCTGAAAGTTAATGTAAACAAAAGTAAAGTTATGGTGTTTGAGAGGAATGAAGTCACAGAGTGTGCAGTGAGGTTGGATGGTGAGGATATGGAGAATGTGAGTGCATTCAAGTACTTGGGTAGTGTGATGAGTAAGGATGGAACTTTGGGGGATGAAGTACGTGAAAGGGTACAGCAGGGAAGGAAGGTTGTTGGTACACTGAAAGCAGTGATGAGAAATAGGGAGGTGAGTATGGAAGTTAAGAAGTCACTGCATGATGGTATTGTGATCCCTACCCTGACGTATGGAAGCGAGGCGTGGACCTTGCAAGAGGGGAACAAGTCAAGAGTGAGAGCAGTGGAAATGAGTTACTTGAGAGGAGCATGAGGAGTGACGTGGAGGGACAGGTTGACGAATGAAGAAGTGAAGGAACGTTGTGGGGTAGATGTGGATGTGGTTGAAAGGATTAGGAGAAATACACTGAGGTGGTTTGTGGAGAGAATGGAGAATGAAAGACTGACTAAGAGGGTGTATGTAGGTGAGGTGGAGGGAGGGAGAGGGAGGGGTAGACCGAGGATGAGGTGGAGGGATGGAGTTGAGAGGTATATGAGGGAGGGGGGGTGAGTTGGGGGGAGGGGAGTCAAATGGTGGGTGACAGAGTGACTTGGAGGCGTTTTGTCTGTGGCCACCCTTTGCGGGATTAGGGCGTCGGGCTATAGATAGATAGATAGATAGATAGACTATCAAAAAGCTTATGATATTTCACGTGTATACTTTGAGTAAAAAAAGAAAACAATAAAACCTAACAAGCGAAAGTATGTAGATGTGGGTGAGGCAGGGAAAGAGTGTTTTTATCTCGCTTGCGGGCGTGGAGGAGTATTCTACGTGACCAAAATATAAGCCTTTGGGAGCATATTTTTTAGGTAAAGGTGGGGGAAGAGAGTGTTTTTTTTCTCCCTTGCAGTAAAACTATGCAGCATTTGGAGGAGTATTCTACGTTTGTCATCCATTTCCTTGAAAAGTATTGGATGTATCGATTTCCCATAAGAACCATGATAAAGATCAGTGAATTCTATGTATGTACATGACGAAAATATAAGCCCTTGGGAACATATTTTTAAAAAGTAAAGGTGGGTGAAGAGAGTGCTCTCACTTGCAGTAAAACCATGTAGCACTTGGAGGAGTTTTCTACATTTGTCGTCCATTTGCTCGAAAGTATTGGACGAATCGATTTCCTGTAAGAACCATGATAAAGATCAGTGAATTCTACATATGTATCGGACGAAACAATGTAATATATCCGATGAAAAGTCGTTAGGTAGGCGGGAATATGACTGTTATTGTGTGTGCATGACGAAAGTGCAGCATGGTCGTGGGTACCCAAGAGTTTTTTGCTATTTACTCAGAAACTGTGAGGCATATAAAAAATCTGCGGGTACCATGAGAAAGCTCATGAAATTCTACACAAGAATAGAAAATAAAAACATAACGTGTTCGAGAAACTTTTTGTGGTAGAGTTCCCTGAACAAAAAATCAGTTTCTTTTTTAAATGGCTTTCAGTTTTTCGTTATTTTCTCGAAATTGCAAATCGTATTACAACCGGACATTCTCATTAGAAAGCCGATGAAATTCTCTATCAAAACTTATAATAACATATTTCTGTATGATGGATAACATTCGAATTATGATGTTGGGAAGTGAGATTGCCGTTCCAAAATGTTTATTCAGACCAGCCTAATGTACTTTTATTCGTATTCTCATTTTTATTTATTTATTTATTTTTTGCTTATCAGCTAGAACAACCATCGGTGAATAAGATGATGTAGGTTTCATGTCAATATTCAGAGGTTTAGGTGGCAAAAATAAGGCAAGCATATGTGTTTTTAGCGACGTGCGGGCAGGCTGGTGGAGAGGGGGGTGGATTAAAATCGTGTGTCGCAATACTCATAAAGCTTACCCGTGTGCGAGAGGGTGAAAATATTTGATGCACACATATCCTATCACCCTAATGGCAGAGTCTTAGTAACTCACCAATCTAATATATCCCTAACCTTCTGTATGATATATATTTTTTTTTTTAAATGCAAGGAAGAGGGAACCAAAGGCCAGGAGCCTGCAAACAGTTCCTTCCAAGAAAAAACAATACAAGAGAGAGTCAAATTCACGATCCATTCATTTCGAGATGCCTGGACACACTGCATTTAAATGACTGGAGATCATAGGAAGTAGGAGATACAGACAGGAGACAGTTCCAGAGTTGACCAGTTGCATAAATGAAGGACTGAGAGTAACAGTTAACTCTTGCATTAGAGAGTTGGACAGAAAAGGGATGAGAGTTTGTTATTAGATGGGTGCTATGCACCCATTGTTGAGGTGGAGGGATGCAAGCAGACAGTTCAGAGAAGCAGTGATCATTGAAGTGGCGATAGAGAAGAGATAAAGATGCCACATGCAGCGAAGAGACAGGTTGAAGGAAGCCAGTAAGAGGAGGAGAGTTAATGAGATGAAAAGCCTTTGACTCCATCCTATTGAGAAGAGGTGAATGTGGGGAGGGTCCCCACACATGAGAGTTGTTGTCAACAACTGTGCAGGGGTAAAGAAGGAAAGGAATCGGCTTGGCACACCCAATCTCTTGGAAGCTGAGTTTACAAGAGATGTACTATGATCTTTCCAAGATAAGTCCCGTGTGAATGAAACCCAAGCATGTTCAAGGATGATGCAGGATTGAGGTGCATATTATTAAATATTAGCTGGTACTCCTGTGGGAGATTTTGCCGGGTTCACTGGTGTAAGAACTGAGTCTTTGATGCATTAATAATAACAAGATTATTTTTACCTCAGTCAGGGATACGAACCAAGTCAGACATTAGGTGTGCCATACCCTCATCCCATGTTTGTTGAAGTAACTGCAGAGATGGACGTTGTAGGAACCGAATGGAAAGGTGAAGGGTGGAGTCATCAGCGTATGAGTGGATGGGGTTAGAAGTACAGCTTAGAAGGTCATTGATGAAAAAAAGGAAGAGAGATGGTGATAGGACAGAGCCCTAAGGAACAGCACAGTTGAAAGATCTAGGAGAAGAACGATGGCCATCTACAACAGCAGCTACTGTATAGAACGACCAGAAAGGAAGCTATAGATAAAGGCATAGATTGAAGGATAGAAACTGTAAGATAGGACAGAGCCCTAAGGAACACCACTGTTGATAGATCTAGAAGAACGATGGCCGTCTACAACAGCAGCTACTGTATAGAACGACCAGAAAGGAAGCTATAGATGAAGGCACAGATAGAAGGATAGAAACCGTAAGAGGGCAGTTTGGAAATTAAAGATTAATGCCAGACTCGATCGAAAGCCTCTGAGATGTCAAGTGCGAGGGCAAAGCTTTCGCCAAAGTCCCGAAAGGAGGATGACCAGGAGTCTGAAAGGTAGGGAAGAAGATCGCCAGCGGAGCGTCCCTGACGGAACCCATACTGATCAGAAAGAAGGTTGTGACCGGAAAGATGCTTTAAAATTTTTCTGTTAAGAATTGACTTGATAATTTTTTGAGACACAGGATTTTAAGGCAACTTGTCGATAGTTAGTGGGTTGGGAATGGCCACCTATCTTTTGGGCTGGCTGAATGAGAGCAAACTTCCAGCAAGAAGAAAAGGTACAAGTTGATAGACACAGGCGAAAGAGTTTACCTAGGCAGGATGTAAGCACAGAGTAACAGTTCTTGAGGACGACAAGAGGAACTCCATCAGGCCCATATTTCTTCTTACATTAAACAGACTTATACAGTGGTAATGTTGCACTCACTTAGATCACATTTTTCACTCTACAAGATCACAGCCACAGGTTTCTTCCATTATGCTGGTACCGTTCTGCTCATCCAAGCTTTCATGTAGTTCTGTATATTTGTAATTAACACGTCATTCCAATCCCCACTACAGTGGATCATCCCTGCATACAATGGGTCAGCACCTGGTGTCATCCCTTTTTGAGTCATTCACAATATTTTCACTTTACAGATATTATATTTTCTGGCATCCCATTCCTTCTCCCCACGGCATCCAACCGTCATTTATACTACGCCCTTGTTCACATCATTCACAGTCATCAGTCTATCAAATTATTCTTTCCATCCATCTGCTTCTTTGCTTCATTTTCACTTGTTAAAATTCTTTCACTTTCATCTCGTACACTTTTAAACCTTTTCGATCCTTCGTACACTTTACAGCTCTTAAAAAAAAAAAAAAAAAAAAAAGTATATTCAGTGTCTTTGTTTTTCCCGTGCAATCACCATGTACATCCTTCTTATATTTTAGCTAGTTTCTTCATGTGCTTATTGCTACCAAGCCTGGACTTTCGTCATTCTTTTAAAGCCATTATTGGCAGCCATTCTTGTCACTTTTCTTTTCCTCTGCTGTCCTTCTCACCTCTGCAGCCGAACAAGCTGTATACCTTTTGTTACTAGTGGCTAACCTCACACTCTACACACGGCTTTAGCCTTCGCTTACCAAACACTCGCAAAAACGCTCCACAAATTTTACAAACCCATTTGTTTCCAATTCATTACTCTAAATCCTCGTCATTCTCTGTCTGGTATTCATATTAGTGCTTTGTTTCTCAGCATCACTTTTAGTCTTTCGCTCTGGCCGGTTCTCCCTCTCAGCAGCATGAGTCATGGGAGCCTGAGAGTGCAATGGCGGAATATTTTACTACAGCTGTTTAGATAATGTATATCACAGCAACACTTTTTTTTTTCTCACTTATACCTGGAGTAGTCGCAGTACTGCCAAATCTCATCAGTTGACAGTCGTATCCAAAACATACCCAGCCATACCCCTCATGATCATGCTTATTTTTGTACACAGTTCCTACCCAGTAACTCCCCCCCCCCCTCCTCTAGGCACCACACACATTTCATACCCAGGTCGTATCCAGCGACCTCTCCCCCAGGGCGCCACCCCCTTTTCAAAACTAATTAGTACCTTGGTGTATCCTCAGTGGTCGTACCCAGTGACCGCCGGGATCAGTCGCCAATTCGTATCCAAAACCTTCCCCTTGAGATACAGTGTTCAGTTCGTACCCAAAGCCCCCTCGAGACATAACTCGTATATTCACATCCAAACACTACCCCCCGGTGTTCTCCAGTTCTGGTCCTCCCCACCTGACAAGTGGAGTCTGGGTACGATTTAAGCTTTGTCACTGGAAGGGGAGGTACTGGTACAACCGTTTTTTGCAGAAGATACACCAACCTACAAACTGGATTTGAAATATGGGTGGTGCCTCGAGTGGGGTTACTGAGTATGAAATGGGTATGAAATGAGTTGGCCATGAGGCGGAGTGTGTGAGGGGGGTGTCACTGGGTACGAAATGGATACGAAAACGGGAGCGGAAGGAAAGGGCTTAACTATGTTTTGGATACGATTGTACAGTAACTGAGGAGATAAGACAGTACTGCGACTACTACCTGGGCTGTATGGTATGCTAATGACCCAGTGTCATAAAAAGTCAGATAGTACATTAGTCATTAGGTCTGTTAACTCCCTTAGCCTCCTATGACTCACTGCCAGTTGGAGAAGATCCTCTGCTGGAGTTATTCCTACCATGAAAGTGTTAATTCAAAGCATATATAACTGGATATGAATCAAAGGTCAGGATTCTTTTGAACGCTGTTTACCATTGAACAAGTAATATCATTATTTTTATGGCCCTGAAAAAAACTGCAATAATTTCAGTTGTCATATAATGTAGAAAACGGTTTTGTTTCAGCACCGAAAATAAGTAGACAAGTTTTTGGAAAAGACAAAGACAAAAAGGAAAATGATGTCCATCCTTACACAATCTTCTGGTACATGCTATCGATATACGTGATTCCAAATGCTCTGAAATCTCTTAACTTGACCCATTCCAAATGCATTGAAATTGACTCATATTCTCTCCGCTCCTTGTGGTACCGAGCCAAGAACTTTTCTCATAACTTTACATTTTTCCTTTTTATTTACACTCTGATGACTTTAGCTAATTCTTCTACTTACAGGGCAGAACTCTACTCAAAACTTCTTTGATTTTACCTCAGACAGTTCAGATGCTGCTGCTCTAACCCATCCTTCCTCGTATCACATTCCATGCCTGCCATCCATGTATAGATAAAAGAAATTGTTTGTTTTTCTTCTGTCTGTCTGTCCTCTTTGGAAATCGAGGGACATGCATATAAAACTCCCTAAACATCTTAAACAGGGTTAAATGTTTACGGCGAATTTAGAGGTGTGCATTAAAGTTACATTTTTTTTTTTTAAGCGTTACTAAAACTGCAAAAACGTGAATTGTTTTAGGGCCCTTCTGTTGGTCCAGACTTGAAATACACGCTTTACTTTGCCTCTAAGGGCCCGGACACACGTGTGATCAACAAAAAACAAAGCACCGTGTTTGAACTGCTTCAGTATCCGAGTCTGAACGTTGGACGGACGCCTGAGCCTCGTTTCCTCTTGACGATCACATGTTCGGGGGTAAGTTTGTCAGGGACCTAACGGTGCATTTTCCAGCGTCAGAGCAGAACACGCCAGACAAGGAGCGTATGCAGGGTGAACAGAAACTCATGTGTAAATTTGAATTTTGGATTCAACATAATTCAGATTAACTGATGAATCATGCAATCTGTACATACATAAAAGAGAATGTTTGTTTGTCTTTGTGTCTCTGTCTTCTATGGAAATAAAGGAGAATGCATGCAGAACTCTCCAAACAACTCCAACAGGTGTAACTTTACACAGCGGAATTAAGTGCGTACAGTGCAATTCCTAAGTGGTGCCCCTGATGGCCAAGCTTAAATTATTTAGAAATAATCAAGTCAACATGGTGGAAACATTGTCGCCAGTTGCTGGAGACGTTTTTACTTCTACAACCATATTGTTATCAGCTACAACGAGTCCAATGGGTGGAAAGGGGGGTGCAGTGGGTGGGCAGGGTTGAGTGGGTAGGTGGGTGTGGTGGGACAGGGAGGATGGAATATGTGGGAGGATGGGTGTGGTATGGGATGGTGGGTTATGCGGGAGGGCATGGTTGCGTGGGTGTGGTGGGCTGAGGAGGTGGGAAGGTAGATGGGTGGATGAACAGTCTGACATGGCTCTTTAGTTTCCAAACAGCACTGCTAGAGTTTCTATCTCTTTTTCTATATCTTTGTCTCAAGCTTCTCTCCAGTTGTTCTGTAGCTTCAGTTGTCCACAGCCACTGTTGTTCTAAATCTATCCTTCGTAGTGTTCCTCATTACATATTTTCTTCCTCCTGTTCATCAATGACCTTCCGAGCTGATGACTCGCCCTTCACTTTTGTACCTGCCTGTAACAGCGTTCATCGCAACGATCACTAACACAGACATAGGACGAGGATCCTTCGAAGTGTTCCTTATTACATATTTTCTTCCTCCTATTCATTAATGACCTTCCGAGCTGATTAATCGCCCTTCACCTTTGTACCTGCCTCTAACAGCGTTCATCACAACGATCACTAACACAGACATTGGATGAGGCTCTTCTTGTCTGGGGAAAAGGAACCCTCTAACTTTGCCTCAAAAACTATTTCTTCCATTCATCAACTTAACACAGTCATGCACGTGACTATACTCTTACATTCAGCAACAACAACCGACTACTTGGTTCTTTATCATCTCTTAATGTTCTTTGCTTAATGCTCATGATTTTTCCTGGAAAATCACATAACTTCTCCAGGAAAATCAGATACACAGATGATAGGGTTGCTGACCTGACTATTTGCATTCAACCCCATTCAGTTTCTTGGTGACTTTCTACAGGGGCTCAATAGCCCATGAACTGAGTAAACCTATCATATATGGGGTAAGAGGAGTTTACTACATGTAACACTTCTAACCAGGCTGGGCATCTAAGGTCTCTTGTCTCACCAACTCTCCTTCTCTGAGTTACTCCCTTCAGCCTCTGTCTGTATGTACTATTGTTCCCCTCTCTCTCTCTCTCTCTCTCTCTCTCTCCTGTTGCTACTATTCTTGATACTGTCCTACTATACTCCGCATTCTTTCCTTAGTACAGCAAGCACACTGCAAGTTGTCCCTACACACCGACCCATTTATTTACTCAATGCTTCAGCCAGTAAGCCTATTATCAGTCTTTCATCACTGCAACCAATCATCTCGGGAATGAGCTTCCTTAGTATATCTCTCCATCCACCTTTGATCGCCAGACTTATTAATGTTTTGTGCCCAGACTGCTCATAATGAACAAATCTGTTCTTTGACTGTGTTCAGAGGATTTTCGACAGAGTATGTTCTTCATTCTAAGCTACTTCTTTTATTACCCACTTTGGTGTCACTCCTCCATTCTTATCAGATCCGCCTTCCACCTGTTGTCAGTATTTTCACTGCCGAACTGCTGGCCATTTTACTGGCCCTTCGTGTTATATACCATTCCAGTTTACACACTTTTGTTATTTTCACAGATTCACTTAGTGCACTACATGGTTTTCAGTCTGTCCCGGCCAGCAACCCGCTAGTGTTGGAGATACAGGAATGGTTGTTCCGTATTACCAACAGATTGAAGTCTATCTCCTTCTGTTGGGTCCCAAGTCATGTTGGGATACCGGGTAACGAGAGGGTTGATTGCCTGGCACGTACAGCTGTCACCTCTCACTCTGTCACACTTCAGCCTATCCCAGCAACTGATTATTTCCCGATTGTTACCCGTCTCCTTGGTCAACGGTGGCAAGCAGAATGGACATCTACAACTGATAACAAACTCTGCTCCATCACACATACTGTCACTCCCTGGCAGTCGTCCTCCCATCGCAACAGGCGTTGGGAAACAGCCCTAGCCGGTCTGTGCCTTGGTCACACGCGTATCACACATGGCTTTCTAATAACAGGAGGCACTCCTCCGACCTGTCAATGTTGCCAGGCTCCAATCACAGTCCACCATCTTTTGCTTGATTGCCCTCGGTTCCACGCCATGCGCAGACGGACTCTTCCGTTCCTTTACTCCCTTGGACGTCCCCCTACCTTAGCCGATCTTCTAGGCGAATCCCCTGTGTTTTCCATCACACACCTCATGCACTTCCTATCTCAAACTCGTATCTTGCCTCACATTTAGTGTCTACCCCGCCTTTCCCTTTGCTTTTAGTGCACCATAGCATACCCGTCATTTCTATACATTGGTTTTAGTGCCATATAGTCCTCGTGAGCTTGGTGCTAGTTCTTATTACTTACTTACTCACTTTGCGAGGCGATAATATAATTGCCTGCGCGCGCTGTGTGTGTGTGTGTGTGTGTGTGTGTGTGTGTGTGTGTGTGTGTGTGTGTGTGTGTGTCTTTTGAAAGTATATCTCAAAACCAATTGGGCAAATTGTATCCAAGCTTTGTGGACAGCACCGTGTTATTTCTGGCTTTTTGGTTAATAATTTTGGCGAGGCTACGATGATATTCCTCCAGTTGTTGGAGGATTACCGATCTAATTTTTAAAAAGACGAGCACAAAGATACTGAAACGTGGAGGGAGGAGGGGGGGGCTCAATCCTAAGATTTTAATTTCGATTTTAGCAAGCCTGTGATGATATGCCTTCGATTGCCAGAGGATTATTGATATAGTTTTGTGTGTGTGTGTGTGTGTGTGTGTGTGTGTGTGTGTGTGTGTGTGTAATTGTGGGTGATACACATTCGTGGGCGAATGCTTTTGCTTCTATTCTGTATATATATATATATATATATATATATATATATATATATATATATATATATATATATATATATATATATATATATATATATAGCCTGACGGGCTAATCCTGCAATGGGTGGCCGCAGACAAAACGCCTCCAAGTCACTCTGTCACCCACCATTCGACTACCCGCCCCCCAACTCACACGCCCCTCCCTCATATACCTCTCAACTCCATCCCTCCACCTCATCCTCGGTCTACCCCTCCCTCTCCCTCCCTCCACCTCACCTACACACACCCTCTTAGTCAGTTTTTCATTCTCCATTCTCTCCACATATCCAAACCACCTCAGTGTATTTCTCCTAATCTTCTCAACCACATCCACGTCTACCCCACAACGTTCCTTCACTTCTTCATTCGTCAACCTGTCCCTCCATGTCACTCCACATGCTCCTCTCAAGTAACTCATTTCCACTGCTCTCACTCTTGACTTGTTCCCCTCTTGCAAGGTCCACGCCTCGCTTCCATACGTCAGGGTAGGGATCACAATACTATCATGCAGTGACTTCTTAACTTCCATACTCACCTCCCTATTTTTCATCACTGGTTTCAGAATACAAACAACCTTCCTTCCCTGCTGTACCCTTTCACGTACTTCATCCCCCAAAGTTCCATCCTTACTCATCACACTACCCAAGTACTCGAATGCACTCACATTCTCCATATCCTCACCATCCAACCTCACTGCACACTCTGTGACTTCATTCCTCTCAAACACCATAACTTTACTTTTGTTTACATTAACTTTCAGCTTCCTCCTCCTACACACTTATATATATATATATATATATATTTCATAAAATACTTTTGCAATACCCAGTCTTTACATACTCACCTAATACCGGTAATATTCCCACCCACACTACACTCACTTCTCCTGACAGTGCAATTCAGGTTGAGCATAAGGCCGCTAACATAACGTTTGCAGCTTACCACACTATGAACTATTATCCATATTTATACCAACACTCGGAGTTAAAGAGTTTTGAAGGTAATAACTGGGCAGATGGCTTTCTCGTGATGGACAAAACTCACATACCAGTAGCAATCAAAAACAAAAACAAAAATCTAAAATGGTTGTTAAGATGTAGGGATGAAAAATATGCAGAAATAGAAGATGTGAAAAGTATGGAAACAGGAGAACACTGGGGATGGGAGGAGATTCAAAATTCTATACCCATTACTGCATTCCACACTGTACTCACAAAACGTTTGTAGCTCGTGGAATGCAGTAAAGTATATAGAACTCTGAATCTCTTCTCATCCCACATGTTCTTTCTTTACTTTTTACATTTTTTATTTCTGCTTTTTCTTTATCATCCCTACATCATAACAATTATTCTAGCTTTTTTTTTGTTTATGATCTTCCCCTAAAATACTAAGCTCGACGATGGACATTTTTTTCACAGTTTTTTAAATGGATGAGGAACGTTGATCCGGCAACTGCCACAAAAAACTGGTGGCAGCTTGCTCCACCCCCGCTGCAACGTAGATGACTTCTGACCAATCAAAATTAAGTGTTGGACACGCAGGAGGGAGGATCCAGGCCCGTACCCAGGTGATGGGGAGTGTACCTCCCAACTCCCTCTTGCCTCATCCCTCTACTCCACTACGTTGTTATTACCCTACTTCCATCCGTTCTTATCACCACCATCACCCCTCCCACACCCTCCTCATGCATCCTCTACCCCTCCAAAGTGGATCCCCCCCAAGTACGCCCCCGGTCATCTGGGGGGAGGATATTTTCCCCATAACCTCCCTCCATGTCCCTGTACTCCACTAGGGCCCTTCCGTTGTGTCTGGTGGTGGTCTCCTTTCATCCCTCCATCTGCATACACCCCCTCCTGGCCTTACCATCTCCCACTCCCACACCTCCACCCCCTACCACAGAGAATCTTTAGCCCCCTGGTCATATTCTTCTTTCTTGCCCAGGCTGCGACGGGTAACTATTATCAACTTTGACGGGCCATAGCTCGGTAACTCTTGGGTCTAGGAGGGTGGGGTTTGCGTTTTCACGTGTATATATTCAATCTCTATAAATCGGGCATAGAACTTTAAACCTTTGAGAAAGTTGAAAAATAAGCCTATTATTGTGTCCTGGGGGTAGTCGAGCTGGAAAATTGCATACCAGAGGGGTTAAAAAGAGGCTAGCTACCAACTATACGCTATATATTACTAGCATGTAATGTGTCTCCAACTACACCCCCTAGGTGCCAATTCCCATCTCCCTGTTTCCTCCCAGGGATCTGTTCCTGCCATCACAAATTTGTCCCTAGGACCTATTTCCCCCCCTTTATGAACCTATTTCCCCCATGTACCTTTTTTACCCATGGACCTATTCCCCACTTGGACCTATTTTCCCACAAATCCATTTTCCCCAGTGGACTCATTCTTCCCCGTTAGGATAGTTCATAAACTGGAATATTTGAAATTTTAAACTTTCTAATTCTATATAACTTTACTATGAGACTATATATCCCAATGGAAAATTTCAGCAAAATCAACGAGTTATAACAGGTCACGAACGGGATCCTAATTTCACCCATTAAGATGCATAGCGTAATGATATTTATCTCATTTCAAATTAATTACCAGACAGTAATAATTGTGGTCCAATCTCTCATGTACAAATACTTTCCGGATAATTTTACAGGTTTGAGTGTAAAATATTTCAATTTTATGTTATTCCCGACTGTCTGTTAAGCAGGAAGAAAGGCTCGTTTCCGTAATTATCAGCCAAATTTGACTTAGCACACACTGATAAAATAAATGCATGACTATAGTTCTTGGTATTAAATCTGACATTTAAGCCAAAAAGTATTTGTACATGAGAGATTTGGCCATAATTGTCACTGGTTGGTAGTTGGCTGGAAATGATCTGAAAATAGCCTAATTTCACCATGTATATCATTGGAAGAACTCCTTGCCTCATGTGCAACCCGATAAAATTACCATATCAGTTTTGCTAACATTCAACATGGCGACTGTTTAGGCATATCGTAAAATATTTTAGATTCATTATGTTAAAAATTCCAACTTTTTTTTCGTTTTTAGAACCACCCCATTCTCCATGGACCTATTTTATCCATGGATCTATTTTCACCCCTGAACCATTTCCCCCTTAACCTATTTTTGTTTGGACCCTTGGACCTATTTCCCTCTATGAACCTATTTTTCCTCATGGACCTATTTTCACAATGAACTAATGTTACTCATCAACCTGTTTTACTCATTCACACATTTTGACCATGAACCTATTTCTCCCATGGACTTATTTTTACCATGGACCAAGTATTTTTCGGGTGGATCTACCTTTGCAATGAACATCTACCGTGGACCTGTGTTCTTCCATAGACCTACTTTCCCCCCACTGACTGTACTTGGAATGGGGCAACAAGAATCCCTGATGGTTTACATTTAATAATCGTCTGAGTGCTACAGAAGGGTTTTAGATTGTAACTCGCGTTCTGTAATTCCAGTGCTGCTCTATATGTGTAGGAAACATCCCGAGTTGTTACTGAGCATTTTGGTGCAATTTTGGAGTTATGACCGATGAAAGAAAGAGGAAAAACAAAGAACATATTCCATATTCATCACGACCCAAGTTCGCGAAACCCACATAGGTTACCGGGTCTTTATGGAGTAGCTCTGCACTTAATTGGAGAAAGCCATTTAGTCTGTATGCGTAAATTTGGGTTTCACTGTGGTTTCCTGCCAGGGTCCCTATGCCTTATGTAAAGTATGTGATGTCACCTGAACCTGGGCCATTCCTACCTAGTAAACACTGCCGTGCTTACTGACACTAGGAGTCCAGACAATCTATGTGTGGAGCCTTTTCATATTATTCAGTTGCCACTGATCATTTGTTAAGAACATACATGTGAGTGCCTGTCTGTTGTAAATTTACAGTAATGTACATTTTCGGTGTCTACACATAACTTCCTTTTCCGTAAGGATTTTCATGATATTTCGACCGTTGTTCTTCTGACGATTGTGGCAATTGGCGTGTATCCTGACAGCTTGCCAGGTGACAATCGTCCTGACACACTGCAGGTACACGGTGGACAAAGGCACTGGCTAACAACATGCCAGACATCATAATTCACTTAGCTTAGCTTTTGTTTTGCTCTTCACACATCTTTCTTTCTCCTGAATACAGTCGCGTTTGACGTGAAAAATTATTCACTTCAGCCTTTCGATTCGTTCACACACTCCTCTATTTCATGTACCTTTCCATTCCTCGTGCGCATTTCTTATCAGTAATATAAAAGCAAACACCCACAGAGTACAACACCAACGTCCTCTGACTGGTCTAGGGGATTAGTACCTGATTTTGCCCTATGACAACCTACTATTCTCAAAAATTTTAATACTTCATTCTTGCCTAACCTATAACACTTCCACCAATTTTAGTTCACATCAGATCAAAACTGAGTTGCCTTGGCCAATTTTTCCCCGTTTTAACCTGAACTCTACCAGAAAGTTGAGTCTACATTGGTTAAGAACTGATAAAAAATTGCTTGCACACACACTGGTCGAATTTGGCCTTGGCCTTTACTGATTGCTCTCAAAATTGAATTATTTTATGTTTGCTTGTCATCTGTCGTTCCTTCAAGTTTGGTTTTAATCAGAAAAAAACTGCTAAAGTTGATTTTGCTTGGTCAGTGTTTGAACTAGCCTTGTGACTTTATCTTATTCCTGTTATTCTAAAAAAAATAAAAAAATAAAATAAAAACATTTTCCTTATTAGCTACCCCTCAACCCTTCAACCAATTTTGGTAAAACATAAAGATCGAATAATATTTTTCAACACTAACAGATACTGTAAACAGACAGACGAGAAGACAGACACACATCAATCAAAGCATAGCCTAACACATGCTTGCTGGGCGAGTTCGCATCTAATGATAAACCACAGAGATGACGATATGGCAGGTGAGTTTATGAGGAAACGAAATATTGATGATGAGGATACTGCCACATCGTTAACGTGCAGTTGACATAATGTGTTTACCTCACAATGGCTTCGCCTGTCACCTAATCAGATTGTATTATGTTTGTAGTTGGACTGAAATAGGGATGTGTCATGTCTCCATGGTTGTTCAATCTCTATTGGGATATGGTTATAAAAGAGATACAAGGCAGGACAGTGAATGTTGAAGTGGCCCTAATGAGAGAGCCGTGTCTGGAAACTTCCTGTAGTGTTGTTTGCTGATGATACTGTGTTGGTTAGTAAAGACGAAGGGGAGCTGCAAGGCTTGGTGGATGGGTCTGAGAGAGTGTGTAAGAAACGGAATGTCACGGTGAATGTAGGGAAGAGTAAAGTTATGGTCTTCGAAAGAAATGAAGTCACTGAATGTCCAGTGAGGTTCGATGAGGAGGAAATGGAAAATGTGAATGCGTTTAAGTACTTCGGTAGTGTGATGAGTAAGGATGGAAGTTTGGAAGGTGAAGTGCTTGAATGTAAAAAACAAGGAAAAAAGGTTGCTGGTTCCTTGAAAGCAGTGATAAGAAACAGGGAAGTGAGCATGGAGGTAAGAAAAAGTCGCTGCATGACAATATTGTGGTACCAACTCTAACGTATGGAAGTGAAGCTTGGACCTTGTTGGAAGGACACAAGTCAAGAGTGAGAGCAGTGGAAGTGAGTTATTTGAGAGGAGCATGTGGAGTCACATGAAAAGACAAACTGACAAATGAGGAAGTGAAAGAGCGATGTGGTGTGGAAGTGAATGTGACAGAAAGCGTTAGGAGAAATACAGTGAGGTGGTTTGGCCATATGGAGAGGATGGAGAACAGGAAACTGACGAGGAGAGTGTCTGTGAGTGAGGTGGAGGGAGGGAGAGGTAGAAGGAGGCCAAGGATGAGATGGACTGATGAAGTGATAAGGTATATGAGAGGGAAGTATGAGCTGGGAGTAGGGCAGTGGAATGGTGGGGGACAGGGTGACATGGAGGCGATTTGCTTGTGACCACACCTTACGGGATTCAAGCGTCTCGCAATAGAAAGATAAATCGTTTAGCGACCGCCTTGTATACACGCGACAGAGATAGGAACCATGTACGTTTCATCAGTGTTTCTCGGGTCTTAAAGGGCAGTAGATATGAACGGCAGGGGAACATACTTTATGTCACCAGAGGAGTAACCCGCCCCCACCCATTACTGGTCTTCAGTTAAATTTTAGGAGTGAGTGTAGGATGAGAAATAATGTGAAAACTGTGTTGAAGTGGTTATGTTTGTGATCGAGAAACTATGTACATGTCAAGAGGAAAACCTTTATTTGATATGAACAAGTGATGAAACATGAACGGACAAACAAATTCACCCACATAGTTCTGTGTTCCTTAGTGGGACTAAACGTAGGAGAGGAGGACTGAGAGATATGAAACTACCGGTCTACCTGCCGGAGGCTCCACCGTACTCGAGGACGTTAGTATAAAGATTGCCTCATGGTAAAGCTAAAAATTCTGGAAGCTTGGGTGATGTGTGAATGAAAGAATGCGGCTAAGAATTCTGGGAAGTTGCATGTTGCGTGAATGAATGTATGGCTGATTTCACTGTTTTCTTGATATTTCCTTTTAAGAATTCTCCTTACCCCATTTACAGCAGTGTGAATAAATTATAATCACGAATATGATCAACCTCTCCCTACAGTTCTCTTCACATATTCAGACTGGCGTAGCACACTCTGGTTATCCCCCTCCATCATAGCCTATTGTATCTACCTCCACACCTTCCTCTTACTCTATACTGAGTATCTACCACCTGTACCTACCTCCACAATTCTCTCATACCAGGGTACTGTGCATTTAGTATCTACGTCATATATCTACCTCCATACTTCCCTATTACTGTGGTAATCTGCAGTGAGTATCTGGCTCCTGTATCTACCTCCACATTTCCCTCTTACTGTGGTACTGTGCACCGCGTATCTACCTTTCATATCAACCTTCTTACTTTCTACATATTGTAGTACTCTGGACTAAGCATCTGCCTTCTGTATCTGCATCCACACCTCCCTCTTACTGTAAGGCTCTACACCAAGTATCTACCTCCTCCACGCTTCCATCTTGCTATACTGCTATAGCTGAGTATCTACCTCCTGTATCTACTGAACTTCCACACCTCTCTGTTCGGTGGAACTCCGAGTATCTACCTCCTGCATCTACCTCCACACCTCACTCGTACCATGGTACTGTGCACTGAACAATGACTGTCTGCCTCTGCAGGTGGCGGTGGCGGCATCGGGCGGGCATGTTGTCAGGTGCTGGCCAGGGAAGGGGCCAGGTTGGTGGTGGCTGACCTCGACCTTCAGGAGGCCCAACATACCCTCACTACCCTGCCTGGTGAGTTACTCTTTTGTTTGGTGAGTTACTCTAGTACCTGGTGGGTCATCCTCCTGCCTGTTGATTCACTTCTGTCTGATGCATCCCTCTCCTGGGTGCTGTGTCACTCTCCCACCTGCTGAGACACTCGTCCACATGGTCAGCTTTGCTTACTTGCTGAGTCAATCTTCCACATGGTCAGCTTTGCTTACTTGCTGAGTCACTCTTATACTGGTCAGCTTTGCTTACCCACTGAGTCATTCTTCCACATGGTCAGCTTTGCTTACTTGCTGAGTCACTCTTATACTGGTCAGTTTTGCTTACCCACTGAGTCATTCTTCCACATGGTCAGCTTTGCTTACTTGCTGAGTCACTCTTCCACATGGTCAGCTTTGCTTACTTGCTGAGTCACTCTTCCACATGGTCAGCTTTGCTTACTTGCTGAGTCACTCTTCCACATGGTCAGCTTTGCTTACTTGCTGAGTCACTCTTACACATGGTCATCTTTGCATACCTGCTGAGTCATTCTTCCACATGGTCATCTTTGCATACCTGCTGAGTCACTCTTACACATGGTCATCTTTGCATACCTGCTGAGTCACTCTTACACATGGTCATCTTTGCATAACTGCCGAGTCACTCCTGCCTGCTGAGTCTCTCCGACCTGTTGAGACACTCCTGACAGTCGATCCACTCTCCTGCCTACTAACTTACTTCCCTGCCGAATCACGCCTACCTACTATTAGTCTCTTCTGCCTGATAAGTTTCTCTTCTCTTTCGGCGGGTCATATTCCCGACAGTTGAACTACAAACTGCAGCCTAAAGTAAAGACATGTGTGCATGATAGGCCTTATACGAGTACCTCAATAGACGTGTTTCTTTGCTGAAGCACTTTTATGCAAATAAAGGAAGAAAATGCCTGGAAGCTTGCAAAAAGTTTGTTCTTTCATTATAAAATCGAACAAAGGAGAGCCAGATTCAAAATCCGTTCATTTTGAGATACCTGGACACGCAGAGTCTAAAAGACTAAGGTTCGAAGGCAGAGAAAATTTTTAAATTTAGGAAGGAAGCTCCAGAATTCTACAGTTGCATGCGTGAAAGTATCATTTAACTCTTCCAGTTAGAAAACTGAACAGATAAGGGGCAAGAATGCGATGTTTCATGGGTGCTCTGTGCCCACCATAATTGGGAAAAGATGTAGGCATGTGGTTCAGAAGAGCGGTAATTATTGAACTATCGATAGTAGAGGCATAGAAATGAAACACTGAAACAGAGAACGAGTCAGAAAGACGAAAGGAACTGATGAAACAAAAATCCCTTATCTCCACCACGTAAAAAAGACATGTATATGGTGAAGCATGACAGCTGAATTGCACACATGGGTGAATAATTCCCCTGTACAATGTCAGCTGTTGACTGGGATATAAATCATGGTCTCGGCTTAGCACACTCATCTTCAGGAAATCAGATTTGCAACTGTGATCACGGCCGGATTTAGAGATGGTGAGGACCTAAGCTGTGGGAAGCTGTAGATGCCCTATTTGGCAATTATTAACCAAATAAGGCTGTGTAACAACTTCACTTGACAACAATGCTCCGAAGATGCAAAACAAATAAGTCCAAAGTGGGTTAATTGGGTTAAATAACTGATTTAATATAAATTCTAATAAGACAAAAACAAATGAAAAAAAAAAAAATAGAAGCCATTCAGACCGTGAGGCCCTAAGTTGTGGCCCGTATAGCTCGTGCCTAAATCCGGCCCTGATCGTGATTTTTGCATACTAGGTCCCGAGAGGATACCCTGAGGATACTGAGGGATAAAGAAAGACTGAGTGGTATGCAAATGAGTATTATGGGATATTTTCGTGGAACAGTTTGTTGGTCTGAGGGATAGAGGAGCTGAGTTTCTTATGCACTAAAGATAAAGTTGCTTTTGCCCTAGTCAGAAGCAATAAATAAGCCAGGAAAACCATAATTTCATACGGTACTGTAATTGTTTATGTAAATGCTGCGATAGACACTGTGACAAGGTGGCGGAAGTAAACAGTGGAGTCATCAGCGTATTAGTGGATAGGGCTGGATGTGCGGTTCATTAGATCATTAGAACTGCACAAAGAAAGTTGTTGAAAGGGTATAACCCTGAGAAACACCAACATCGGTAGCTTCAGAGAAACAGTGAGCGTTGTTGTTGTTATAGATTGCCTCGCCTTTTGGGAGGCCCGGGCCATATATTAGCCCAGACAGTGAGCGGATACGTACGCTACCATAAAACGACTGGAAAGAAAACGATAGACGAAATCACGGAGAAAATGGTAGATATCGAGGGAAAGCTTTTTAGAAAATGTAAATTTGTGTCATTCTCAATCAAAAGTCTTCGAGATGTTAAGTGCAATGGCAAAAGATTCACCAACGTACAAAAAGGAAGATGTACAAGAGGCTGAGAGGAAATGAAAAGTTACCTAAGGAGCACCGTAATGGAACCTACACCGACAGAAAGTTCTGAAAAAAAAGGGTGTTCGGGCATCATATTATTGATGATAGATTAAGACTTTGTAAATGCAGGAAACGAAAGTTTCTGAGTGATGGTTATACTCGCAGTGTTGAGGTAAGTCATCCTTCTTCGAGACACCCTGACTGAAAGCAAACTTCTTGCTTCAATGGAATATGTACGTTGAAAGACAAAGGAGATAACCAAAGCACCATTCAGAGGTAAGGACCTACATTTTCTGGTCTGTAACGTTCTTCCTTGTTTCGGGCATGCATCTTCAGATGTCTGTCAGAACCCTCCTCTTATATTTCATCATCATCATCATTATCATCATCATCAGCCATCACAAGTCCACTGCTGAACAAAAGTCTCGCCCAATCTTCTCCACGAATTCCTTTACTGAACCAATCTTTGCTACGTTTTTCCCCCAAATTTTCCGACCTCATCTCTTCACCTCCTGTCTGGCCTTTTTCTGCTATGCTTACATTCTCTTGATGTTCAGTTAGTCATCCTCTTGCTCCATCAGTTATCCCTTATTCTTGCTACATGGCCTGCCCACCTCTATCTCTGTTCTTTTTATAACTCCTGCAATATCTTCGACTTAGTCTACTCTCTCACCCAAGTTGATTTTTTTCTGTTTCTTAAAGATATTCCCAACATTGACCTTTCCATTGCTTTCTGAGAATGAATTTTATTATCGCCCGCCTTTACCAAGAAGGAGCAATAATGTTTTGCCCACATCTGAGTGTCTGTTGGTGTGTGTGTGTGTGTGTGTGTGTGTGTGTGTGTGTGTGTGTGTGTGTGTGTGTGTGTGTGTGTGTGTGTGTGTGTCTGTCTGTCTGTCTGTCTATTCCTGTTGTATCTCATGAACGGCTTGAGCTATTAACATGAAACCTTCAATGTATCATAATATGGCCAAAATCTTTGACGAGTTTGAAAATGGGCAGTCGGGTCACCAAAATGGCCGCCAAAGGCCAACTACTTTTTATTGCCCACATTTAGCACCATTATATCTCATGAACGGCTTGAGCTATCAACATGAAACCTTCAGGGTATCAAGATATGGCCAAAATCTTCCGGTCCTCCTCGGCAGGGCCCCGTCCCCCGTCCCCCACCGGGGGTGATGTCGCTCTCCGACCCCTCCCTGGGGAGATCCGCCCCCCGGCCCCATTGAGAGGGAGGCAGCCCTCAAGCCCCCCTGGGGGGACCACGCTTGTAACTTGGCCAACAGCATATTCTGGTGGGCGATTAGCATTCGGCTCCTGAGTGCTTTTCTTTCATTTTCCAACGATTTTGTCATTTTACAGGTCTCACAACCATACGTCATAGCTGAAATTATACATTCGTTATATACTTTTCGTTTCATATATATTGGCAAGCCACTTTTCATAATGTCTCTATGGATACCGAAAGCTTCCATGCAATTGTAATGCGTCTTTTTATTTCGCTATCATGGTCTTTCGTTAATTTTAGTATTTGCCTCAAGTAATTGTACTCCTCGACTTCTTCAAGAAATTCTTCGCTTACTCTGATGATGCTTTTTGGCACATGTGCATTGAACATTAGTTTTACTCCAGTTTATCTTCAGCTCTACTTTCAGACTTTCTCTTTTCAGATCATTTAACATTTCTTGCAATGTCCCTGGTGTTTCTGAGATGAAGACAATGTCATCTGTAAATATTAAATGGTTTAGCTTTTCTCCATCTATGTTTACTCCTTTGTTTTCCCAGTCAAGCTTTCTGAAAAGGCTTTCTCGGCATGCTGTAAATAATTTTGGTGAAATTGTATCTCCCTGACGTACACCCTTCTCAGTCTTCGAATATATATATATATATATATATATATATATATATACTGAGGGATGCTTACGAGAGGATCGAGGAAAGGGGGGAGAGACAAGCAAAACTGGGTAACTGGCTACATCTGCAAGCAAATGCCCGCGCGCGTGCGTGCGTGCGTGCGTGCGTGCGTGCGTGTGTGTGTGTGTGTGTGTGTGTGTGTGTGTGTGTGTGTGTGTGTGTGTGTGTGTGTGTGTGTGATGATAACAAGGGTAACAATAACGATAGCAGTAATAATAAAGATAACGGAAACAATAGTAATAACAATAATAACTAGGAAATGGAAAATGCCAATAACAATTTCAATAACTCACATGACAAATTTATCCAGTTTCTTCTTCAGTTCGACTGCAGGGGCATATTTATTCCCCAGTGTCCCAATATGGTAGCTATCGCTGGACGTGGTGATTTCATCACCCTTTGTTCAGTGAGCACTGCTTTCCATTGACCCCTGGGCGATCTCAGAACCTACTGGTGCAAATGGGCCCATCATTTCAGACCCGCTCCCCGACCTTCGCAAGACCTAGTGATTTCAACGCCCTTTGTAGAGTCAACACTACCTTCCACTGACCCCTGGGCGATCTCAACAACTACTGGCCCAGGTGGTCCCATAATCATTTTGGACCTGCTCCCCAATCTTGGCTATGCCCCATAAAAATGTCAAAGCTGTACCTTTAGCGGTTTCCGAGAATCTGCAAATTGACTGTTTTTGTAGATTTTTGGTTGTAACTCGAATACCAGTACTAAAAACTGGATGGCATTTGGTCATATGAAGCTGCCAGTTAGGGGAGTCAGATGGCCACGTCAGATGGCCGTCGATGCCGTTTCTTAGTAAGTATATGTGAATTACGCGGTTGCATAGGGTCCCCAAAGCCACCCGGGCCATTACTGGCTTTTTTTAGACATTAAAATGTGTGTTGAGTCACTCTATATTCATGAAATAAATTTTGTAGGGGGTACAGTGGACCCGCCAATTATTGTAAGTGCCATAAAGTGAGTAATATAAGTAATGTATTTAAATAAGAAACTCCCGATGTTGTACTCGTTTCTCCTGAAGTTTTCGGTCAGAATCTAGATTCATTCATTCATTCATTGCCAGACGCCATGTATCCCAAACGGGGTGGTCAAGGGCTTAGAGCTAATTGTTTTACAGGGAGGGGCACTAATCCTCCACCAACCCCACTTGACACGTAGGGAGAACGAGCCAGCAGCATCTGGTGTTCCCGGGCGGTCACCCATCCAAGTACTAACCAGACCCAATGTTGCTTAACTTCGCTGATCGGACGGGAAGCAATACAGAATGCTCACATAAGGGTGTTTTTTTTATCATAAAAATATTATGTACAAATTTTTTCCATTCATTTAAGGTGAGTCCCGTGTCTAATAATGAGGTCACAAAGTACTTTGTGATGTTGTTCTAATGTTCTGCCGTGTTGGCCATATATGTCAAAGGATGAAGATTTATCAGTTTTACACATATGTAAGAATATTTCTTGATTCTACTTTCATTTAAGTTCTCCCAGTGGTCACCAGCAAAGGTATTAAAGGAAAAAAAATAAGACTTTCCTTCAAGGAGACTGTGGTTCCAATTGGACAGAGATCGCAGGGGTAAAAGTACAAACTCGGCAAAGAATCGATGATTCACTTCTCAACTCATATATGCAGAAACTTTTCACTATCTGAGAAGCAAATAATACTTAATATATGTCTAAAGTATTTTTATTTACAGATAATATGAGTAAAACTGCTTATATTTCATCAATACCAACCATTATAACCATCGCTAAAATCCGTCATGTATAGGGTAAATAACGATCAGTACAACTAAGGGGCTATAGTGTATTCATCTTTATATGAACTCACACTATTGTAAAGTCATGGATATTGCTGCCAAGCCAAATTAGCAGATTTATCTGCTGTACTATGATGGAGAAAGCAGTCTCAGCTCCAGACCTCCAAGGTGCCTGGCGTACGAGCGTTTGTCAACCGACTTTGTAAACATTCAATATGACTGACTTTGTATGAGCCATGGCTGACTGCAAATCGGACTCAAGAAGATAACAAGAAAGAAGGGTGCAAATGTCAGAGGCTGGGCCAAATTCCCATTTGCCCAGAAAGGAACAATAAAAAGAAAGGTGTGGGAAGAGAAGTGCAGGAGAGAAGTACGAGTAATGCATTTAACCCACCCCTTGCCAGTGCCTTTTTAAAACGGCATCACGCAACTGCATGCTCAGTGCCAGTGCCGTTTTAAAACATCATAAAAAAAAAAATAAATCATGGAGAGGGCAATTTTCAAACTAGGCACGCAAAAATTGGTGAGGATGTACGTCAACTCTTCCACCACCTTGCCTCAGGCGCTCAGGCCCATACACCCACGCACTGAGTCATCACCCACGCTCAGCCTCACTCTGCTTGCACCACTCATACTGTACAGTCATGTCTCACCACAGTCTCTCTGAAGATGAGATTCAGGAGCTTCTGAAGGTGCCCTACACTGGTGAAAGCGACGTTGATGACGTCCTGAAAGATAAGAATTATGTGCGACCAGAAGATGAAACTACTAGTGAGGAGGAAGTACCAACACCAAGGAAATCCAGATACGTAGGGTATGCTAGTACTCGAGGGATGAGGCCATCAGCATGTTGTCGCCTAGCCCTACATGATCAGGAGGAGGATTCAGAGGAGGAAGGTGAGGCTTCTACTATTCCCAGGTGGCTGCGGAAGCCAAGGATTTCCCCATGTGGGGTTGGAAATGTTAGGAGGAAGAGAGGGAGATTTGGAAATATTCCACTGGCTGGGGATGCGGGTGAGTCATCTCGCCCACGCTATCCCTCACACCCACGTGACCCAGCCCACCCTAGCACCTCAGGACAAAGAGTTCCCCCACTCCCTGCACCCAGCACATCCACAGAAAGTGTTTCCCAATTCCCCAGATCCAACACATCTCGTGAAAGTGTTCCTCCTTTTGCAACATTTCCCAGCACATCGAGGGAAAGTGTTCCCCTATCCCCCACACTTCCCAGCACCTCTAGTGAGACTTTTCCCTCCTTCCCCATACTTCCCCATGCTTCCCCACGGCCCCTGGATGAGGGAGGTGATGCTGGTGATGAGGAGGAACTGACGTGGGAGTGGAAGGATGGGAGTGACTTTGTTCCAGAAATACACCCATTCACATACGAGCATGTTGCTGGGTGTACTGTACCTAAACTAACCCCAACTTCAAGTAGGCTGGATTTCTTTAGAAATTTCTTTACTGTGGACTTTGTATTGAGAATTGTAGCCCTAACAAACTCCTTTGCTGCCTTTGAGCGTGCAGGGGCAACACAGACGCCACATAGCCGGTTGTTTGAGGTGGACATGAGCCTAAACGAAATGTATGTGTTCCTAGGCCTGGTACTTTTGATGGGGATTTTGAAAAAGAACCAGCTTCCCTCCTACTGGACCGTAGATCCACTAATGGAAACACCTATCTTTGGGAAAGTAATGGGGAGGAATCGGTTCCAATACATCCTGAGCTGACTGCGTTTCTTTGACCAACTTGATCCTGCAAATGCAAACAACACAGACAGGTTGACGAGGATATGTGTGGTTTTCAATCACCTGCGTGAGAAATTTCGTACCTCCTTTTCTCCCTACAGAGACCTCGTCATAGACAAGAGTCTTGTGCTATGGAGAGGTAATATTGCCATCAGGCAATATATCCCCAGCAAAAGGCACAGGTTTGGCTTCAAAATCTTTGTGATGCAACTGTAAGACGGTATGTGCACAGGTGTCCTGTACACAGGTGTTCAGACGTACGTCGTCGAAGATCGAACCTTGGGACTGTCTGGGACTGTGGTGAAGACGATGATCGATGAGTACCTTCATCATGGGCACGTCCTGTACCTGGACAATTGGTACACAAGCCCCCTTCAGGCCAGGTACCTTCACCTTCAGGAGACAGGTCTGTGTGACACTGTGAAAAAGAGTTGGGGAGGAAGCTCCAAAGGAACGAAGTTGTATTTTACAAGGCCAATAACATCCTTGCAATAGCCTGGTATCACAACAGAGAAGTCTTCCTCCTCTCGTCTGTACACAGGCCCCTGGTACACCACACTGACAGCATCGACTACAGGACTGAAGGGCGGTGCCACATCTGGAAACCATTACCTGTCCTGGCCTGCAATGTGAATAAGCGACAGGTAGATCAGTCGGATGCAATGATTTCCAGCGTGGATTGTGCCAGGCCTACAATGAAGTGGTACAAGCAACTATTCTTCTACTTCCCCGACATCACAGTCCTAAATGCTCACCTGCTCCTCGCTCAGGTAACTGGCGTAAAGGAGACCTTTGAGGGTTATATTCGTGAGCTGATGCAGAAAATACTGGGGGAATACTCAGAGGAAATGATTGCCACTCACCACCACCACACTGCTGCAACACCTATCAGCCTCACCAGTCGCCACTCCCCCACGATCATCCCCCCCACTGAGACTTGTCAGAATCTGAGCGAAGGTGTCATGTGTGTGCAAATAGCACCACAAGGCCACGTACTCAGCGGAAGGACCCTAGGTATATGTGTTCACAATACAACCTTGGTCTGTGCATCTATCCTTGCTTTGAGGAGTACCACACTCTTCAAAACTATTGAGTACGACAGTGAAAGACTCTTGTAAATATTTTCTCATAAGTGTAAGGACTGTATGTAGTGAAGTAATGTTGTTATCGTAAGTGTAAAACAATGTATTCACAGTGAGACACTCAGAAATACTCCTACAGTGTCTGCTTATACTGAAGGCATGTTGCAAATAATTTACTGTAAGTGTAAGTGCAGTACATAGTGAAGTAATGTTGTACGTAAGGTACCATAAATATTAGACGAAGGATGCACAGTGAGAGAGATACGTGACAGGTGACAGGTGTGCAGTACTAAGTGATTTACATGGGAAAAAAAGATGTTTTCTGTATGAAATCCAGCGAAAAAACAGTTTTATGCATATGAAGTGAACTGAAAAGTGTAAAAAACATTCCTAGATCTTTCCAGAGTAACGTTGGCCAGAATACCTGGGTTTACCTTCATAGAAAACGAGGTTTTCTCTCACCTTCGCTGCAGTTCTTCTGGGAAAACACACCTGAAGGACGGACCGGGAACTTCCAGAAAACCCACTTGTAGCCTCCAGTGAGTCTTTTAATGGTCATAATCGTTTCTTTCACATCTAAATCTATCATTATAGCCTAAAAAGAAAATCGAAAATTGGCCGACACTGGCGTGCCATTTTATGTCTGGGGTATCCGGCATGCAGTGAATTAAACGTTAAAGACGTGCCCCCAGACCACCTTAGAGGGTATGGAATCCCCCCACCATAGTTTCACAAAATAGGGGCCCCCAAACAGCCTTTTGCATAGGGCCCCCAAAAGTCTAGCAATGGCACTGATGGCCGTAGCTTTGAAACTGAGTAAAAACAAGCACTTTACTTCTTCATAAAAAAGAATAACAGTAATAGTAACTAGAAATCGGTAATTGCCGTTAGCAGCTTCAATAACTCACCACCATCACCATCATCATCATCATCGCCATCACAGCCATCATCATTACCACCACCATCATCACTACCACCATCACCACCATCACCACCACCACTACCCCCCCCAAGGGGACCGAGGTCCCCCCTGATGACCAAGTGGGATTTTTAAATACTCAAGGGTAGGCTATACTTATGTACTAAACCGTGAGTTATGTGCTTCAAAGTGAGTATGGTATATGTACGAACTAATCCACCTACAGAAGATTACTTCGGTAGGGCAAATGGAAATCTCTGAGCAGGAACTTTTGAACTTTGACCTTGGTTGTGACCTTAAGTCTTGGGTCAAAGTCATTCATACTTGGTAGCCATCTATAGCATATGAAGTCCTATAAATGTACCCAGTTTGGTGACTGTAGCTTATTTCTACTTTTTTTTCTTTTTTTATTTTGCACTCAGGAACCCAAACCTCTTTCCATTGACCCGTGGGCGATCTCAGAAAATGGCCCAAATGAACCCATTGTCATTTCAGACCTGCTCCCCAGCCTTGGCTATATCCCACAAAAATTTCAAGTCTGTACCTTTAGCGGTTTCTGAGAATCCACGAACAAATTATTTTTAGGTTTTTGGCTGTAACTCGAAAACCAGTACTGGGAACTGGATAATACTGGGTCAAATGAAGCTACCAGCTGAGGGACTCAGATGGCCAAGTATGATGGCTGTAGCTTTGAAATTCCGCAAATACAAGCAATTTTCGTCTTCGTAAGAAAGAAGAAGAATTTAGTGGAAGGTGGGGGCGCTCACCATCCACTTACTCGATGTAGTGCTGCTCTCGGATGACTGCCCTTTCCTCTTTTTCTTTCTTTATTTCCTTCCTTCCTCCT
Organism: Coenobita brevimanus; assembly: GCF_032717465.1. Classification (NCBI taxonomy): domain Eukaryota; kingdom Metazoa; phylum Arthropoda; class Malacostraca; order Decapoda; family Coenobitidae; genus Coenobita; species Coenobita brevimanus. The sequence continues at coordinate 28,018,750 of NC_136980.1, forward strand.
CTGTCTTTCTTTCCTTCTTTCCTTCCTTCCTCTTCTGTCTTTCTTTCCTTCTTTCCTTCCTTCCTCTTCTGTCTTTCTTTCCTTCTTTCCTTCCTTCCTCTTCTGTCTTTCTTTCCTTCTTTCCTTCCTTCCTCTCCTGTCTTTCTTTCCTTCTTTCCTCTTCTGTGTTTCTTTCCTTCTTTTCTTCCTTCTGTCTATGGGTGACTCCACATTGAGTGATAAGCCATAAGGTTTTCTGTACACCAGGAAACCCTTTACTATGCTGGGTGGTAACCATATAATCATATTAGGGCGCCTGGTGGTTAGTGGGTAATTAAGGTACTCCAATCAGATTGAGCCTGTGAAGGTTTATATCCAAGGAATGGCTGAGGTTTATTGCTCATGTAATGCCACTCAGGGATGAGTGAGGCCGGTCACTCTCATTTTCAATGTTAAGACCAACTTGCCTAGTCACAGCATCAAAGGAGAAGACGTCCATGAACGCAGGGTGTTAGCAGAAAAGCACACTTAAAAAAAAAAAAATAACAGGAAGGACCTCATGAAGACCATTTACCTTTTTAATATGGAGGCCATGAAAAACAGAAAATACATTTCTGAATACATTTTAATTGCATGCATTAGGAAATTAAAGAGGGGGAGACAGAAAGGGGAACAGAACCGGAATTGTTCGGATCAAAGTAAGAAACAAATATGTTAGTAAAAATTTTGCTTTGCCAGAGGGGAGGAAAAAAAATGGCAGGGAAGGAAAGTGCAGATACAGATGTTTTTAGCAAGACGACAGAAGGTGTGAGAGCATTTTGAGTTTTTTTTTTTTCTTCAAAAGTATGAATTTGTTTTTTGTAAAATAATGAAAAAAAAAAAAAAATGATTCCAAGGAGAAACTCCTAAAAATGTGACTCAGGGATCTGTTGATGTGCCTTTTAAGACCTACCTCTTGGTTGTAGACTGAATCTGAACAAGCATTATTTAATTAGGATTCTTCTCAGTTATTCTGAAGGAAAGAATTATGAATGTATGTTTCAGTGACAGAGAGAATAACCACTTTAATGCCCTGAGTCAAATGGTATTGCTCTCAATAATGGAGATGATAATCAGGCAGAATTCAAGGAAGTACTGCATTGACGTGTCACAAAAAGCAGCGTTTTTGAGTCACAGAAGAATCTTCCCGAGAAGATCTAAAGGTCTTATTGGAGCTATAGGACAGGTTGCACGAACGGAGTCATAGGGTCTACACTTAAAGACTGGAAGTTGTTCGATTGAGCAAGCGTGCTCATGTTTTTTAAAGACAAAAAAATTACATGGTACTAATTTAGCTAGACACATCAAATCACCATGGGTCTTTTCCTCGTGTTTAGCAATCCAACTAAAAAAAAGACACCACATATAGATTTGCACATATTGCATACACACCTACTTTTTTTTTTTTTTTAATCAAATATGTCATCATGAACTGCCAGTTATACTTATTAATCTCTACCAGATCCATTCGAATTTCGAGGAGGAATTTTTACGTAGAAATGATTACCACAGGTCTTATCCTGTGCAGTACAGTGCGTGTTGTCATGTAGAAACAATGGAGCTTCATCTGGATCATAATGATTGCCATTCTTTACAGGAAATGTTTTGCTGGCTTTGGTTTTGTCACTTACCACATAAAAACTTCCATGGTCGAATTAGATCCGTTCAGGTTCTATCAGCTCACCTCAGGTCCATCCAGTTCACCTCTGGTCCATTCAGTTCCCTTCAGGTCCATTCAGTTCATTTCAGATAAACTCACGTCACTTCAGGTCCATTTACCACCACTTCAGATCGGTACATTCATGCCATTTCATGTCCATTCATGCCACGTCACATCCATCCACTCCACTTCACGTCCATTCAAGTCACTTCATCTCCATCCATGCTACTTGAAGTCCATTCATCCATTTTAGGTCCATTCAGGCTACTTCAGGCCTATTCACGCCACTTAGGTCAATTCAGGCAACTTCAGGTCCATTCACGCCACTTCAATCAGTTCTACCCAGTCCCACATCAATAATTTAATACAAGCTGGTATAGAGTTGTTCATACCCAGTCAACAGTTTTCTAAAAGATCGGACTCCCCAGAGAGGTTTAACAGTAACTGTGGCTGAGCAAAGACCCAAAAGTCCTTAGCATATAGCTTTTACATAAAATAAAAAAGATCTTTATTCCTCAGTCAACTTAAAATGGCTAGAAATCATGCAAAAGCAATAATACATCTCGCCAGATCAAACATTCTTCACAATACAGTATCCAAACATTTAACTAATCCTAATGACAATAGAATATTCTGGTCAGCTTTCAGTTCTTTCAATAATAACTTTAACAAGTCATCACTCATTTCTACACTAAAATCTGTAGATGGTAACACTATAAATGGCCCACGTGGAAATGGGAACATCCTTGCTGGTACGTTTGCCAGAAATTCTACCTTAGAGCAAGTCAATTGGAACGTCCCCTACTACTGTAGAACTTGACTTCCTAGAAATAGCTCCACTTAAAATAGACTGGATAAGTAAAATCCATTCTAGACGATTAACCAACCAACAAAGCTCCAGGTCCATATGGAATGCATCCAATTGCTTTGGAGAACCGTTCCCCAGAACTTGCACTTATTCTAGCTAAATTTTCAGATTGTACATCAGTATTTCTTCATTCCCTAATTCATGAAAAGAAGCCAATATTCATCCCAAATCCGAAGAGAGTTCCTCTGATCCCTCTGATTATAGACCAATTGCTGTCACATCTTCTGTAGGTAAAGTATTTGAGACTGAAATTTATAAGCACATTGTTAAACATCTTCAATCCAACAACAACTTCAGTGACCGACAGCATGGTTTTCGCTACGAAAGATCCACTGTTGATATACACAATTTCCTGACCCATACCATCCATCAGTCAACTGGCCGACATGGAGAAACCCACGCAGTAGCCTATCATATTTCTAAAGCCTTTGACAGAGTGTGGCACCATTCCCTGCAATACAAACTCCCTTGCTATGGGCTATCATCTTTTGTCCCTCTGATTCCCTCCTATCTTAGCAACAGAAAGATAAAAGTAGGTGACAAATATTCCAATTTCCACGTGATTAATGTCGGCGTGCCACAAGGATCAGTCCTGGCTCCAGCCCTATTCTTGATTCATATCAGTGATCTTTTAGCTGTCACCCAAAATTCCATTCACTCACATGCAGATGACTCAACACTTCACAGTTCATTCACACTTAAACACCCATTCACAAAGTTTAATATCTCTAACTCACAACTCAGTACAGCAGTCTCCATAAATCAAGACAATATATGATCACTCAATGGGGACAAAACAACAGTATCATTTAATGCCAAGAAAACCACATATATACAATTTACTAATAGACAGATATTGCTTAATTCCAGTATTAACTTGAATGCTTCAGATATTGCCTAATTCCAGTATTAACTTGAATGCTATAAATATTCCTATCTCTTAAAGTAGTGAAATTCTCGGTGTTTCACTTAACAATGCCCTCAGCTGGACATATGTTAGAACACTTGCTAATGCTGCTTCAAAGAAACTTGGATTAATTATTGTACAGAATCCGTAACTTTGTCACTGACGAGCAGTTAGCTATAATTTACAAGGGGCATGTGTCCTTTCAGGTGGATTATTGCTCACCCATGTGGAGTGGATGTGGAAAGGTTACACTAAAACAACTGGACAAAATTCAGAACATAGCTGTGAGAATTATCAATAACCCTGCAATTGCAAATGAACTACCTCCCGTACAAGTATGAAGGAATGTTGCCTCTCCTTGGATTATTTTACAGATACTTTTATGGCAAATGCTCAGAGGAAGTTGTATCCATTGTGCCACCTCTCCATGGCTTCCCCTGCGCTGTACAGGCATCATGACTGGACTGTCACACTGCCACTTTGCAGAACTTCTATCTATCAGAATTCTTTTATTCTCCGAACTGCATTTCTTTGGGACTCGCTTTTCCAGAATAGTTTTCCCCCAAACTTCGACCTATGGCTGTTCAAGTTCAACCGTTACAGATTTTTTATGAATGGAGCACTTCTGGAATCTGGTTTATAGATCATCTTTTGTATTCATTTGTTTTTCTTTCCTCAGTCCATTTTCTGTAAAAAAAAAAAAAAAAAAATCACGTCTATTCACGCCACTTCAGGTCCTTTCAGGCTACTTGAGGTACAGTTGGAGAAATTTCGGCGCGGCACACTGTGTAGATGGCAGCAGCAGCGACAGACAGAAATGATCTGGTAACAGTGCTGGGGGTGAAGCAGGGAGTGGGAGTTGCGGGGAAGGTGAGTGATGGGGAAGAGGAGTGGTGGTGGTGGGGGTAGGTGTGTGTCAGGGAGAGGTTAAGTAGCCATTGTCAACAAACTCTGCGTATATAATCATTCCAATACGATTTTTCTATTAAAAATAAAAGGTAGTAGCAACAAGCTGCTAATGATGGTTCAGTACTTGATGGAATAAGTTCAGTACCTAAGCAAACAGGTATCGCCAATACGTAACATTATCCTTCACCTCCGTCATTCCGTTCCCTCATCGGAAAGCTTTCTGTTGTTGACTGAGAATTTACAAATATTTAGAACTTATTTCAGCTGCTTCTCATGCAAGTTGCGTAACAAAGATACTGTAACTTTCATTGCAACTTGTATTGAATACAGAATCTAACATCCTGTAGTAGTCAGTATTATAACTGTGTAAGTCAACTACTGTTAACGTAAGACCGAACGCTGGCAGAATAAGGAAAATACATCCTTTAGAGTCTAAAGGATGTATTTTCCTTATTCTGCCAGCGTTCGGTTTAGACTGACGGCGTAAATTGTTATCCTTTCATAGTCGTATAGGCACTTACCCTGCTTACGGATGGATGAGCCTGGCCTTCATACCAGACTATAAATTTAAGCATACTCCAGTCAACACTTTCTTAGGTCCAATCCCTCATATCTTAATAGGCCTATATAACTTTATGCTTCTGTGCATACGTGCGTGATTATAGAATAGTAAACGTGAAAAATCTCTCTCTCTCTCTCTCTATCTGACACACGCAGGAGATTACATTACATTCAGTCACACTGGTAACATTTCGGTTGGCAGGAATAAAATACAATCAGTCTATTTTTCAGTTGTTATCTAAAGTGAATACGGACATAATATCCCTATTAAAGATGATGATATATTTGACAAAATATACATGACACTCACACAAAATTACCAACACCATGTAAGACTTGCATTGCCACAAATTGTACATGCCTCTAACGATTTTCGTAATGTAATATCCACAAACGTGCTAGCAGTAGCGGTCGCCTCGTCTACACAATTGTTCTAACCATTCCACACACACACACACACACACACACACACACACACACACACACACACACACATCTGGCGTAGTGGTAATGCTTTCACTTGCCATCTAGTAAGACTGGGGTTCGCGCCGGATCGGGTGCGGAAAGTTTCACGAACGAAGTGGGAGGTTACTATTCCTCTTGAGGGAGGGAATGGTTGTGTGCGTGTGTGAAGGTCACAGCCTTACCCTATATCGGACTATAATTATGAGCTCTCAGCTCTCTTCCTGGAGAGTAATGAGCTGACTGTGTAGAGGTGTATGATATGTAGGAGGACTACTGTGTCTTGGGAGCAGGCTGTGAAGCCTATGCCCAGAGTCGAGCACATAAAAAAAAAAAATCAGGTTATCCTGACCGACCAGGTGAATTACACACACTCACCCAGACGTATTAAATTTTGGCAGGCAATTCTCCTTTCTGCCCACTCCTTCCACACACACACTAAAAGATTATAATATCACATACTTATTGTCTCATACAACTCACAGTTGAGGATAATATAGCTGAATAATAATTTTTTCTGGGAATTAGGTCCAGAAAAGGACTTACGTGTCCCATTACATTTAAACAAGAAATGTTTCTCAACACAACTATTCTATTCTACTGAGTTTCTCACAGATTTCATGCATCAGTCTAGTACTACGCGTTCTAATATTAATTTTGTTTGGATAACAAATATTAGCTGAACCAAGAGCAAAAAACGTCACTGATAGAATGTGTCACTACCAATGACTATGCTGTGTTAGCAGTCGGTTGGCAATGTCCTTGTAAACCAGTGCTTTTCAACTGGGGAACGCTTCCCCCTTTGAGGTGTGTGAGGTAGATGGAGGAATGACCTGAAGCCATCTTCCAAAAGTTGCTATTATATTGCTGTATGGAACAGAAGCCTGGGCGATGGGGAAGAATGAAAGTGAAACAGCTGGAGAGGACAGAGATAAGGATGCTGCGATGGCTGATGGGTGTCGCAGAGAGGAGGAGGAATGATGACATCAGAGCAGAGGCAGTTGCTTCAGTTGTGGAGAAGGCAAGAGAGGCACGTTTGACGTAGTATGGGCATGTGACGTGGATGGAGGAAGTTGATCCTGTGAAGGTGTCATGGAGGAGTCAGGTGGAAGGGAGAAGAACGAGGGGAAGACAAAGGATTAGGTGGAGAGATGGAACTGAGAAAGAAATGAGGCAGTTAGGCCTGGAGGAAGAGGACGCAGCGGACAGAAGTTACTGACGACAACATAAGAGCGGCCGACCCCATCAGGGACTTAGGGAACGATTTTGTATATATATATATATATATATATATATATAGTCTATTAGTCCCAGGCCATCCATGCGTCTCAGACTCTGGTGTGTCAAGTGGTGATACACGAATCCATCTCATTCAGCTGCTGTCTACTGACCATCAAGCCACGGCCTTCCCAGCCACTGCCAATTAAGCAGTATATAATTCACTATGATCTGATGGATATTAGGACTTTAAATATTATTACAGGTTGAAGAAGTTATAGTACCCAGGAAATTTCAAAGAGTATGCCACATAAATAAACAAGAAATTAGGAATATGCACTTACGCTCATAAATAGCTAGAATATGCATTTGCATATGCTCATATGCAAATGCTATTTGCGTGATTATTCTAAGCCTACTATGAGTCCCTGTGAGATAAACTGAGAGCGAGACCCAGTATTATACACTGCACAACAAACACACACGCAGACACTATTTACTGACCTGAAAAGGTCTAGGTCTGGTTTATGCTCAATTTAGTTTGTGACAAGCAGCCAGCATGTGCTTACGATTTAGGAAATGTATCAAAGTCACAGTGACAGCTAACAAAGATGCATTTGTCCTAAACTCTGACATACTTTAATACCTTCTGGGGTAAAAAATACTACTGGTTGACTGAAAGAACGAAGAAATGGGTTACTATATATACTTTATTATCCATACACCACATATCTACTTATAATTAAGTATGTATGAGCAACTTTTCTGAGACGTATCTGAGGTAAACGTCTGATATTAGTCTATGTGTTACAATAGGGATGTTATAGATACCGAAGGGGAGCGAGTCATTATATAAGGTTACTTGTTTGTAATGTCTTTGTGTTTATATCAGCCATGCATGATCACTGAACTGACCATTTTTCATCACGGCATGAACCATCACTTTACAGCCTGTTGCTACTTCGTGTGTTCCCCTATCATAAAAACACATTCATTTAAAATCAAAGCAAATTATTTTACGACATTAAATGGCCACGAAGCCTCTCCCCAACACTCCGCTACCCTCACTCTCCCCCCCCCTCCCAAAACATAGCTACTCCCACTATCCCCCCATCCCTCATTCCCCACCCCTCCCACCACACAGCTAATCCCTACTACCCCCCAATCCCTCATCTACCCAGCACGTCCCACCCCTCCTTTACCCCCAACACTGTTACCAGATCAAATTATTCGATACTCCTGCTGCCTTCTACGCCGTGTCCCTTGCGGAGATTTCTCCAACTGTACCTATGCTCCCCTTCAGGTCCATTCAGGCCACTTTACGTCCATTCACCCACTTCAAGTCCATTCACGCCACTTTATGTCCATTCACGCCACTTTATGTCCATTCACGCCACTTTATGTCCATTCACGCCACTTTATGTCCATTCACGCCACTTTATGTCCACTGAAGCCGCTTTATGTCCATTCACGCCGGTTAATGTCCACCCCACTTCAAGTCCATTCACGCCGGTTAATGTTCACCCCACTTCAAGTCCATTCACGCCGGTTAATGTTCACCCCACTTCAAGTCCATTCACGCCGGTTAATGTCCACCCCACTTCAAGTCCATTCACGCCGGTTAATGTTCACCCCACTTCAAGTCCATTCACGCCACTACACGTCCATTCACGCCACTGTATGTCCATGCACGCCACTTTATGTCCATCCACGCCACTTCACGTCGATTCGCACCTCTTCAGATCCATTAAGACCACTTCATGTTCTCTTGATAACTTCACATCCAGTCCAGCTTTCAGGTTAGTTCATTTGTTTGCATCCATTCAAGTAATGTAGGTCAGTTCAAGCCCATTAACATCAGGTCCAGGTAGGTCAGTTCAAGCCCATTAACATCAGGTCCAGGTAGGTCAGTTCAAGCCCATTAACATCAGGTCCAGGTAGGTCAGTTCAAGCCCATTAACATCACTGCCAATCCATACAGGTTCGTAATCATTCAGGTCAGTTTAGATCCAGTAGGACTGGTTCAAGTCTAGTAAGGTCAGTTTAGTTGCATTAAGGCGACCTTAAGGCTATTCATATCGCTACAGGTTCACACGCGACCAGTCAAAATCACTCAGGCGGTGCTGTCTTTCTTTGTCAGGTAATTTTAGTCGCATTCAAGGCCAGTTAAAGCAGTTCAGACTATTATCCGTAAATATAGGTCCAGTCAGATCAGTTCATGTCAGTAGAAGTTCCTGTTGGCTTCTGTTAGGTGACATCTATTTAGCCTCTTAGCTACAAACATCCTAATTACTGTGTCCCGACAATAAACAACGCGTACATTGTACAGCCCTTGTACAGGTTTGAAACTGCTGCCACTTGCTTGGGCCGATTTTCCCACCAGCTGTGCCATTACTAGGCATTTCATAATGTCTCATAAAAAAAAGAAAAAAATCCCCGGCAGGTGGGCAGCAGCACGTGGCCGTGGCCATGGATGTGAGAGACAGGGGGAGTGTGAAGGATGCTGTGAAGTCAGCCCGGGACCAATGTGGTGCCCCGCCCTCATTGCTCGTAAACTGTGCTGGTGTGCTGGCATTCACTCCTTTACTACAGCCAGACGACGACATCTGGCAGAAAATTATTGATGTTAACATGAAGGTTAGTTGTTAGATGTGGCAGTGACACATATATGACCAATACAAGTATTAACAAAATAGTATAATTCGATTCTCAAAATGTTCAAGATAAAGTAAATTACTGAACAGTGGTACCAATATATCGATTCTCTGTGTTACAGGGAACATTTATAGTAACCCAGGTATTTGCACAATCATTATTGGAATGTGGGGAAGATTCCAAGGGTGCCATAGTGAATATCTCAAGTATTACGGCGAAAGCTGGCTATCGACATCATGGTGCATATAGTGCCAGCAAAGGAGGAGTAACGTCATTCACCAAGACATGTGCTACGGAACTGGCCAGGTAGATAACCTATATATTTGTGAAACTGAAACAGTGTGAATTATTTTAAGGGGTAGTATTTGTACTAATACCTTGACTTACCACAGCTCAAATAATCTGATTTAGTCACGCAGTTCCTTTCACTTATGTCCTTAACCTCCTTAACCTCTCAGTAAGGCCATTCGTGTCAACTGCGTATTGCCTGGGATGATCGACACCAACATGCTTATAGATCAAGAGAAAGACAGAATTGACCTCTTCAGAAGGGCAACGCCACTGGGAAGGTTAGGGAGCCCAGAAGGTTAGTTGAATTTATGGGATGCCTGTGATGTGGCTGTGAAGTGGTAGGTGACTGTGGAATGGCTGGTAGCTGGTGGTTGTGAGGTTACTGGTGTCTGTGAAGTGGCTGGTGGCTGATGGCTGTTAAGTGGTTGGTGGCTGTGAAGTGGCTTGTGGCTGTGAAGTGGCTGGTGGCTGTGAAGTGGCTTGTGGCTGTGAAGAGGCTGAGGTTTATGAAGTGGCTGGTGGTTGTGAAGAGGCTGGTGTTTATGAAGTGGCTGATGGCTGTGAAGTGGCTTGTGGCTGTCAAGTGGCTTGTGGCTGTGAAGTGGCTTGTGGCTTTGAAGAGGCTGAGGTTTATGAAGTGGCTGGTGGTTGTGAAGAGGCTGGTGTTTATGAAGTGGCTTGTGGCTGTGAAGTGGCTTGTGGCTGTGAAGAGGCTGGTGTTTATGAAGTGGCTGGTGGCTGTGAAGTGGTTGGTGGCCGTGAAGTGGTTGAGGTTTATGAAGTAGTTTGTGGCTGTGAAAAGACTGAGGTTTATGAAGTGGCTTGTGATTGTGAAGTGGCTGGGGTTTATGAAGTGGTTGATGGCTGTGAAAAGGCTGGGGTTTATGAAGTGGTTGGTGGCTGTGAAGTGGTTGGGGTTTATGAAGTGGCTGGTGGTTGTGACGTGGCTGGTGGTTGTGACGTGGCTGGTGGCTGTGAAGTGGCTGGTGGCTGTGAAGTGGCTGGTGGCTGTGAAGTGGCTGGTGGCTGATGGCTGCTACAGTAAGTGGTTAGCGGCTGTGAAGTGGCTGGTGGCTGATGGCTGTTACAGGAAGTGGTTAGTGGCTGTGAAATGGCTGGTGGCTGTTAAGTGGCTGGTGGCTGTGAAGAGGCTGGGGTTTATGAAGTGGCTGGTGGTTGTGAGGTGACTGGTGGCTGTGAAGAGACTGGGGTTTATGAAGTGGCTGGTGGCTGTGAAGTGGTTGGTGGCTGTGGTAGAAGCTGGGGTTGTGAAATGGTTGGTGGCTGTGAAGTAGTTCGTCACACTGAGATGGCTGTTGGCTGTGAGGCTGCTAGTGGCTGTGAAGAGACTAGTGGCTGTGAAATGTCTGGTAGCTGTGAAATGGTCGGTGGCTTTGAAATGGCTGGTTGCCTTGAACTGGTTGGTGTCTGTAAGGTTGTTGATGGCAGTGAGGAAGGTGGTAGCTACAAGATGCCTGGTGGCTGTGAGGTGGTGGTGGCTGTGAGATGGTGAGTGCTCCTATTGGTGAAATGATCAGTCATATATCAGCAATCAGTCGTATACTAAATGTCTCATGGTCTGTCTGTCCCACGATAAACTAGAAAGCACTCAGAGAGCGAGCACCTCTGCCAATGACATTGCCATTAAAAAGGATCCAGATCCGGATCCGTACCATATTTTAATTAATTCTTTCTTGGCCCTTGGCCCACCTTTCCACAAAATTTCATTGAAATTCATTGAGAACTTCTGGAGATTTTGTGCGGGATACTCCGGATCCGGATCCGCCCCCAAATTGAATCATTTCTTCCTTTGGCCCATGGCTCACCTTTCCACAAAATTTCATCAAAATCCATTCATAACTTTTTAAGAAATCCTGCTAACAGACAGACAGACGTACAGTCAAACAAACTGACAGACAAACAAACCAATGCCAGCAAAAACATAACCTCCTTGGCGGAAGTAGCTACTCTACCGAGTCAGTGGCTCTGGAGAGGAGTCTTCATGAAGTTGGTTCAAGAGAAACAGATACAACTCTTGCCTGGGATCAGAATTTCTTCACTTTTGACTTGTGACCTACAAGAACCTTGGTCAAACCTAGCGGGGCATTGTCTCCCATATGGGGGCAGCTGCTACCCATGCTGCTTTTTTTTTTTTTTTTTCTACAGGGGAAATGGCTCTTCATCAGTCTCACACTTCCTGAACACACAGAAAGCAGTTCAGGGCCTCATACACGGCATATTTACCCAGTTTGCTTCCTACTCCTCAAGAAAGGGACGAACATGAGAATCAATTCACTGGATCCAGACCAAATGCACAACACTTACAAATACTGGGCAGCACCACAGCACATGGTTATGTAACTCCCAAAACACCTCCAACAACCCCACTATTCACACAACCACAGCCACCACAACTCGACCCCAGTGCAGAAATACTTCATCTACACCATAGACCCACACTAGAAGCACACGACCTCGAGCACACCGTATGAACATATTACAGCTAGATGTCGATGGCATTCGCACCAAACCACCAGAAACTGAAAAGCTTCTTCGTAATTTCAACAAACACATTGCACTCTTACTAGAAACACCGTTCACATGCACACACAAAACTAGACATTACTTACTACTCACTCCTCCGCAGAAGCAGAACTAATGGACATGGAGGAGATTCCATCTCGCATGCAGCAGTCAGATCCTCCACCTGACTCACATACCAAACTCTATGAAAGCTAGGGACTTCAACACTAAAAACAGTGCATGGTACGAACACAATGAATGTACTGCAACTGCCGAGGCCTTGTCATTGTATCACAGCCTAACATGTATTCTTACTGACACCTCAAATTACAGCCACATCCCACACCAAGCACACTGCTTCACCCCTTTCCCAGACATCACATTTTGTTCGCCTGCATTTTCAGTCACCATCACCTAGCAGATGGAACTCAACTTCCTTCAGATCACCTTCCTATCATCATCACCATAAGATACACTCCAAACCAGTGAAATCGCACATGAAAAACGCAAACCACAAGAAAGCAGTGGACAAAATCCACCACAGAAGCATAACAACACTTTAGCATCATACCAACACTGTCAGGCAAATAATAAAATTCAGTAATATACGTAATGCAGATATACACAATAATCCACAGGGCAACAGAGGACATTGCAGCCCAAACTTTACACAGAGATTGTTTGCCTCATAAAACAACACAACTCATCCAAAAGCATCTCCCCTCTCCAACACACACGATATTTACAATGAACCAGTGAATAAACAATGAAACTGACAAAAGAACAGCAAAAACAAGACAGAAAATTGGAAAACCTTTGTAACATCACTCAGCTACCCCACAGACTCCTCTCGGTTTTTCAAAAGATCGTATCACTGAATAAGAAATAAGCACTTCCAAGACCCATGCCACCATTACCTTCATCACCAAGTATATTCCCTCTTTCAAAGAACAAGCAGACTTATTCGTGAACTGTCGCACAAACATAAGTTACCTACGCGTAATGGGTATGAAAAAATGAAAATAAAACTCTGCATAAGCAGTCCTACCCGTCTAATCACAACGTAACCCCCTTCACTCCAACAGTGACATGCAAGATTATGGTAAAAAGAAAATTCAACAGCCAGAGTGCTGGATGACATCACCAACCTACACCTGAAACATCTTGGATTACACGGCATCCAGGCCTTCACAGACATACCAAGTCCTCATACTCATAGTGAAGCATTTCCAACATTTGGAAACATGGAACAGTCATTACTGTTCTTAAACCATACAAGGATCCAACCCAGCCTTCTGTCGTGCAGATCCATAACACTACTTAGCACACCATCGAAAATAGAGTGTATGTCTTGATAATGTCATATTTATGTTCCCCTTGCCCCCTCATAACACGGCTTTAGAGCACTACACCCTACAAACAACTTACTAACCAACCTCACGCAACACACATCTGACGGCATCAACTCCACGTGACCCACACAACGTACACTTCTTATTACAACAGACACAGGTAAAGCCCTTAATGCCATTCCCTGACGCAAACTAACCATCAAACTCTAAAACACATGCATAGAGAACATTGTCAGATGCTAACTTGCCATCTACTTATCTTGGTAGACAGGTGGATATGATTCTCCAGGGCAAGACACAAAACTTCTGTAATGGAGTACCACAGGGCTTCATTCTTTTACTCACACTTTTCAACCTATACTTGCATGACATCCCTACACCCTAACTGCCCACTAACATTGCCTCATATTCAGATAACATCACAATAAAAGCCACCCATTGCAGCCACAGTTTGCACACTGCAGCAAGACTGCCTTAACACATGTCGGACATAGGTCGAGAACAAAAGGCTGATGATTGCTCCAGCCAAATGTACCACCACACTCATCACCAGCAGCAAGCATGGGCACTGATACTCCCCTAGCATTACAAATAACAATGTACCTGTGCCACACAACCCTCCACAAAGATCCTTGGAGTGACATATGACAATTAATTTTCAAGGACCCCATACAAGACGTTAGGAAGTGATGTCTCTCCAGATTCAACATACTGTGGGCAATTTCAGAACAATACCTTGGATAACAAAAGAAATGCCCTCCCTACTCGTATTATATCGTTTTATATCGCATAGAAAGGCTCCAACATACATCATGCTTTGGCCTTGGTCATCTAAAGGCGGTTCTCCACGATGCTCGATCTCTGGCAGCCTCCCTATCCAGTCACTTATCTCTGAGGTCACGCTCAATGACGTCGTCTCAGGTCTTTGTCGAAATGTCTCTTGCAACTCTACCCCAAATATTTACACTTCTCACCATCCACACTCATCTATCATCCTCCTTCATCTCAACCTACCCAAACCATCTCAGTCTACCCCTCCTTATCACAATAGCAATGCACTCCAGTCCCATCCTTCCTCTCAACTCTTCAGTCATAATCCTAGCTCCCCAGGCCTTGCCTTCAAGCACGCACTACAGGTCCACGTCCATGTACGCTTTGTCATTTTTGTACGTTTGACCTTACGAACAGCTTCTTCTTTACTGCCCAGGTCTCACCAGACAACATTGCACTCCTAAAACGACCCACAAACAAAGATCCCTTAGCACAGAGGGAGAACCCTCTCAATTTCAGGAGTGGTAACAGCTCCCTGAACTTCCTCCAACCACTTCTTACCCGAGCCACAGAGTTAGCTCCATCCCCATCCCCAGCACATTACATGTCCCCCAAATAACAGAACTCATCCACACACTCAAGAAACTCACCAGCAAGATCAGTACTTTCACATCTGACAATTTCTACATGCTCTCCTCGACACAACGCATACACGAAATCAGCAATATTTCGCGGTCTAACTCATTTGACCATTGATATTCTATGCCTATCTGGCAATGGCCTCCCATCCTAACAACCAGTACCACAACTTACAGACCAGACAGAACAACCCTGTGCACAGCATCACTGACAACACCAGTACCACTCCCATAGCTCATTTAAACTTTGAAACGAAAGTTTTCCCTGTCAGATAATATCTTGACATGAGAGGCACATCCTACGAGGCATCCTATGGTAACACACACATCCATTTTAGTATGCTAGAGACCCAGAAAACGACTAGACATATAAATCAATCACTATACAAATATTACCAGACCCATTTCATCAGCATCACATCTCCAGACACTCGAACACCAGCATTGAAGAAACAACTTCATACCCATTTCACAAGCATGGCAATACAACTCCTCAGTCGGGACACCGTACTGCTATTCCCCTTCCTGACATTCGCCCATCAGAGATATCTTGAAGTTAAGTTGAACAAGTTCATCTAGATAGGATTAGATAAAGACATCACCCAGTGCTTCTCAGTTACCAGCTTTCATGTAGGTTGGGTGAAATCGCAGACACCACGTGTGCTACTTCTAGAAGAGGCCCAAACAACGTAACCTACACAGTGGAACACAATACATCATTTGCCACACTTATAGGCAGATACCATACCAAGAGTATACGAAACCTATGGGATGAAGTCATAAAGGCAGTTGTTTACTTGTGGTCAACAGATCTGCTGGCCCAGACATGGCTGGGTAAAAGCAAAAACAACAACAATGGTCACAGTATTTATAGTATGGCCAATGGATGAAATTGTTCAGTAATGAAAGCGTCTATATATTTACTATGGCCAAATGCAAATAGGCAACTTTGAAAAAAGGCTTAAATAATGAATCATAAATATTTATTATACACATTACTTGGTCATAATTGCCTGCATGTTTTTAATTTGTTGTTCCCAAGAACGATGGAACAGTAAATCATGACGACTCTTAACTATTCTTGGGAACTTCGTTAATAGATTGTTCTTTTATTTTCCTTGAACAGAGGTGGCGGAGGTGGTGGCGTTCTTGCTAAGTGAGAGGAGCAGCTTCATGGTGGGGGCCTGTGTTGAAGTGACGGGAGGATTTCTTATGTGATGAAGTGTACCCTATCTTCAGTCCCGCACAAAGGCAGCTGAGAGTGTTGCCCCCCCCCCACACACACACTGACTCAGATATAACATTTTCTCTACTCTAGTCACACCCATTCTCTCCTCGTGACCATCCCATCTAAAAAACATTTCAGCTCTGGTGTCCACAAACTTCAATGTTCTGTATCTTTCACGAATCACGGTATTCCTCATCCAATCCAGCCTCCTAGCTCCACACACATTCCTCCACTGCTTTCCGTCTTGATTTTTCACTCTCATGTCGCACCATACTCTCACATCCGTATGTTAGAGTAGGCACTAAAACTATTTGATGCAAGCCTCTCACTGCCGCCATACTGAGATCTCTTCTTCATATGAAAACCTTCATAGCACCAGCCAATTTCCATCCCTGTGCCACTCTACTCCACTTTTTATCACACTTATTTCTCTTATCTGTCACTGCACCCAAGTACTTGAACACTCTCAGTTATTGAGGTATCTCTCCATTCACTGCAACATATGACTGCGACTCACCTTATCTCTCAACTTTACTCTTCTGCACCTTTACTCTCAAGGCAGGACGCTCATAGAAGTCTATCAAACACTACACTGATCTACCAGCTCTAGTTCCTTGTTTGCAAGAAGCATTTCATCATCTGCATACATAAGATTTGTGATTCTCCATCATTCTCCCATTGTTACCAGCACCATCCCTCTCTCTGTTGTTCCTGTTCTTCTCTCTCTCTCTCTCTCTCTCTCTCTCTCTGTACATCTATTTATATATCAGTCTGTCTATGTATATATATATATATATATATATATATATATATATATATATATATATATATATATATATATATATATATATATATATATATATACAGTATAGAGATAGATAGATAGAGGGATAGATTTTTTATTTATTTATTAATTTATATGTAATAAAGTCAAGCTGTGTATGTGTGTGCTTGTGCGTTTGTTCATTTCTTTCACGAGAACGGTAATAGATATCGACCTAATTCTTTTGTCATTAGGTCAGAATAAGACCAGGGAGTGCCAGATAAATACAAAAAAAGTAAAAACTGGTGATCGGTTGCAAGGCGACGGCGCAAACTTATCAGAAATTGCTACACGCGATAATATCCAAAAATATTTTTTTTTTCGAATTTTTGATCAGAATTGTCCATTATGGGCTCAGTAACCTTATGGAAACAAAATAATGGTATCTGCAAACATTTTGTGACCGAAAGGCTACTAATTAGTCCCACAGATTCTTGTGGGCATATATATATATATATATATATATATATATATATATATATATTATATGTTCGTGTCCTTCACCTCGCCTGAATCATCTCACCTACCACTCATAGGATATCTGCCACATGTCATGCTCAGGCATCGACGATGCTTACTTTGTTAAATTTACTAATCGTATACATAATGATATTGTGTTGCAATTGCGGCAGGAGGTAGGAATAGTTTCGTTAAAGCAGAGTTTGTGGTTCGCCAGAGCCGGTCCATGACGCATTTGGTTAACCCACTGGCGCCCAGTGTCCTCAATGTAGGACGGAACTGGGCATTTTAAAATTTAATAAAGAAGGGAACCCTGGGGAAGGGACCTGTGAGCTTCGACACTATGAGCCGACAGGCGGAGGACTGTCCGCCTAGCACTCTTCCAGCAAAATCCCTCGCACAGGAATTCTGGGAGCCAATGGGTTAATCCAATATTGACAGGAACATAAACCTTGTGCGTTTATGATGTAAGGCTTACAGTAAAATGCCACGTTAATATGAATTAATGGACGTCCAAAACCACACGTAACATGTATTAACGATAAACAACTCTATGTTCTTGTAACACAAGGTCCAACTTGCAGGGTGTATGTCACGTAACAGCATACCTGTACAACAGGATGAAATAGTTAGCAGGTATACAGAAGTATTGTGTGTTATTGATTTGTTGGTGCATAATACAGAGGTGTATGATAATATAAATAAGATCAGTACCTGATGGATCATTTCATCATTCTCTTTGTTTATGTTGCTTAACAAAGAGTGGGAGTGGGGGACGAGAGGGTAAGAGAGGCGTTTGGTGGTGACAGGAACCCAGAGAGAAGGGTGGTGGAGGTGGGAGCGAGAATGAATGGGAAAAGACATCATATCTTTCAATAGATGTTGTTCACTATACTATATTTATATGTGACATTATAATATAGAACGTAAGTGAGCATGGAAGTGAAAAAGTTACTACATGACAGTACTGTGATACCAACTCTGACGTATGGAAGTGAAGCTTGGACCTTGTTGGAGGGACAGAAGTCAAGAGTGAGAGCAATGAAAATCAGTTATTTGAGGGGAGCCTGTGGAGCTACGTGAAGAGACAGACTGACAAATGAGGATGTGAAGGAGCGTTGTGGTGTGGATGTGGATGTGATAGGAAGTGTTAGGAGAAACACAGTGAGGTGGTTTGGCCATGTGGAGAGGATGGAGAGTGAGAAACTGATGAGGAGAGTGTATGTGAGTAAGGTGGATGGGGGGGAGAGGGAGGGGGAAGCCAAGGATGAGATGGAGGGATAGAGTGGAGAGGTATATGAGAGAGGGGGGTGTAAGCTGGGAGCAAGGCAGTAAAATGGGGAACAGGGCGACATGGAGGCGATTTGTTTGTGGCCACCCCTTACGGGATTAAGGCGTCTGGCAACCGATACATAAATAGAAAGTATATAGACAATAACACTTAATACATTGTAGGTCTTCTTTCATTTCTGTGCCATTCTCATATGTTGTGGATAATTGCACAGTATTACATATTAAATGCCAATATATACTCACCCCTGCTGGTTCTGATTGTCCATAAAAACAATCTTGACACATTGTAACATCACCTGCTTTGGCTGTTCCACATCTACCCAACAACGTTTACACAGGGGTTGGGGTAGGGGCAGTGGGGTGGGCGGTTCCATAGCCGTGTCGTCACTGGCCGCGACTCAGTTTACTAAGGATGGGGGGGTGAGAAATTAGCATTATCGGGTTTAATGTCACACATACATACAGCTACAGGTATCCCCTCCTTTTATATGCTTTCTTTATTTTGATCATTCTATATATATATATATATATATATATATATATATATATATATATATATATATATATATATATATATATATATATATATATATATTTATCTATATATAATGTGACCGACTCTGGGCATAGGCTTCAGAGCCTGCATCCAAGGCCCAGTAGTCCTCCTACGTACCGCACACCTATACATGTCACCACTTCGGCGCTAACACCCACCGTCCATACTGAATACGTGCTAGGGCTGTCTCATACAGGACTGGTGTATTGGTATTAGCGGGGGTATTTTTACATGTCGGCCGGCCTTCTGGTAGATCAGTAAAGTCTGATTTTATGACATTCAAATCCTTAAACTGTTCCCTGCCCCAGCGGGATTTGAACCCGGGTCCGTTAGGACTGCAGACCAACTATCTACCTACTTAGCCACCGCCTCCCGCCAATATATATATATATATATATATATATATATATATATATATATATATATATATATATATATATATATATATATATATATATATATATATATATATATATATATACCGATTTTTCTGTTTAATTTTATGTACTCCATAGATGTTACTGTCCTGGCTTATAATTACGACTGCATTGTTTTATTTGCACTGTTTTACTTACCAACCTGTAGCCAGTCATGTTTATTTTATGCACTATTGTAGTTTTTACTGGCCTAATTTTAGAGTTTGCCCCATTTTAGTTTATGCACTTTTTCTTACTTAGAAGATCGATTTTTTTTTTCTCTCCATAGAATGTCACCCGTAATTGCCCCCATTTAATTTATTTTGTAGATCATTAGTGTTAGTTATTTCTTTTGCCTCTTTTTATGTTTAGGTCTGGTAGTCACTAATAGGTTTTTGACTCTTCTTTGTCTAGAAGTAGCAAGTTTTTAACAAGAGTTTCAAGCTTCTGTTTTAAAATTAATTCTAAAAGTAGTCTTCGTTCGTCCTATTCAACACTATCAGCTTTTCTTGTTTTTAGACTCTCAAGATGGTACTGCACATGTGTACCGAAGCGTCAGCCAAATAAATCAAGATGATGATGTTTATTCAAGTCCTGGTATTCCTTTATCTATCTATCTATCTATCTATCTATCTCTATCTATCTATCTATCTATATCTATATCTATCTATCTATCTATCTATCTATCTATCTATATATATATATATATATATATATATATATATATATATATATATATATATATATTATCGACACAGTCTCTCCACTTTCATTCAGTTATTTACAAGTTTTCTTTCGCTCGGCTACATTAATTCTTTCATCCCACATTCATTACTTGTTATTCCTTCATCCATTCCCATACATTCCTGTTTCATCTTCAGTCATTCTTAGTGTTTCCATACACCCATATTCATTCGCTTCCTCTTCCAATCTCTTAACGTAGTTTACGTATTATCAGTACATCCTGACTTACGCTCCTCTATTATTTACATTCATCTCTCTCTCCTCCAGTCTCACTCCTCCAGCATTAACTTCCATACAAATGTTTTAATTTCTTTTATCTTTCTTCGAATAATTCATTCCCAAAAATTTTTAATAAGCATATTCACGGTAGACATGTTGTGGGTGGGGTTCGTCCTCTTCAGCCATTGTCAACGATCTGAGACCCAGCTGTGTTTTTGTTGACCATCAAATGCTGGCAGTTTCTCAAAAAGATCTGGATGTATTTGTTTTCATTTTACCAAGTCAGTGCTGCTCTTTCATGTAGTACAGTATTAATTGCTTTGACTTTAGCTTCGTTGTGCATTTACTCGGTTGTTCTTGGGTACCAGTATGGGTAATATTCATTGAAAACAAGTCTTAATGCTTTATTTCGTACTCTCTACAGTTTTATTTTCTAGGTGATACTAATGGTATGTAATGGCACTGGTGGGTAATGCAATATAGGTAAGACTTGCGATTTAATTAAATTAGCAGTTGAATTTTACTTATAGCTCTTAGAAAATATAAAGTTTTGTTTGCCTTTTTTTTTTTTAGCCTGTAAGCGATGTGATTTAATATTCCATTTGCATTTATCTTCTGGCGTAATATTATTTCTTCCCTCACACAGTCTTCCAGCTTCCCCATCTACATTTATATCATCAGTCTTCCCCTGTGCTAGTGGTATGACTTCAAATTTACCAATAGTTTTTTCCCACTGATATTCAAACCTATTTATATATGTGATCTCATCTGATAGCTTTCGTCCCATCATTGAATCTAGATCGTCCTTGGTATGTTGCTATTTGGGTGATGTCACAAGTGTAATGTATATATTCCTGCACCGTGGTCCTGCATTGGCTAAATCCCCCATGTACTGTATATTGTACAGAA